>NC_052625.1:45263376-45574847 GCF_016161935.1 Mauremys reevesii
GGCCTTGCCTATGGTGTGTGCCTGTTTTCATTTTGCACATCACATGGCCACAATAGAAGATGCTCCTATGGCTTTGTGAGGAGCAACTGTTTCTTTAGACAGGACTTTTTTTTATTCCAAAACACCAGGGGCTCCCCCATGAACCATTTGTGGCTCCCTAAGGGAGCAATGGCTGACAGTATGGGAAGCACTGACCTTAAATACTAGTATAAAACTCCCATATTTTCACTAGGGCCAGGATTTCACCCTTAATGTACAAATAGCAAGATATTTATTGCCACTGCCTATTTATCTTTGATTCTGGTTTCCATTTTATTTGTCAATCTTCTGCCTTTCCCCTTGACTGCTGCCTTGCTGTAATAACAGTGAAAGCACAGCCATTTCATTCGTCACAAGTTTGGCATGACACTGCCACCTTTACTTACAATTTTTTTCCCTGTCAACTTTGTCCTTCATTGGTGCAGCCCTACTTATCCCGTGGTGTAATTAAGTCTGTGTATCTCTAGCGGTGCTGTATCACTTTCCTTTAGCCTGAAAAAGTTAGAATCATGGAAATTCTGTATAATCTGTTCTTTTATTATCACTGACTCAAATTTATTCCATTCAGATGCTTGAGATGGTTTACAAGATTTTAACAGGGAGGTTCCTGGACTTACCTTTACTACTGTAAAATAAATTGTAAAATGTGACCGGCTTAGTAGACTAAATTATTTTGTGTGTGTTACCTTAATTCAAATTCTGACTTAAAACTCACCTCTACTGCACTGCCTATAAACCACTCAACAATAGCTAGGCAATTGGTGTGCTGACACTTTCACTTATTGAGCTAGTTAGGATTGTTTCTCTGGTTACCTTATCCTCCCTCAATTTATTTGTTTATCCACCTGTTATTGTCTCCTCATATGGTGCAGCTAGATTGTAAACTCACTGAGCCAGGGACTCTCTGTTTATGATGTCTGTGTGCAGTGCCTAGCACAATGAGACTGGTTGAAGGCTTCCATGTGCTACCATAATATACAATAATAATAATAATAATAAATACATTAATAGTAATCAGAATAGTTTGTTCACAACTTACTGTTCTTTAATTCTTTTTTTCATGGTTCCATTGTGTTCTATTTCTTAGCGGTAAAGATAATTGAACTTTCCAAAGTGACTTAGGACCCTAACACCCATTTTCAAAAGCAATATAACCACTTTAGCAGCCTACAGGAGTTGCTGAGCTCCTAAGTGCCTATATAACTTTTGAAATTGGGACTTAATCTCCTAAGTCACTGAGGAACGTTTTGAATTTTTACCTGAAAACTCAATCAGTAGCTTTTCTGCTTGAAATAAGAGCAGTGCCAAAAACAAAGCACTGTCAACTTTGAATCCCCTTTTAAATTCAGTATCAATTCTGTATCCGTCCTTTAGCTATGCAGCCATCTCAAAAGGGTCAATATCCACATACAGAATCTGCCCCAAAGTCATCAGCTCCCACAGTGTTACTCCAAATCCCCACACATCACTAGCACTGAAAATTCCATTGTTAACCAAGCTTTCAAGAGCCATCTACCACACTGGCCTGTTTTCATTATCTCTCAGACAATGATAATCCATGGGGAATAGATCTTGGGATAGTGCATTGTCTGTAATCTTAACCTAAAGTGCATCATCAATGACCCAGTTTCTAGCAGCCAGGTCTTTGCAAGTGACCTCCCTTCTGGCTAACTAGCTCATTCCATGGGTAATCTGAATAGCCATATGAACAAGATCCTGCTGGAAAATTGCCTGAAGATTGTTGGCCTCTATGAACTTGCAATGGTGCAGGAACAGCTTAAGGTTCCCCCAGTTCATGTTAGGCATCATCATCATGCGTTTCTCCCCATCTTCTCTACAGACATGGGTGATAGGGAACTGGTTCCTCCGAATTCCCTTTATACAGTAATTTTAGAAACTTTTTTCTTGCAAATACATTGCATAGTCATTAATGTATCCTTTTCATACTGCAACACGTTGGGATCATATAGGAATCTGTATCTAGAGGCTGTCTCTGGTTTGCCTGATAGGCTCCCATACACAACTGTGTGAATTTACAGCTAAAACTAGAGACAAAGTTTCAGCCTTTTAAAGCAGCAAGTTCCCCCTGTACAAATACAAGACAACTGTCCTAGTTCCAGAGTTCCAGCTGAGCAGTGTCTTCAGTAAGGCAAAAATGGAGTAAGTTGTATTGAATGCAAGCAGTGAATATTTGCATTTGTCTACGCTATGCTTTTATGAAACAATGTACTATATAATCATGAATACTCATAAAAAACAAACTGGTATTGGTTCAACTATAAACAATACAGCTCTATTCTAGCACTGCACTAGTCCGGCTGAGTAGTTAACTCCTTGACTATCTATCCAGAGATAAAAGTGAAACCATCTTAAAATACCTTTCTGATTAAATAGAGAATACAGACTGTTTTGTTCCCACTGATTTCTCAGCAATCAAAAGTAGCTTGTGTTTCCTGGCAGTACATAAACAAGGGACCCAATACTAGGAATAAGTCATGAGGCACTACCTAGATGCAGGGAGTTTAGCAGCATGTTAGATTCAGCAGATGGATCCCCTCAGAATAGACTGGTGTCCATTCAGAAACAGGGACTGGACCAGACTGTTGACACGGATCTTTTACAGCAGATCAAGTCCAAACACTGCCTATAATGCAGATTCCTCTACACTATGGTGTTGTGCATCAGGGATACAGGCAGAGATGGCATGCTTGACTATGGAATGAAGCAGATAATAGCATCTGGACATTTATTTTTAGCAAGAATGGAGTAGCCAGGATCTAGGAAAGGGAGAGGCACCTGGATGGAAACTAGGGAACACAAGAAGGTAGGGAAACAAGAGGAGAAAAATAGAAATAGGCCACAATTCAACAAGGTGGGACAACTCATATAGTTACAGTTAAGAATGAGCTAAGTGCTTTGACTGGCAGGGGCACGCATGGCGGTGGACGCACAAAGTCCAGTACCTGGGCTTCCATGTGTAAATTGCCTTAAATGAAACACCTCAAATTGTTCCCAACACTCAATAAAGAAGGTATATGTACCCTTGATATTAGCACTTCCTTATGATCCTCAATTCTCAAGTGCTCCAGAATGGCCTTGTATATAAAAAAGCTGATGCAATTGCAGTTTGAATCGCCAAAAGAATATCCTGCAGCATCAGTTTTTTATAGGCAAGATCCTTTAAGGTTTTCAAGCCTAACACCTGCTGCTTGCAAGCTGGGAACCAGCCAGAGCATGCTGTGTTGTTGTGTGGTATGGGGCTATACATGTTAACAACCACCCACCTTAAATCCCCTGGAAAAAGAAAATTGCCTGCATGGTAACTGTGCAAAATAGAATATCCCACAGAAATGGTGCCCTTAATTTTGCGGTTAAAAGAAATTCATAAAAACTGATCTAATTTTAACAAATCAAGCTTATAAATCTCAGATTTACAAAGTATATTTCAGGACCTACACAAACCCTGTGTCTCAGTCAGTTATATATTATAATATCTCCAGAAATGGCACAGCAAGAAGCTTTTTAACCTTTTTAATACCTGGAAGAGAAACAAGAAATCCTATTTAATTATTTTAACTGCATAATAGTTTTCTACTGAATCTGAGAGGTTGCATCTGAAGGAGCTTATTTGGCTAAAATTAAAGAACACTCTTCAGAAAATGCAACAGCACTGGTTTCCTGGGACTAAGAGACAAGATGTGAAACATTTTATGCACAGGACAAAAAGTCAATTAGAGGAGATGTGCAGTGTAACGTAAAATATATTCTAGTTACAAAGAAGCGTAAAAACAGCTAAAATAAGTTTTTAAAGTGTCAAATATTTTTAGAGAGGAAATTAATCACATAGGAAGCAGTTATCCTGACATTCTGGTGATAAAAGTTAAGGCACAAGGAATGTAGCTCCAGTTATTTTTATAACACCCACAAACATATTAAGCTTTTCTCAGAAGACAAAGAGAAGACAGATTCCTACCTCAAGGAGTTCACAGTCTAAATGGTGAATGCATAGACAAGGGAGATTTTAACCAACAAAGGGTTAGGGTGAAGAGAGACATAGGTTATGAAAATATGATGACAGGGACCCTAGCCTTGCAAGCTAATCTGCAGAGGTGGATCTCTGAGCCCATGGGGAATGCCATATAGATCACCTTATGGGAATGGGGTCATAGTCACTCAGGTTAGATACATCGAGATGGTTCACAAAATATTTCTAAAAACCTGAACATATTTTTTTTAGGAAGTCAGTTTTCAGGAAGAACCTGCATAATTTGGAGCAAGCTGGCCTAAAAATTCTGTGACAGAGTCCTTCACTTCTGGGGCACTTTGATGCAGCAGACTAGAGACTATGTGGCATCTTCATTTAAATTTTTAAAAGTGGGGTTTTCCTGAATTAAATAAGAAAATGAATAGTACAATCAGTGCCTTTGACCCCTGTGTTGTTTATTTTGATATTACATTCCCCACCAGTTTGTGATGCGGGATAAGCACATTTGTAAGATGTTTCTGCTAAAAGAATCAGCAGTGAAATATAGTCATTAACATTAATGACATCTTTAGTTTTAAGTCTTAAGGTATATTTAGTTAAAGTGTAATCTATAGGTTTCAGCGTTAACATATTGAGATGACTGGAGCAGTTCATGCTTCTCTGTGATATTATTTCAGTCTGTGCAGGCTCCAACAGACATTAGGACTGTGCACTGTTCAGGCATAAGGAGGAAGAGAAGATGGCAGAATGCAACAGGGAGGAAGGAATGAGCAAAATATCATCTTTTTTCACTCTAGCTGGGTCCTAGCATCCATACAGATTGTTTGTTCCTCACTGCTATGGAGCAACCCAGCAGTCAGCCCTGGGCAATCCACTTTGGCTCACACCCCACTTGTTGGGACACACAGTCTAAGGTATTTTAACCAAGGGATGAAATTTCTTTTATTGACAACATTTTAATGCTTATGTGTCAAATTACTTCTCCATTGAATATGAATAGATTTTGTTGTTGTTTTTTATTTTATAAGGGCCTACCTTAGAAGCTGAGCTGCACTTAATTGGGTAGCATTTGTATAAAAAGTTCTTCTCATTTCTCTAATCAATTTTCTCTTTGGCAGGAGATGACAAAGTAGGGCTCTTCTTGCCAAGTTCTCACTCTATTCAGGCATCCCAGAATACATTGCAGGGCTGACTTCATTCTCGCTTAGGAATAACTCCAGAGTAAGGAAGCAACCTGTGGGCTGGGAAGCCAATCCATTTTTCCCCAATAGACAAGTGTGTGGAACATTCTCATTTTTATATTCTGTGAGGTATATATTCCATAGGGTATAGAATAGTGGATATAAAATAAGAATACTGACAATGTTAGACAGTTGTTGACTACACAGTTCAGTCTGACTCACCTTTCCCCACAGACAGGCTTTCTGCGCTTGCATTTATTGTAGGGGTACTGTCACCAACCCAATGTACACTAAAATGTCTTTGTAGAGCAAGAACGCAACATATTAATGAAAACAGCCACCAAAAAAAAGTGTATGTGTGTGTATATATATCAATGATTCTCAAACTTTTGTACTGGTGACCCCTTTCACATAGCAAGCCACTGAGTAGGGACCCCCCCCTTATAAATTAAAAACACTTTTAAATATATTTAACACCATTATAAATGCTGGATGGAAAGCGGAGTCTGGGTTGGGGGCTGACAGCTCGCGATCTCCCATGTAGTAACCTCACAACCCCCTGAGGGGTCCCGACCCCCAGTTTGAGAACTCCAAGTCCTGATATATACAATACTATAATTTCACATGAGGATTGGCCAAAAATAGACTGATCATTAGAGATGTGTATTGCCGAATGTCTTCAAAACTCTGTTACTGAGCATGTCCGCACAAGTACAGCAGAGGATTCTACCAGGTACTTTGCAATGTACTCTGTGCATCTGAGATTGAAAACTGCCTCAAACATTTTCAGATTTTCAGCAGCAGGTATACTATAGGAACAATCCCACACTAGATCTAAAGAGACGTTTTCTGTCTCTGATTCCTGTAGTTCTTTGTATACCAGTTGCTAGAGTATTCCCAGGTCTACACCAACTTCTGCCAGCGTAGAGCTGTGTGGCAAAAAGACATACCAAGGAAGGTGTAAAGGATCCTTAGTATAAATGAGAATCAGGCCCATATAAGTATACACACAGGCATATACTTTTAGCAACACCCACAACACTTTAAAGAACATCTACACTTTTATCCTGTTGTATGGCAATTCTTTGTTAAGTTGACCCTGACGTACAACACAAGATGCTCAGACTGAGCAACAGCAACAACAAAAACACCTCTCAGGTTATTTACATAGCTTTTGTTCAGCCAAGACAGTCGTCCAGGAATTCAAAAACCAGCCAAGAACATTGTGGGTGCTAAACAGTTGACATTAATATACAGTCTTGTTACCACAAAAGAACTGCTGCAGGGTATTTTGGATATTTTCTGATAGCCTGGCCTGAGTGCATGCAAGCCAAGAGACTTGTGTATTATAACAAGTCAAATGGCAAAGAGAAGCTTTTATTAGGGAAAAGGGAAACTAATGGACACAGGCTAGAAAGCGACAAAGAATCCTGTGGGACATTATAGACTAACAGACATATTGGAGCATAAGCGTTCGTGGGTGAATACCCACTTCATCAGATGCATGCAGTGGAAATTTCCAGAGGCAGGTATAAATATGCAGGCAAGAACCAGTCTAGAGATAATGAGGTTAGTTCAATCAGGGAGGATGAGCCCTCTTCTAGCAGTTGAGGTGTGAAACTGCTAGAAGAGGGAGGAGAAACTGCTTTTGTAGTTGGCTAGCCATTCACAGTCTTTGTTCAATCCTGAGCTGATAGTATCAAATTTGCAAATGAACTGAAGCTCAGCAGTTTCTCTTTGAAGTCTGGTCTTGAATTTGTGCTCTCAGTCTAGTCCTCCTGGTATGTTCATATCACCAAACCACTTCACAATTTAGTAGGACTGACCCCAACTAGAAGCTTCTGATGTTCAAGACTGTCCCAGAACGAGAATAACCAAATTATGCGGGTCAGAATTGATCTGGATTGGAAGACCCTTGCATCATAAACTGTCCAAGCTCTGGCTAGTGACAAATCAGAGTGAATATCTAGAGCACTAAATTCAAAATGAAAAGTGTACAGTGTTTCACTATATAGTAGTTTGAAGTAAAAGTAAAGACTAAAGAGAATATTGTAATGTGTATGTTCTGTAATTTAATTTTCTTCACACACTACTAATCATTACAGCTACCTAATACTCTAGTGTGCATTATTTTCAGACATATTCCTTTAGAGGCTTTCTAAAGTATCATTCACACTGATGTGACTACTTTTTCTTCATCACACTCATTATTTTTTTATTCACATAGACTAATCAGAATTGAAGAAATGCTATATAAAAATTGTATTAAGAATCAGACATACTCAGAAAAGCCACGTTATTTTCTTCAGTAATTTAGTATCTGCTCAAAGGTGCCAGGTTGACAGCAGTGGGGTATGAAGTCTTCCATTTACCCTAACAAGATGCATAGCATTATTACGAAAAATTTCCTAACTGTCAGGGTGGTTAAACACTGGAATAAATTGCCTAGGGAGGTTGTGGAATCTTCATCTCTGGAGATATTTAAGAGTAGGTTAGATAAATGTCTATCAGGGATAGTCTAGACAGTATTTGGTCCTGCCATGAGGGCAGGGGACTGGACTCGATGACCTCTCGAGGTCCCTTCCAGTCCTGGAATCTATGAATCTTCCGACGACTTTTAGGCCAAACATACCTGAGCTGTGTTCTGGAAGGACTATCTCTAGCTATGAGTGACAATTCAGCACTAAGACACTTCACAACAAGAGCTTGCTCTAAAGTAAAAAAGTATGGTAGGGTGCAGGGAGAAAGAAATAGCTTCAATAACTTTAAAAGGTTACCATTTTTGGAACCCAACTTGACTAAAAAATAAAATTCTCAAATTACAATAACTTTTCATGTTTTACCAATTTAACTTAAAAAAATAACATACTCTAAAAACAACTTTGGTAAATCAGACCTCTGCCTTAAAAATTTGCAGTAAAACAAGTGTCTCACAGACTTTAAAGCCAAAAGGAACCATGATGATCATCTAGTCTGACCTCCAGTACATCACAGGCCACAAAATCTCACCCATCTGCTCCTCTAATAAACCCATAACCTTTGGCTGGGTTACTGAAGTCTTTAAATCATGATTTAAAGACTTCACGTTACAGAGAATCCACCATTTATTCTAGTTCGAATCAGCAGATGAACCAGGCCCTATGTTGCAGAGGAAGGCCAACTCCTCCCCCCCCCCCCCCAAAAAAAAACAACAACAACAGGGTCTCTGTCAATCTGATACAGGAGAAAATTCCTTTCCAAGCCCAAATATGGTGATTGGTTAGGTCCTGACCATGTGGGAAAACCTACCAGCTAGACACCTGGGAAAGAATTCTCTCTAGTAACTCATAGCCCTCCCAATCTAGTGCTATTGGAGATATTTCCTAATAGCAGTTGCAGATGGGCCATATGCCATTTAGGCAATTGAATCATACCATCTCCGCCATGAATTCAGCAAGCTCAGTCTTGAAACAAGTTAGGATTTTTGTCCCCCACTATGCCCCTTGGAAAGATGTTCCAAAACTTCACTCATCGGATGTAAAGCCCTATGTGGGACTATTTTTTTAATCCTGCTCCCATCCTGCCCTGCAATATCCACTCCCACCTGCTCCTGCATTGTTTCTTTTTTATTTATCCCACTCCCATCCGCAAAAACCTTAGATTCTGCAAATCCCACAAGAGAGACAGATTCCCCCATGCTACCACACAAAACAAAACAAAAAACCAACCCCACCACAACTGGTTAATATGTTATATGCATAAATGGAATTGAGACACAATTTTTACCATTAAAAGAATAAAACAAATCTTGCTTTAACCATGTAAAAAACACTTTAACTTCTCTTATAATAGACAATCTCTTTCAATCTCTCGCTTAAATTTAAGTATTAAAACCTTTATTTAATAAAAAAGAAAAACTTGCTTTACACTGCTGAAATTCTATTTATGACAAACTGATGAGAGATTTAATGTTTTCCCACAAAATACCATAGTCTGATTTTTTTGCCCATCCAGTACCACCCACAATAGAACATTTTACCCACTCCCGCTATTATGGCAGTGGGCCCTATGTGGTCCCAGTCCCACTGCAGGGCTCTAGTTTGATGGTTATAAACCTTCATCTAATTTCAAGCCTAAACTTATTGATGGCCAGTTTATACTCATTTGTTCTTGTGCCAATATTGCCCCTAACTTAAATATTTGCTTTCCCTCCCTGGTGTTTATCCTTCTAATTTATTTATAGAGAGCAATCAGCTCTCCCCTCAGCCTTCATTTGGTTAGGTTACACAAGCCAAGCTCCTTAAGTCTCTTCTTGTAAGGTAGCTGCTCCAGGCCTCTGGTCATCCTAGTAACTCTTCTCTGCACCTGTGCCAGTTTGATTTCATCTTTCTTAAACATGGGAGACCAAAACCGCACACAGGATTCCAGATGTGGTCTCATCAGTGCCTTGTATAACAGAACTAACACTTCCCTAACTCTACTGGAAATACCTCTCCTGATGCAGCCCAGAATTGCATTAGCCTTTTTTACAGCTCCATCATATTGACAGCACAGAGTCACCCCGTCCTTCTCCTCTTCTGTTGCTTCCAACTGATACATCCCCAGCTTATAACAAAAATTCTAGCTGTTAGTCCCTAACTCTTGCACTTTGTACTATTACATTTCATCCCATTTCTATTACTCCAATTTTCAAAGTCATCCAAATTTTCTTGTATGACATTCCAGTCCCCTCTGTATTGGCAATACATCCCAATTTTGTGTCGTCCACAAATTTACTAGCTCATTCCCACTTTTTGTGCCAAGGTCATTAACGAAAATGTTAAATAAGATTGGTTCCAAGAATGATTCCTGAGGAACTCAACAAGTAACCTCCTCCAGCCTGACAGTTCACCTTTCAGTATGACCAGTTGTAGTCTCCCTTTTACCCAGTTCCTTACCCACCTTTTGATTCTTGTATTAATCCCCATCTTCTCCAATTTAAATAATCATTTCCACTGTGGAACTGGATCAAATGCCTTACTGAAATCCAGGTAGATTACATCTAATGCATCTCCTTTGTCTAGAAAATCAGTTATCTTCTCAGTGATCTACTTTTTGTAAAAACATGTTGTATTTTATCCCAATTGCCTTTTTTACCTCTATGTCTTTAACTACTTTCAAAATTTGTTGTAAGACCTTGCATACAACTGAGGCCAAACTAACGGGCCTGTACTTTCCCAGATCACTTTTTTTCCTTTCTTAAATGTAAGCATAGGCGTTGACTCCACGTGTTCTCCAGGGCTGGAGCACCCACGGGCAGAGGCGGCTCCAGGACCCAGCATGCCAAGTGCGTGCTTGGGGCGGCATGCCGCAGGGGGTGCTCTGCCGGTCGCCAGGAGGGCGGCAGGCAGGCAGCCTTCGGCGGCGTGCCTGGGGAGGGTCCGCTGGTCCCGCGGCTCCGGCGGACCTGTGGAGGGTCTGCTGGTCCCGTGGCTCGAAGCCGTGGGACCAGCGGACCCTCCACAGGCACGCCTGCGGGAGGTCCACCGGAGCCGTGGGACTGGCGACCGGCAGAGCGCCCCCTGCGGCATGCCGCCATGCTTGGGGCGGCGAAATGTCTACAGCCGCCCCTGCCCACAGGGAAAAATTAGTGGGTGCACTGCACCCACCGGTAGCCAAGCTCCCCTCCCACCCACCCCACCTCCTCCTCCCTCCCGAGCATGCCACGTCCCCACTCCTCTGCCTACCTCCCAGTGCTTCCTGCCCAGCCGCCTCCAAACAGCTGTTTGGCAGTGTTAGCATGCTTGGGTGGGGGGAGGAGTGGGAACGTGGCGCACTCAGGGGAGGAGGCAGGGAAGAGGCAGGGGCGGGGTGGGGATTTGGGAAAGGAGTTGGAATATTGGCAGGGAGGGGGTGGAGTTGGATGGAGACTTTGGGGAAGGGGTGGGAAGGGGCAGGGCCTCATAGAAGGGGTGGAGTGGGGGCGGGGCAGGGGGCAGGGGCAGAGCCAGAGCACCCATGGGAAAGGGGGGAAGTTGGTGCCTATGAATATAAGTATTAAATTTGCAATTCTCCAGTCATAAGTTACAACCACTGAGTTCACGGTGCCATTTGAAACACATGAGAATATGATTAGCCAGATCATTGGGTGGTATAAGCTGATTTCAACAGAGTGATGCTGATTTATACCAGCTGAGGATTTAGCCTTTTGAGGTTGAAATAAAAAAAAAAAATTAAGATTTCTAATGGAGATAGCTAGCTAATATTATTTTGCTGCATTTAAAACAAAAAACTGTGGAAATAAATGTCCAGCTAAAAGTGCAAATTGCTTGCTAAAGTAATGATAAATCTCAGCTTTCTTAAGGTAATGGTTGGCCATGCTCTGCTTTCCCAATATTGACAAAGCAAGTAAGGCTCAACCAATACACCCATTCCTTTGTGAACTATTAAATTATACATATTGCAAATGAATAGTCATTTAATTGGCACAGAAGCATTCAATTTAAAAGTTGTCTAAAATACACACTGAACATAGAAAAATTAGCAATGACTTTTCAGCTGAAGCCTCATTTGAAAATGCTATTGTCAACTTTTCTGTCTTAAGTTAGCCTTCTTGCTACATTTGCAGCTCAAATGCTGATACAGCAGTGTCCCATTTATTACAGAATCATTACTATAGAAGAGTACATTCTTCTAAAACATATGAACAAGTTACTTTTTTGCATGAATTACCTGAATTAGTTCATCGAGCTCCGATGCATTCACACAAGAATGCTCAGATACAAATGTCTGCTTCTGAATCACAATGGTGGCTCTTTGAGAAGTTTCATGTGGCTGTTCCAGGGCTTTGAAGACAGTAGCTCCAATTATTAAATATACAACAACCACCAGAAAAATCGTTGAGACCGTCTTCCATTTCATAACATTAATAGCCGAATCACATTCCTCTCGTGATGAGAGCACTGTGGGTTTTGTAGAAAATGATAGCCGTGGTTTGGAGTTCTGAGTGGCAGATTTGGGATCCAGCAAGTCAGGTGCCGCCACTAATAAAACAGAAAAGAATGTTAACGTCCACAGTGTTGGACAAAGGTGTATTTAGCTGTACATCCTTCTTGCCAGAAGGTTACAGAGATCCTATTAATTCAAAATAGAGTTTATAGATAATTGTGTTGTTATAAATGCATTTCACTTGTACATCATGTTATACTACTACAGAATGACTGGTTTCATCAACTGCTAGGCCTAATAACATGTTATTTATATGTACACACATGCATACACACACTTGCATTGTTTACTATATATATATATAGATATATATATATATATATATATATATATATATATATATCTCCTCTATAAATGCTCTGCAAGTGTAGTTCTAACATGCAGTATTTCCCCTATTTTCGTGTGTTCCTTTGAATCAATATAAGAAGGTATTTTTCAGTAGAGCATCCTCACATCTTGAACAATCTTAGGCATTGCTAGTATGCTTCTCAGACTACATTTTAGTTCAGCGTTAAAAAACTATCAGGAAAACAGGACTTACATACACTCAACTGTGCATTCAGACACTCATTAGAACATTTGCAGTTCACTTCCAAATTCCCCACACAGGTAACTATAAAAATGATTCATTCTTAATCGTAACAGTTTGAAAGTGTTGGCTAAACCCTTTTAGGAAATGCCAGGAACACATGTGCATGCCTACTGGAAAAGTCAATCATCTTATTATAGGATATTTGATTGTTTATTGCTACAAGAAACATTCTGGGGCAGTAATGATCACCTGCATGTGTTATCAAGTAGCCCCATAACGCATGTGATTACAAGTAACTACACTAGTAATTACATAAGAATAATCCACATCAAGTACACTTCAAAGTCTCCTGAGGGAAGATTGCATCAACGATACCATATTTAAAATTATTAATATATTTTGAATGGCTGCAACACCACTTTCAGCTGCTGTGGGGAAGGCCTACTTCTAAACGTAGATTCAAAAGTCTCTCTCCCAGGTCTCTGGAAGCTGGACATGCCCCCAGAGGAGGGAGGGAGTGTCATTTTCCACAGGGATAGGATCTCCAGTACCCGCTGGAGGTTAACCTACAGGGTTAGAGGAGCTCACATTAAAAAATAATCGTGCAATACAGGTCAGAAGAAAGGCAGACCTAGGAAATTAATGCAGTGGACCGGAACCCTGGGGGGTGGGGGAGGGTTAGAGGATGAAAAGGCAGCCCCCAAATGAAAAAGCTCAGCTGGTATCTCGGTGCACAGCTGTGATATAGTTACTGTTCAGCTACTAGAAAACTAGAATCTGGTTCTAAGTAACCGTGAGCACCAGACCAGCATGTAAATACCCTTCGAGTGTAGTGGGCATGGAACACCCTATGAGGCTATTGATATGCCCCTGGACAAAAATCGGTGTGTGTGGCTAAGTTTGGGAAGGACACCTGATTTAATAACTGCTCCTTCCAGCTGCACTCTCTCCTCGGTTGACATGATTTGTGATGGGGGGGTGGGGGGAGGTGAGCACCATCACATTTTCCTTGCAGTCAGAGCTCCCCTTGCCAGTCGGAATTTTTCCTATTATATTATCACGACCCTCTGTCTCCAAACCCAAAACTGGGGACACCTCAGGTTACACCAAGCCTCGTGCTGTAGACTAGGAAACTGCTCCTCTTTCCGCCTGGCTTCGACACTTGCAGACACACACGCATCCCAGCACCATGAAGAAGGGCAGACCCGCCCCCCCCCCCCCAGTTCTCCTGCTACACTCCCCCTGCAGCCCGCTGAATGCAGCTAACAAAGGAGAACTGGATGGCTGTGAGGCGCCCTAAACCGATCCACCCAGTGATGCTCTGCATCCCTCCCATCAACTTCCCCAGCCCCCTGCTGACACCCATCCACCTTGCCAGGAGACGGGATAATGCAGTCGACAAGGACATTTTCACACCCCGGAGAGGAGCAAAACGTGAACGCTGGTCCCTGGCCCCTTTCCTCTGTCCCTCTCCCCAGCAGCCAGCTCGCAAAGATGCGCTGGGTTTAAAGCGCTTGCAAAAGACATCCTTGCAGAGCGGGGTTTGGCTGGAGAAATGGTCCGGGTGGGAGCCCGGAGCCCAGCCTCACCCTCCCGGACAGGGGGAGCTACACCCACCTTAGACAAAGGAGAAGTGATAGAAACAAAAGCCAGGCGGGTGTTTAACCGAGCCTGCAAAATCCGGGACAGAGGCGCAGGAAAGAAGGGGGCAAAGAGGGGGACTGAGCAGCCCTGGGTCCCTCCTGCGAGGAGGCATTGGGAAAGCAAGGGAGCATGCAGCATTCAGACAGACACGCCATTGTGCCAGTACTCACTTCTTATTTACAGACCCGGCGCCCTCTCCTCGCTTCACGGGCAGGCATTTTTTCAGGGCTTGGGTAGGTGCCGTTTGACCAAATGGAAAAAGAAAGAGACAGAGAGAAGGACCAGACCCAGGGCGGGTTTGCTGCTGCTGCGCTCAGATTCCACGCGGAGCGGAGCCTGGAGTTCTCCCTGTCACTGGAGGGGTGTGTACGATCACGGTGTGTGTGTGTGTGTGTGTGTGAGTGAGCGAGAGAGAGAGAGATCACCCTGTGTGAGAGAGATCGCTCTCTGTGTGTGTGATCACCCTGTGTGTGTGATTGTCCTGTGTGCGTGTGTGACTACTCAGTGTGTGTGATTCCCATGTGTGTGATCACTCTGTGTGTGTGTGTGTGTGATGGCCCTGGCTGTGTGTGTAAGATCACCTTGTCTCTGTGTGAGATCGCCTTGTATGTGTGACCACCCTGTGTGTGTGTGTAACTCGCTCGGGCACCGTGTGTGTATCAGCCTCTTTCGGTGTGTGGCTGCCAGTCCCTGAGGTGTGTCTGTCACAATCTCAGTTTGTCTCTGTCTTTTGGTCTGTGTGTGTGTGTGTGTGTCCGCGTCCCGCTCTCGGTCAGTGTGGGCGGGGGCCTGTCTTCTCTCGGCCCCTCTGTCTTTCTCCCATGTGCATCTCAGCCCCGGTGCCTGCTTCTCACGCGGTGTCTGTGCCCCCTGCTCTGTCACTTTGTCTCAGGCACTGGGCGTGGGGTGCCTGACTCTGGGTGCAGCTGTGTGTGTGTGTGTGTGTGTGTGTGTGTGTGTGTGTGTGTCCTTGCTCTCCGCCTGTGTGTGTGTGTGTGTGGGGGGGGGCGCTTCTCTCCTCATTCTCTCTCCCCCGGTGTATCCCAGCCGCTGGGCGCGTCTCCCCCTCCCTCCATCCTGCTCCAGCGCCAGGGGCAGCTGCACCCTCACCAGTGAGCTGCTCGGCATTTCTACCGCCCAGAGCCCTATCAAGGGGAGGGGAGTGAGGCACTTGCCTCAGGCGCACAAAGCCCAGGGGCGCAGAAAGCGATGGAGGGGGAAAAAAGCCGCAGTCACGAGATATTTATACCCCAAGTGATCTCCCCCCAGCCCCATCTGCCGCCCCCCCCCCGCGCCTCCCCAGTGTCCTTCAGCCCTAACTTGCTCCCACTCCCACCCCCCTTCCCAGCCCAGAGCAGAGCAGCTCCAGGCTGCCTCCCTGAAGAAACTGCTGCCACAGGGTCCTAGCGCCCCCCCCATCTGTCCTGACTCTGAGCCTGCCCTTCCCCCTCAGACCTTTTCATTTTCCAATGGGACCCTCCAGCAGCACAGGGGGCCTCCCCGCCCACAGTCACTGCTCCTGCCCCATGCTGGGCAAGGAGGCAACCCCATCCCTCACCCCAGTGAGGCTAGAGTCAGGGGCAACAGCAGGGGAGGAGGCGCATGCAGCACCTCCCGGCACCCACCACAGGGGAACTGAGGGAGATTCCTGGACCTGAGAGGAGCCCTAGGAGCCAATGCAGTGACAGTGGTGGGGGTGAGGGTGCTGCTGCGGGGGGCAGGAAAGGGGGGCTCCTCCCCCAGAGCTTGCTGCTGCCAGCAGGGAAAGGGCTGGGGGGAGTCCTCCTCCTGCACCCCAAACTCATCCCCAGTCCTGTCCCACCCCAGAGCCCACAGCCCCAGTCAGAGCTTTCACCACACCCTCAACCCTAAACACCTTATCCCCAATTCCAGCCAGCGCCCTCATGCCCCTGCACCCTGACCCTCTGCCCCAGCCTACAGCCTGCACCCCAGACCTCTTCCCTCACCCAAACTCCCTCCCAGAGCTTTGGGCGGGTGAGGGGGCAGAGTTTGGGTGGGGGCGGGTTCTAGGCAAGACCAAAATTTCTACAAACCTGCCACCCCTGATCCTGCCTGCAAACCTGAACTCCCAGCATTCTCAGGACACATGCTGATCCCTAGTGGTCACTGCTGATATCCAGCACCTCCCTCCTTTCTTAACCTGTGAGTCCCTCTTTGCATTGGAACTGGACTGGAACCAAAGACCATCTTGGAAGCAACATTACCAGCCCAAGCAGTCAAAAATCATGAGTTGACCCCCAAAAATCACAGGCTCTACCACCGCCACTTCATTCATTCTTCAGCGGCAATTCGGTGGCAGGCCCTTCCCTCCGAGAGGGACTGAGGGACCTGCCGCCAAATTGCCGCCGAAGAGCTGGCCCTGGGGGAGGGCGCAATTTTATATTCTTGCCTCAGGCTCAAAAATACTTAGTTACGGCTCTGCTACCTGGCCCCTTTGCTCGGCAGCGCAAGGACCAGGCTGAGGCAGATGCTGCAGGGATGAAGGGGGGAGAAGGCAGTTAAGAGAAGAGGTCTGTGCAGGAAAGATAAATCCCAAACTGGTGGGCACTGACTTGGGAGCCCCCGGGGGAGCGCAATGGGGTGGAGGAAAAGCCAACAGCCACCCCCACCACTGAGACACAAGACCTGCTCCTGGTCTTTGCCACGGCCCCTAGGGGATCTTCCTCCCATAGCTTCCCCAAGGGAACTTTTGAATTGGATGAAATATCACTGTAGCGAGCAGAGAGCCCTCAGGCCAGGCTTGGGAAAGTTTGAGTGTAGCAAGCCCCCACATCCCGGGGACCCCGTCTATTTCTTCCTCCTCTGCAGCTCTGCATTGTAACCCCTAAGTCGGTACTTTGCTGGGAGGTGTTTATCACCTGGCAGCAGAGAGTCACCGCTTAGTACCTCTCCCATACCATGAACAAGCTTCTGCTTGCTTCCAGTTTAAATCTATAAAGGAGAGACTCCACTTCCACTGAAATTTTAGCCCTTGTGATGCATGAGATTATTGTAATGTTTGTCACAGACTGATCTGAGGTCTCCTGGTTATCTGTCAGCTGTGACATTACCCTTGGGTCAGTTTCACAAGTGGTTAATAGGTGGATGCCCCTGCAGGGTAAAATGTATGGCCAGTATGCACCAATAAATAGCTACAGTACCATCCATCTGCCACTCTTCCTCCCCCGGCCAAAAAAAAAGTCAGAACAAATACAAATATTCAAGAAGCAATAATAATAAATTGGTCTGGGTCACAAACATTTGACGCCAAAGGCTGTATCGTTAAAACTGCTGAAGTATGGCATTCCTCCCATAGTTTATAGGCCATAATCCTCCTTGAATCAGAAGCACTATCACTAAACTGACTTATTTTAACATCTCTCCCTCTTAAAGTGACATGATACAATTGGACAAATGGATACATTACTGAGTTCCCCAGAACTCTGATTGCTGCAGTATCCATCATGCCAGTCTTCTCTAGAGCGTTCATGTCTCTACAGGACTCAGTATAACTCTAAATCTCATCTGCTGTTTCAGTCTGAGCTTTGCAGACTACTCACCATCATTGTGGCCTAGCAAAACAGTTGTTGAGTAATAAGAGACATTGGGCCAAATTAAAAAAATCCAGTTGCAAGTTGTGCTTAAATCACACATTACTGTTTCATTGCCTTAAGAGCCCAATCCCGAAACAATACAAAACATGTAAGTAATTTCATTCATGCAAGTATTTTACTCAGACTGGTCACCTGAGTAAAATTACTCACTAGTTTAAGTAGTTGCAGAATCCAGATAGCCTGAGGAGAGGGAGGGGGGTGTCACTGCTTATTTACATGACCCAGCTCTCTTCCTTTAGAGCTTGGAACATTTCATACATAAAACACCACCATCTTTTCCCTTTTCCCCTGAAAGGTTTGCCACCCCTAAGGCTGTACAAATACTTTCTGTTCTTCTCATGTGGAAAATAATCATTTCACAGGATTCCTTCCAATCCTTATGGGAAAAAGAGCATGAACACTTTCTTCCATGCAGCGCTGAGACAGTAAGGAATATTATGGAAAATAGTACCACATGCCTTTCTTTAGTTATCTAAATATTTTTAATAGGATTCTTTTTCCTGAGTTCTTACAAAGTGCTCAAACGGGGCCAGATCCACTGCCCATAATTTGAAATCAGTGGGAACTTTCTGATGACTTCATTGGGTTTCGATCAGGCCCTAAATCAATACATTCTGTGAAACAAGTAGAACCTATTTTGATGACACAAGAAACTCCACTCCAGGAATTAATGTATTGTACCCACAAATCTGATACCTGAGAAGCAGTCTCTAGGAAATTAATATCAATCTGTCAACTACATACACTTATTAGCTATCACTTTCCACCTGAGGCAATCACTGGTAACATTCTTGACTGACGTTTATTGCTTTCTTAGAAAGGAGTCTAGCTATACCATGGCACCCACTTTCTCTGCATTCAGCGCTAATGTTACCAGATATGGCATTTTTATGAGAGGCTTTTTAAAATCCAGAAAGAACAACATTTCCGTTGGTGGGGTACAACAAAAATTGTTGTGTAGAGCAACTCATTTTCTTGAGGCCTTCTAGAGCTCCTGCATCTATTCTGTAGAGTCATGACCTCCTATGTGTTTGTTGTAACCTACACCGCACACTGTTTGAATATTGTGTGTGACCATTTTGCCCTCAGAATTGAAGCTGACATTTGAACAGTTTGAAGTGTCAGGATTGTAGCAGTTCTGAACTTTACTGAACAAACACACTCGAATGCAGCTCATTGCTGACAAAACATACCACCACCCAGCATGGACAGGATTAAATAATAGGAGGGGTTACAACAGGAGACTCTAAAAGGAGAATCTGCACAAACTCAGAAGTTCTAAAGTGTGCAACACAGGGAAGTAAAATAGTACATGAAAGTTATGTCAAAACTTGTCTATTACATGTTAATTACAGAGAGAGTGAGGGGACATATTACTGGCAGAATGGCAAAATTAATCACATACAGTGGCTGCTGAAAGCTGCTCAAAAGGTGGGATTTGTTAAAAGTAGGTTCAGCAGAGATGGATGGTTGGGAAGAGTGCAGGTGAAGGAGTCAAAGTTACATGATAAACAAACAACATATTCCTACTACAAAGAGCTTTAGCCAATCTAAATATAGATATGACAAGAACATACCTGTAGGGAAATGGTTGTTTCACAAAAATACTTCACCATCAGCAGAGTTGTTTCAGTGTAACAGGAAAAGACCTGACTGCCAAAATAGCCCCATTTCTTGGGGGCACTTCTTTTATTCCCCTTCAAGTGCAGGGGCACTTCCTGTCTGAAAGGCTAGTCCTTCCTGCTTAATGAAGAGCAACTGCATTAAGTCTGGAATTAGTGACTCTTCCTTAGCCCTCTCACTGCTCACTTATGGCAACTTCTCCTCCCTTTCCTTCTCTGCTTGGCCCGATAAAAGGCTTGCAGTGCAGTATTTAATACTTATTTGGTCACTGATAATTTCTGTGTTCCCAAAGGATTACCACAGTGGGATTTCATTATGGGGAAAATTCTACTGCCCTCCCCGTGCAAGACAGAGTTTTGGGACCCCTGTCAGAAACACGGCATCCCAGACCTAACCACACAGGAGAGGCAGGTTGGGGGACAGGGCAGGGCAAGAAGCTGGGCATGTTTTCCTACCTGCAGACATATCTGTGCCCCGTCTTCCTGCCAGTGAACGGGAGTGCAGCTCTGGTGCTGAAGTAGTGGTTGTGAAGTGGTTTTTTTGCCTTTTTGCAACCTGGAAGAGGATTGGCACCCGAAGTGCCATGTATTTCCTTACAAATCCCTTAACTTTGATGGGACTATTCACATACTTAAGAGCTCCACATATGCTTAAATGCTTTGGCGGATCAGGGCCTTAGAGCATGGGCTATGTGCTAGGTATAGGATTCAGGCTGTGTGTTCGGGGGTATACCATCTGGCCCTATAAACATAGTGAAGCTTCTGTGTAGCAGGAGTGGAAATTCATTTAAATGCATAGAAGTAACTTGAGACTTTCAGAAAAGGCCAGACCCTAGAACCTTTTGACGTCAATGGCAAAACTTAAATGAAGTTTCATTACAGCTGCGTTCAAGATAAGCAAGTGCTACTGTACTTGGTTTACAAAGTTAATTTTAAACCTCATTTTATTCATTCAGCGGTCTTTTTTAAAGTGGTCTGTCTCTAAGTTTCTTTGGAGACATTAAAATCTCCCTGTCAGGTCTTAGCAGGGCTGATGAGGACATTGGGGCCATATTCTGCCATTAAAGTGTTAGTCATATCCTTCCATGGAAATCTGCATTAATAACAAATTAATGACTTAGGGCTTGTCCCTCCCACATGCAGATGGGATGGGTATAGGCTGTTCTCAGAAGTGTGTAGGCAGAAACCTCACAGTACAGTTCAAAGGTGCACTCCGTTTGGTGCACTGCAAACTGTACCTGGATTTTCTTCCAAATGCACATGTAGCCAAAATAAGGTACAGTGGGACACATTGGGCATGCCCATCACAGCCGTCCTAAGCCTTCATCCACAATCTGGAAATTGTTATGCCTCCTAGGAACCAGGGTGCAGCCCGCACCACTCCCAACTGACCTGGCTGCTAAATGGTGTTGCACAGAGCTCAGCCACTCCCATCTCCTATAATGTCTCTCCTAATGCACCACTACTATCCCTCTGAAGGTATGAGCCCATCAGTTCTCATGAATGTTATGAAAGACTTACTGCACTAACATTGCATCAACCAATGTCCAATGTTTGAAATCAGATTATATTTAATCATAATATTTTACTTAAGAAAAAACATGTTGAGAATAGACATCAATGAGTAACACTTCAATAATAGTAATTATTACACCTCTGTGTCTGATTTACAGTGTGATAAATTATTTGCAAAGCAGCTAAACAATTCTCTCACATCATCAGTCTGTAGAAAAATGTTTGTATGTGCCCGTCTATTTTCATACAACGCAGTTGTCAGTCTTAATTGGGCTCCAATTCTTTCCATCTCTCATAAATCTTATTCACATGCAGTAAGTGAGAAGCCGTTTTAGAATTCATGAAGTAGTTGCTGTTGTAATTAATATTGTAAATCTGTATTTTTCTTCACTCGCTTGCTAATCTCCCAGTGGGTTTCTCTCCCTGCCCATGTCATATTATAAGATCTAATAGGATTTATTTCTCAACTTTTTTTTTTTTTTTTTTTTTAGTATTTGCTTTCACAAATCTGTTATCCTTGGACAATCTCAGAAGAGGTAGTTATGACAAAGTCTTTGTTGCCACACTTCAGCAGATAAATGTGAATTGCTGTCTGTCATCATGTTATGGATTACTTGTGCACAGAAAAAATGGATTGTTATTTTGAATTAATATTTTATTGTGGAAGAAAAGCTAGCGGTGCTCTGGGCTGCTTCCAAAATTCATTGCCAATGTTCTTCTGTAATTAACTTTGTTTCTTTTCTTCATTTTTGCCTAATTAGTCTAAATTCAGAGCAGGAGATTGACAAGCAGGAGATCTAGGTTCTATCACTGGCTCTATCACCAATTTATACAAGTCACGTAACTCCCCTGGTAGATTTTCATGGCAGTCCTGGAAGACTGATGATCTAGATATATAGACATGATCTTTCTATTTTGTATACAGACAGAGAGGCAGTGATAGACTACACTAATACAAAAAAAGACATGCATATGTTATTACATGCATTAGGCCAGACAAAACAGTCTTATTTAGGTAACATTTGCACTGACTGTAAGGGCAGTTTGGCATCAGCAAGGAAGTAAAGGCCTTGCCTTGCAGAGCTCAGAATCTCCCTTTTACATTTGTAAGCGCCACATACATATTTTATGGCACTCTAGTAATAGCTCCAGTGATCTCTACTACAACATCTGTAAACAAATATATATATAAGGGCTGTCAATTAATCGCGGTTAACTCACGCAAAGACGCGATTAACTCAAAAAAATTAATCATGATTAAAAAACATTAATTGCGATTAATCACAGTTTTAATTGCACTATTAAAGAACAGAATACCAATTCAAATGTATTAAATTTTTTTGATATTTTTCTACATTTTCAAATATATTGATTTCAGTTACAACACAGACTACAAAGTGTACAGTGCTCATTTTGTATTATTTTTTATTACAAATATTTGCACTGTAAAAATGACAAACAAAAGAAATAGTATTTTTCAATTCCCTCATACTAGTACTGTAGTGCAATCTGTTTATTGTGACAGTGCGACTTACAAATGTAGATTTTTTTTGTTACATAACTGAACTCCATAACAAAACAATGTAAATCTTTAGAGCCTACAAATCCACTCAGTCCTACTTCTTGTTCAGACAATTGCTAAGAGAAACAAATTTGTCTATATTTACAAGAGATAATGCTACTAGCTTCTTATTTACAATGTCACCTGAAACTAATAACAGGCATTCACATGGCACTGTTGTAGCTGGCATTGCAAGGTATTTATGTTCCAGATATGCCAAACACTCATATGTCACTTCCTGCTTCAACCACCATTCCAGAGGACTTGCTTCCATGCTGATGATGCTTGTTAAAAAAAATGTGTTCATTAAATTTGTATCTGAACCCCCTTGGGGGAGAATTGTATGTCTCCTGCTCCATGCTTTTACCCGAATTCTGCCATATATTTTGTGTTATGGAAGCCTAGGATGACAACCCAGCATATGTTATTTGATTTAAGAACACTTTCACTGCACATTTGACAAAACACAAAGAAGGTTTCAATGTGAGATTTCTAAAGATAGCTACAGCACTCGACCTAAGGCTTAAGAATCTGAAGTGCCTTCCAAAATCTGAGAGGGACGAGGTGTGGAGCATGCTTTCAGAAGTCTTAAAAGAGCAACATTCTGATATAGAAACTAAAGAACTCAAACCACCAAAAAAAACCAAAACAACAACAAAATCAACCTTCTGTTGGTGACATCTGACTCAGATGATGAAAATGAACATGTGTTGGTCTGCCCTGCTTTGGCTTGTTATCGAGCAGAACCTGTCTTGGCATGGATGCATGTTCTCTGGAATGGTGGTTGAAGCATGAAGGGACATATGAATCTTTAGCACAACTGGCACATAAATATCTTGCGATGCCAGCTATAACAGTGCCATGAGAACACCTGTTCTCACTTTCAGCTGACATTGTAAACAAGAAGCGGGCAGGATTATCGCCTGCAAATGTAAAAATACGTGTTTGTCTGAGCGATTGGCTGAACAAGAAGTAGGACTGAGTGGACTTGTAGTTTTACATTGTTTTATTTTTGAATACAGGTGGGGTTTTTTTTTAACGTAATTCTACATTTGTAAGTTCAACTTTCATGATAAAGCGATTGCACTAAAGTATCTGTATTAGGTGAATTGAAAAATACTATTTCTTTTGTTTTTTTACAGTGTAAATATTTGTAATAAAAATGAAGTGAGCACTGCACACTTTGTATTCTGTGTTGTAACTGAAATCAATATATTTGAAAATGTAGAAAACATCAAAATATTTAAATGGTATTCTATAATTGTTTAACAGTGTGATTAATTTTTTTTTTATTGCTTGACAGCACTAATATATGACACTGGAAATCACCAAAAATAGGATTAGTCTTTGTTACATAGTAAGCTACAAATACAATTTAAAAGACACAAAATAGTCCAGACAAATGCAAGAGAAGAAAATGCAGTCCAGACACTATTAAGAAAGTATCACACAGGCAAAATCAGAGAACTCGCTAGCAGAAATAAAGAAAATTGATGAGCAGATATAAAAAGGGGAACATTATGTATCTTCTATGTTTTAATAGCATCTGACCCATGCTAGATGGCAGCAGCTATAAAGGACAGCATTTGTGATATATATACCAGTATATAGAGTATTTTCAAATGTGCATATGAGACTCATTTCTGGTAGTCTGTGTGTATTACTGCATGGAGATCTGTCTGGGAACGATAAGGTATATTTTTTCTACAACAAAAGGCATTTGGAAGGAGTTATTTTTTTATTATATTAATAGCTTGTTCTAAAAGAACACCTCTTATTTTATCTTCTCCCAGTTATTTTGGATGTCTTTTCCTACTCTCATGCCAGGCAGCTAACTCTTAAATCATCAGTATGGGCCTGAGCCATGCACTGAAGCTGAGGTCAAAATATGGCAGTTGTAAATAATGATTATTTAGCCCAAATAAGTTTGCAAACCTAGGTTCCTAACAATAAGCTCCCAAATTCATATTTAGGTGCCTAAACAGATATGGCCTGTGATTTCTAGAAGTGCTAAGTAACCCCATCTCTTATTAATAGCCTGACATAGATATCCAGATCTGAGAATTTTGACTATCATGTTTGTCCAATTAGCTTCATGATAAGCACCCCCTGCCCTCGCTGGGAAGTGAACCCCTTTTCAAGCACAGGGAGGGACAACCCCTGCAACAATCTGGGTGAATGAGACCCACTTTTCATAAAGCGCTTGGACTCTGACAAGTACTACCTTAGTTCGGCATGTCAATATTGCGTATTGGAGTAAATTTCACTTGTAGATAATAGGTTAGCAGCAATATTGTTTGGTGCTGCCATCCTCAGACACTGAACCCCTATGTTTTTTAAAGGAGCGCATAGCATTTGGGGCACAGGATATTGGACTTCGGGAAGGAATCACTGGATGAAATTCTATCGTCTGTGTTATGCAGAAAGTCAAACTAGATATTCATAATTGTTCCTTCCAGCCTTACAATCTATCTGAATACCTTTTAACGTTTTCTACAGATAGGGTCTTTCAGCTGTGCAATACAACTCTGGTTGCATATGTTAAGAAATAATGAATTCTTTGCATTACACAGATTCATAATATGTTTCACTTCCAGTTACAGGGAACACTAAATACTGAATGCTCCTCCAGCCCAGGATCCAGGTATTGACTCAGACCGCAGGAATCAATGGGGGAAAGCATGTCCCATGCTCCTATCCTTTGTGATACAGCATGGCAAGAGGGCAGCAGGAGAGGGTTAGAAGGGAGCCTTATTCCCTGCAGAGGGAAGAAAGTTTGCTATAGATTAATTAAAGCACCTGAAGCCAATTAGAGAACCTGAAGCCAGTCACCTGATAAAAAAACCCTGCTTCAATCAGACAAGGGGAGGAGTTGAAGCAGAGTGGATTGGTGCTGGAGCAGAGAGCAGTTTGGAGGGAAGCAGAGGACAGTTTGGAGAAGTGCTATGTTGGGCTAAGAAGACCAAGACCCTAGGTAAAAGGACACCTGGCTTGTGCAGAGGGAGGGCAGGAAGCCCCAACAAGCTGAAGGGCAGGAGAGGGAAGTAGCCCAGGGGAAGGAACTGCTAGTTCAAGTGGTTTACTGCTATCCCTAGGGCCGGGACCCGGAGTAGAGGGTGGGCCTGGGTCCCTCCCTGTCCACTCCCCTCCTCTAGGACATTAGTGGGGCAGTTAATATCCCAGTTCAGGGGCAAGAAATGGCACCCTGAACTCCCCCCGCCCCCCAAGAAGAGAAAGTGTGAGACCCATCATAGTAGTGCTGGCAATTTGCCACACCTTGCACAGAAGATGTGAACACACTTCACCCAGCAAGAAGAGTCAAGCAACATTTAGGCCTAACATAGTTAAGAAACTAAGGCCCAGATCCACAGAGGGACTTAGGCATTGTGATGTTGAGCATTGCAGTGACTAGAAAATTACAGGAACAACACTGTGATCCATGAAGCCTGAGTAAAGTCTCCCTATACAATGAATGGGAGAGAGGGGCACTTTCAAATAGGATTCACAAAGCCAGCATGCTACATGGAAGTTGCCTAAACTAGCCAATCAGAGATGCCAAGTAGAGGGGTGTATGCTAAGCCCCACCCTTCTCACAGAGACAGAAACTCAAGTGCAGGCTACAAGGAAGCACTGATCTCTGCTTGTGGTCCATGAACCAGAAGATAGACATTTGGCTGCCTAAGTCACATACAGGGCCTAAAACAAAACAGCAGGGGGCTGGCTCTCCCTCATAACCTTTAGCCCAGTGGACAGGGAACTCACCCAGGAGGCAGGAACCGCCCACTTCAAGTTCCCCCTTCACCTCAGGGGGAGAAAGGATTTGAACAGGGATATGTCACCTCTCTAGTCATTAGACCAGTGGTGGGCAACCTGTGGCCTGCGGGCTGCATGCAGCCCATCAGGGTAATCTGCTGGTGGGCTGCAAGACAGTTTGTTTACATTGACTGTAGGCACAGCTGCCCGCAGCTCCCAGTGGCTGTGGTTCGCCGTTCCTGGCCAATGGGAGCTGTGGGAAGTGGACCGGCCACAGGGACGGTCAATGTAAACAAACTGTCATGCGGCCCACCAGCGGATTACCCTACTGGGCCGCATGCAGCCCACAGGCCGCCCACCACTGCACTAGACTAGAGAGTCATTCTAATTCTTTCTCTGGCCAATTAATATTTAATTATTCAATTAAAGTGGAACAAATTCAACAGAAGAGATTGAGGGAACCCCACATCTGAATATCCCATAGCTCAGTGATTAAGGCCATCACCTGATAAGTGGCCAATTCCTGTTCAGGTTCCTTCTGCCCCTCAGACAAAGTGCGGACTTGAACCAGGCATCTCCCACATCTGGAATGAGTACTCTATCTGTTAAGCTAAAGGTTATAAGGGAAGTCCTTCTCCTCCATCTCTGACGGTTCTGTGTGAACTTGCCTGAGGGACCCGAACCCCTATCTTCCCCAGCCTGTGAATCACTTAAGCAGGAGATAGGCTTCTGGGTGCCTAGAAAGAGGCTGCAGTGGGCATGCTCAGAGGCTGACACACAGGGGCTTAGGGAACTTTGACTTAAAAAACGGAGACGCCGAGTGAGTTTAAGTGCCTACAGGGTGAGATGGCAGCTGAGAGGAAGTTTTGTGGATCACAGAGGTGCCTAAGTACTTTTGTGGACTGCAGCCTAAAGCTACATCTACACTACAAGTTAGGAGCTCATAGTGTGATTCCCTTGCTCACGTACACATACTCGCACTAGCTGTCATCAAGCTAGTGTGAGTGTAAACAGCAGCATAGCCGTGGTAGTGGCAGTGGAGGCCTGGCTCATCCACGCGAAGCAGGTGGGTTTGCACTTGGCACAGCTGAGCCATGCCTCTGCTACCACTACCACTACTCTGCAACTACACTCAATGAGAGCTAGCACAAGCTAGCAATTAATTGATCTTTGACTATTAGTGGTAAATATGCCCAATGGCCTATGATGGGATGTTAGATGGGGTGAGATCTGAGATACTACAGATAATTCTTTCCTGGGTGTCTGGCTGGTGAGTCTTGCCCACATACTCAGGGTTTAGCTGATCGCCATATTTGGGGTCGGGGAGGAATTTTCCTCCAGGGCAGATTGGCAGAGGCCCTGGGGGGGTTTCGCCTTCCTCTGCAGCGTGGGGCAAGGGTCACTTGCTGGAGGATTTGCTGCACCTTGAAGTCTTTAAACCACAATTTGAGGACTTCAATAGCTCAGACATAGGTTAGGGGTTTGATACAGGAGTGGGTGGGTAAGATTCTGTGGCCTGCATTGTGCAGGAGGTCAGACTAGATGATCATAATGGTCCCTTCTGACCTTAAAGTCTATGATTCTAAGTACATGCATACCAATAGAGGAATCACACCCCTAGCTCATAGGATAGACATAGCCTTTATGCATATTAGGTCAATGTAATGAAACAGCTATGAAAATTTACCATCCCAGACACAAAAATCTATCCCATTTCTAATGTGATTACCGTCTTAGTAACTCAGCTTTAAGGACTAAATATATTTTATTCACTTTCTCCAAAAAAATTATTCACTCCCAATTGTATGGGCAGGTAAGAAATTGCAAGGTTAATTAAACTACTTTATAAGGCTGGCTTAGCCTATTGTCGGAACTAGCTTTTTGCTACTTTTCTTTCTTTCTTAAATTGTTCTAGCTTAACAACTGAGTCCCTGTCTGGCTTTCTGTAACTGGTTCCTTATCCTTCAATAATGTCTCTGTGAAGGATGCTGATATACTGTTTTATAAACCATTATTGCCAACAGCACTTAATATAAGCATTGTAAAGAAATCAACTTCTGAAATTCTTGCCTTTCTAGCTTTTCATGTTCTTCCTCATAATCCCTTTACATTTTAAAGAGATTGCTAATTCAAACATTTATGTAAGGCTTCATCCAATATGAACATCTTAAAGGAAAAACTACGACAAAACCTGTCCCTATGGAAGCTGTTAAAATCTCTCATCCCAATTTAAAATGTTGCAGAGAGTAAGTTCTGAAAATTGTGCTCTTAATGGTAATGTATAAGTGCCTAAGTGAATTAAGAGCCCAGATCCTATTTTCAAAGGTACCTTGGGGCCAGATTTAGAAAAGTACTTATGCACTTAGTGAGAGTTACAAAAATACATAAATGCAATCACCAAGATAACACCCCGGGGCATATCCTCAGAGAGTGTACCTTTATGACAATTTACCCCAGCTGAGAATCTACCAGTGTGTATTTTAACTGAACGTCTTGAAATTCTAACATTCCAAAGTTAGAATCCCAACTAAGACTGAATTGATCTGTAATAGTGAAAGACCCTACTGAAAATAGTAATTTTATTCTTTAAGGCGCTGCTCCTGCTCTAATTGGTCTAACTGCCAGGGACTTGAGTTATGGTAGGACCAAAGCTAGAGCTGGTCAGAAATTTTTCATCAAAATGATTTTGCAATGCCTAATTGTCCTTTCTGCCTTTGAAAAATAACACACAGGGAGCTAAACACATATACATACGAGTTCTCAATCACATGATGGAAACAATATACCTTTAGTTGCTTATGGGTACATTTATCATTAATGGATATCATAACCTTATTCTTTAAACACTAGAATGACAAATATCTCTCTTCAAAGGTTTCATCAAAGTTATGTGCCTGACACTTAAAAAGACAAACTACCCAAGGATGCTGCAACACGCAGAAAATTCCTGCTTACCGAGTTCAAACGCAGTAATTAATAGAATGAATCAACTTCAACTAAAATAGATCAAAGAAACTTCCCATTAAAACTGTTTAAAATAACTCCAGGAAGAAATCGTTTATTCTCTAGTGATCTTTTTCAGCACTCTTCTGACCCCCACAGATTGAAGGTTGATGGAATAATAAAAAAAAAGCCAACCTGCTTATCATAAATCCTTGTCCTTACTACTGAAATACATGCTATTCCCAAGTATCCACCCTCTTTTAGACAAATAACCAACCCAACCTGCCAACTGCCCAAATATGCCAGGTGTTCAATATAAAAACTAGTAATCCAAAATGATTGCCTGAAGAAAAACCTTTAGTATAACAGCATTCACATAGAGTATTTGGCAGTAAGCTCTATGGGGAAAAGAACGGTCTTATATTTTTGAGATGTCACATGTACCTATGGCTCAATTCAAATTTAACAACATTAATATGGTATAATATGTACTACTAGTGAATCAGCAGTGACACACACACCAATTTATTACTTATACATCATTGCAGATATAAATGTCACACACACACACACTCTACATGTATAGATCATCATTCATCTACAGCTATATTAAAATACTTTTACTAATGAGATAATTAGTACAGTAGAACCTCTGAGTTATGAACACCAGCGTTACGAACTGACCAGTCAATGACACACCTAATTTAGAACCAGAAGTATGCAATCAGGCCACAGCAGAGACCAAAAAAACAAAAAAAAGCAAATACAGTACAGTACTGTGTTAAATGTAAACTACTAAAAAAAAGGGAAAATAGCATTTTTCTTCTGCATAGTAAAGTTTCAAAGCTGTATTAAGTCAATGTTCAGTTGTAAACTTTTGAAAGAACAACCATAACATTTTGTTGAGAGTTAAGAACACTTCAGAGTTAGGAACAACCTCTATTCCCAAGTATCAGAGAGGTAGCCGTCTTAGTCTGGATCTGTAAAAGCAGCAAAGAGTCTTGTGGCACCTTATAGACTAACAGACATTTTGGAGCATGAGCTTTCGTGGGTGCATCCGATGAAGTGGGTATTCACCCATGAAAGCTCATGCTCCAAAATGTCTGTTAGTCTATAAGGTGCCACAAGACTCTTTGCTGCCTCTATTCCCAAGGTGTTCATAACTCTGAGGTTCTACTGTAGTAGTTTAGTGATCTTGTCTACAAATGGGAAAGTTGAACTCTACTGCAGGTCACATAAAGGTTGGGGCTGTCACTAAATAGAACAGAGTTCTGAAACGAAGCTGCTTGTGTGAATTTCTAACGTAGGTGTCCTTAGCCTCTGTTTGCCAGAAGTTGGGAATGGGCGACAGGAGATGGATCACTTGATGATTACCTGTTCTGTTCATTCCTTTTGGGGCACCTGGCATTGTCCACTGTCGGAAGACAGGATATTGGGCTAGATGGACCTTTGGTCTGACCCAGTATGGCCGTTCGTATGTTCTAGAGGTGAAAGGCTCCATATCACTTTGCCAATTTCCTGAGAGCCCTCCCAATAGACACCCCGACATGCAAGAAGTTGTGATAGTATCAGCAATGTCATGCACCTCGTCTCCAGAATTTTTTTATGCTACCACATTTGTAAAGTGAAAGCAGACAAAAATCCATGCCAAAGCTGTAGAAACAGAAACGAGGATCCAGATTTTAAAGGTATTTAGGCACCTAACTCCCATTGATTTCAACAGGACTTGGGCACCTAAATACTTTTAAAAATATGGGCGCAGGTAAAGTTATCCTCTCAGTTACTGTACATAGGTGCGAGCCTATTCACTTAAATTGGATTACACCAGTGGAACTCAGGTTTTGGCCCATTAACTTTTTTAATGTCACCATTATGGGCTTTGTTCCAGGCTAGTATCTGTAGTAGCGGGATAGGGAGACAGGATGCAAATCTTGGGAAGAGAAACATTAGAAGAGCTGAGCAGGTTATCATCCCAGCTCATGAATGATGCAGTAATAAAAACTACTTGCCTAGAGAATTCAGGCAGCATTGTTCACTGATGTCTGGTGTTGCATGCTATACATAATGACTAGTGAGCAGAAGGGGGAAAAGCCTGGAAATCTTTACCACACCTAGAAACCAGGATACCCCCAAAACAAAAATGAATGCATTTTTTACATTCTGTTTCCTCAGAGAGAGGCCTGCTCCTTTGAAAATGCTGCATTGGGATCCAGGAGAAAATCCTCATGATGTATTCTTGTCTTCTTCCATTTCATTCTTGAGATGCTCACTCCCGCCTCACCCTACCCCCGCCCCCACAAAAAATAGCATTGGAAGGACCCAGTAGCGGTCTACTTGGCAGTTTTGCTGCCACCACCATATCCCCAGAACCGTGAGTTATGAAGTCTGCATGCTCTGTGGAACTCGGAGCACCCTGGTGTTCACAACTCAAGAACACCCATGCTGGAGGCTAGATTCTCCCTGTGCCCTAGAGCAGAGCGCAGAGGGGAAGCACTGTGATTGGAATGCTAGTTGAATCAACCAGATTTCCTCTTCTGGGCTCCCAGGGTTTTCTCTACAGCTTCTGTCACTGGTCATTTAGCCATGAAACACTTATTATTGGCACTCAGGCCTTACCAGGCCAAACCTCAAAGTCTTCAATCCATTTTTACACATTTCTTATTCAGGCAAATTCACACCGACTTCAGTGGAAACTTGAAACTTGACAGGCATTCAGGACCTGATCCGGAGTACCTTCAGTTCAATAGGAGGCTTTCCATTGACTTTAATGGGTTTTGGATCAGGCCCTCAATGCTAATTAGCTGGCTAATTAACTTAATGAGAGTCCTGAGAGAAGGGTCCTCAGAATTTGACCCTTAGTGCATGAAAACATACATAACAGCACTGACCAGATAAAATTAGGAGTAGAGAGACTTTCACTAAACCTGAGAAATAAGCATCTTTTTTTGTTCACTGTGTATATACATCTGCAAACGGAGCATGTATAAAACTGTCTTCAGGATGCAGTACCCAACAGTAGACATACTAGGTATGAAATAGATTGAAATGTGTAGTCCAAGCCTGCAACCCTTCCTAGGACTAATCACATGACTAAGGGTTGCTGAATCTATCTATCTATCTATCCCCTCATTACCATAGTATCTGAGCACTTCACAATCTTTAGCATATGTATCTTTTAGGGCTGTCAACCGATTAAAAAAATTAATTGCAATTAATCACACTGTTAAACAATAATAGAATACCATTTATTTAAATAGTTTAGGATGTTTTCCACATTTTCAAATATATTGATTTCAATTTTGACATAGTATACAAAGTGTACAGTGCTCACTTCATATTTAGTTTTATTATAACTATTTGCACTGTAAAAATAAAATAGTATTTTTGAGTTCACTTAATACAGGTACTGTAGTGCCATGTCTTTATCATGAAAGTTGCACTTACAACTGTAGAATTATGCACAAAAAGTTGACTGCATTCAAAAACAAAACAATGTCAGAGTGTTGCTCTTTTAAGACTTCTGAAAGCATGCCTCACACCTTGTCCCTCTCAGATTTTGGAAGGCACTTCAGATTCTTAAACCTGGGGTCGAGTGCCCTTCTTTGCATTTTGTCAGATCTGCAGTGAAAGTGTTCTTAAAACGAACAACATATGCTGGGTCATCATCTGAGACTGCTATAACATGAAATATATGAGTAAAACACAGAGCAGGAGACATACAATTCTCCCCCAAGGAGTTCAGTCACAAATTTAATTAACGAGCATCATCAGCATGGAAGCATGTCCTCTGGAATGGTGGCCAAAGCATGAAGGGGCATACGAACGTTTAGCATATCTTGCATGTAAATACCTTGCAATGCCAGCTATAAAAATGCCATGCAAACACCTGTTCTCGCTTTCTGGTGACATAAATAAGAAGCGGGCAGAATTATCGCTTGTAAATTAAATAAACTTGTTCATCCTAGCAATTGGCTGAATGAGAAGTAGAACTGAGTGGAGTTGTAGGTTCTAAAGTTTTACATTGTTTTGTTTTGAGTGTAGTTATTTTTTGTGCATAATTCTACATTTGTAAGTTCAACTTTCACAATAAAGAGACTGCACTACAGTACTTGCATGAGGTGAATTGAAAAATGCTATTTCTTTTGTTTATCATTTTTACAGCGCAAATATTTGTAATAAAAATAATATAAAGTGAGCACTGTATGTTTTGTATTCTGTGTTGTTACAAATCAATATTTGAACATGTAGAAAAACATCCAAAATATGTAATATATTTCAATTGGTATTCCATTGTTAAACAATGCAATTAAAACTGCGATTGTGATTAATTTTTTCGAATGAATTGCGTGAGTTAACTGCAATGACTCGACAGTCCTAATATCTTTACAAAACTCCTATGATGTCTGGAGGTACTATTATCTCCGCATCACAGACCAGGAGATAAAGTGACTGTCCCAAGATTACACAGGAAGTTTGTGATGGAGCAAGGAATTAAACCCATATCTCAGGATAGCACTCTAACTATCCCTGCATAGAGCCATAGATTGTAAAATGTCCAAATTATGACTTTGGATATTTGTATGCAACTCCCATCAGAGTCAACGGAGTCACATATGCACCTCTGAGAACGGAATTCAGCCCTTTGGGCCAAAAAAGTTTCTCTTTCAAAGGGTACAATTTGCTTTCCCCCTCTGCACACCCAAATCCCCACTTGTCCAACCACCTTTCTTACCTCTAAATGCGCTAGCACTGGAAGAAAGCGCTCACTTCTTTCACCAACAGGATGTTGGCCAGTGCCTGTGCATGGGTGCATTCTACCCTTCCTCTCTTTTGTACCTATGCAGGGGTTGGCCAAAATCTGACCCTTGGGATTGTAAAGTGCCAGAGCCCAACAAAAGTGCCACAGAAAATGCTGGACCCCTTTCATTGTATCCTGACTGCCACTAAAGTTTTCAGAAAAATTCACAAACTCATCTAGAGCTACAGCATTTCTGTTATGATTCTATTGCTATTTGCTAAGCACCAACAATATGTCCACTGTAGAAAATGCAGTCATTCAGGCAGCCTCTGCTCCAGATTGCTTGCAGTTTAGAAGAGATGGAAAATAAGAACTGGAAGATCCAGAAAAATGCTTTAAATAATTTTTTAAAATACCCTTTTTTCCTTACATTTTTTCCCATTTTAACTACAATAATCCCTGAATCACAATGAAAATTGGGCAGGTTTATACCAAGTTATTGTCATGAAAGTGGATTGCTCTTCAGGATCTTCTGAACACATCATTGCTCCAAAATTAGTTTAATTTTAATATATTGATAACTTGAGGATGTTTCTGGGTTAGGAGGTAATAACTGTATCCTGGGCTGAAGGAACTCCCAAGACAAAGTGTTTACAGCAAATAAGCATTTAACCTCATGGGCAATAAGAGTTTATTAGCTGAAGACGAGGTTATTGCTGAGTGAAGTAGTACTCTCAGGTTGTGTAATTAAAATTGTAATTAAATATTCAAATATTAAATGAAGGAGAAAATAAGCTGACAAAATGCCAAGATGCAAATTGTAGAGGAAAGCAGACCAAAAGGCTGTTTTCACCCCTTTTATTACCATCTCTTCTCACCCCCCTCCCACAACTTTCTCCCCTTCCCACATCTCTCTTCCCTTCATCTCCACCCTTCTCTCCCTACAGGCCAGCAAGGGTATTTATATCAGTGGTCCCCAAATGTTTTATCTTATGCCCCCCTTTACCCTGTCTGCATTCCTCCCCCCCAAGGCGAGAGCGGGGCGACATCTCCAGAAGGTGGGGACACAGATGGGATAAGCGGGCTGAGGCTGGGGCCACAGCTGGGGGCAAGGGCGGGGCCAGGAGCAGTGCTGGTGGGTGGCACTCCCTCTCCAGCCCCATGGGGACCTCTGGTTTATACTTTGTTTAGAAAATGAAAGAGAAGAAAAAGGCTGGGCTCTCCCAATGGAAACCAATGATGATGAAGGCACAAAGAGGACAGTTCTGAGGACTAGAACCTTGCTGTAGGGAATGAAGGATAGGTTTATGGGGAGAGAAGGGAGGAATGAGGGAAATGAATCAGGAGTGGGTGTGGACTGCTACAAGGATCATGGGTTAGTTGGTTTACTTACTGTTTTCCCTGGAACAGTTTCATAGCACTGTTTTATTTGCTGTTCAGAATTATTTTTCCTATTCTTGGGTAAATTTTGCAGTTTTTTCTGCGTCATCCAAGAGAAGCAAGCAGCTGACATGGCATCTTGAAAAGTCTAATTACAGATGCCAGGAGAATTCTAGCAGCCACACTAGGGGGTGACACATGCATAGTCAGTGTCATTATTGGAATGGAACTTTACAACCTCTCAAGAACATTTACACTCTGAAGACACTAGTCACTCTTGCATACTAAAGCGTTCATAGCCAATCGTCCACTATTTCACAGTTTCCAAGGCACATTGGAGCCAAAAGCTTGTAGAATTCATCTGATTGAACCCATCTGTATAGAGTTTCCTTTTTGTCATAACAGCCCTCTTTCTTACCAGCCAACAGGTAGTGGGTTGAACTTTTATGGTGGTGTTTTCTAATATTTAACTTGTGTTAATTACCCGGTAAAACAAGTATAGAAGCGAGGGGTAAATTCGGAACATAACTATCAGATCTTTCTTACTCTACATTTAGGAAGACAGAATAAATGTAAGGAAGCCATTTAACAATGACAAAAAAAGTGCATTTTACAAGACTAATAAAGGATGGTTTTCTTCTCTCCCATAAAGATCTTAGTTATTCAAGGACAGAATGTTCGGTTTGTAGATGCTCATTCAAGGACCGACTTTTCAGCTGCAACTTTTTCTAAAAACTCCCAGTGTGTACAGTTTCTATGTATTCTTAGCTATGAGGTTTCACAGAGGATTAAATCTTGTACCGTGTTGGAAATGCATACATTAAAATTTCAGTTCCCTTTGGATATTTTAATATCAGGTTGCAACTATATATAATGAGGTAAAAAAAAACCACACCAAAAAAACACAAGGTATTCAAAACACTTCAAAGTAGCCCAGAGGAAAAAAAAAAAGATCCCCACAGCCCTCACCATCATTAAGCAGTAGAACCATAAAGTAGTTCATGTGCAGGAGGACTAAAGAATCTCATAGGAAAAGGCCCCCAAGAAAGCAAGAGGTAAGAATTCTGCAGAGGATCCAAACTCAGTCCTTTCCTTGGCTCTTCACAAGGAAGGGTTAGGGTTGCTGTAGAAGTCTCTCTCTCTCTCTCTCTCTCTCTCTCACACACACACACACAAAATCCAGAAGTTTTATATATCGACTAGTCTAATTTCCAAAAATGCTGAGTAGCCTCATCTCCCACATTTGACTTCAAAGTCAGGCCAGATTTATTTGGGTGCTTAATTATGAGTGAATCACAAGAGATCTGACTAGCTGATCATCTGTAGAGTCAGCCACATCTAGGGAATGCATCACATTGAGGTTTTGAGATGATTCTGAAAGATCTTACAGGGTTTGTTAGACGTGAAGTCACAAGTTATGAGAAAATAACTGTGGTGGCAGCACTCTCTCCGGAATACTGCTAAATGTATTACATTCACAGCAGGTGGCACATGATGCATTTGCTTCAGAAGAAAATCTAGTATAAAAGGAGAGGTTGGTGAATAGCTGAAAAAGGTAGCTGAAGTCCTTACACAAGCAAGTCTCTGATGAGGAGTTTTTGTTTATTTCCTACACAGGAATTTTTTTGATGAGTGGGCAGAAATGAAAGGAGTATTGGGAAAGGCAACGGAAATCCAAATAATTACCCTCACCTCAACAAGAAGAAAACCCAGCACACATCTAAAGGGAAGTCAATCAAAGTTTAGCTTTATTCATCAGGACTGCAGTTCTAGGAACCCTTAATGACAGTGTTCTTTATTTTATAAGTCATGCTACAATCATAAGTCTGATCACACACTGTGGCTTTAATTTAAATTTAAGCTATGTGGTTTTATCAGTTTGCAAGAGATTTGACCTTTCAGTTGCCTCTCTCAATTACCTAACACCACATTTTAGACAATGCTACATTTCTGGTTTGGAACATGATGGAAATGAAAACAGAACAACAAAACAGCAAATATTTCTCAACTGGATAAAGGGCAATGAAGCTGGAGATTCTGTTTCAAAGTGATTACTGTGAAACCTAATACATTCTAAAATGAATAGTTCACTAAACAGCACTTCATCTTTCAGCTGATTGCATTTGTGGAACAAGGTTTTTTATGAAGAGTCTGCCAACTTCTAGTATAGCATGACCTATGCTACTTAAAATATGGTGGGGGACTTTTAAAAAAAATCTAAGCAGTCTATACATATCATGTGATCATTTTTGAACTGCATTAAGAGATAAGGAGTGCAGAATCAGGACCCACGTAAATAAAAATATTCTGTCAACTTCAGTGCAGTGTTTGGTTTGTGCAGAAAACATAAGGTTGTGCGACATGGTTTGGTCCATAACACTGCAGTTAACCAGCCTTCTATAAGCCCCATTTTGACATGCTTTTCTAATATGGGCTTCTATGCCTGCACAGAGCCCCACTAACTTCACTGGGCTACAGACAAATGCCCATGTCTGGAGTAGCTTTCAGAACCAGGGCCATAGCTCATAAGTTACATTCTAATTGGTATTCCCTGTTTCTAGTTTATATAGATGCTGAAGTCCTCCATCTCCAGGCTTCTAGTCTAACACCATTCATGGGTATCAATTCACTTAAACAATTAAAATTGTTTTTATCCTTATCGTTATTTATTTATTGGTAATACATATAGAAAAAGTGCATTATAATAAATGTTGACCAAGCCATAAAAATATAAATGAAGCTTCTAATGTGGGTTACATATTTTCAAGCAGATTGTGTTGTTGTAACTTAGTTTTAATTTCAAAAGCAATTTACTGTCATGTTTGCAAGGAATCCAAGAACAGGACAACAATCTGAACTCAAGTAAGTACTGAAAAAATATTAAATCTTATTTTAAAAATTGTGATGTGCACAATATGAGTTGAAAATTTAAAAAGAAATTGCATATTATTGCTAAATATAATCTGCAATAGACCTGGTAGAAAATATGAAATTTGTATTAATATGCACTTGAAAATAGTTATTAAATATACTACACTTAACTTGAGACATATTGCTTCTGATCCAAAGTCCACTGAAGTCAAAAGACTCCAGCTGACATCACTAACCTTTGAGATCATGCCCATAGTTCCTAAATCAAAACAAGGTGTTTTTTTGGTTTTTTGTTTTGTTTTGTTTTAGACGACTGAGGTAGTAGTTTAACTGATTGCACTTTGACCCATCAACCTTTTACCCCCAATCAGGGATATTGCAGATTATGTATTCCTTATGCCACCTGATTTTAAACCAAACTTTGCACCCTCAATAATCTGTATGTTTTCCCCAGATAACCAGAAACTTCTATGCTTAAACTCTGTACCGTTCACTTTTTTTTTTAACATCTTAATATTTTTAACTGACTGCACTTTTAGGAAGCATAATTAGTTTCTTTGAATAGTAACTTTAAGAATAAAGCATTGTGACAATGAAAAAAATTCATACTCTTGACAAGTTTTAATTTTCAAATATACCTTTAGACATTTGCTGTCATAAAACATTTTTATTTTTCCATTCAGTGTGTAAAGGTTTTCTTACAAAATGTAAGAAATCAAAATATTTCCCTAAAATATTAATGCATTTTCCAATAAAAGTATCACTCAAACACACACAGAGTTTGCAACCCCCACTGTCCCTGTAATGCTATCATTTCTGTGATCTCATATCCTTACATGCTTCTAGATAATCAACCTGTGTCTCGTATGCAAGCTCTTTTTACTGGAAACAGATATGCTCTTTATCTAGAAAAAAAGAAAAGGTATAATCCCATGTGAGAATTTACAGTACAGAATCACAGACATGCGTCCAACGTTAACATTGAAAAATGGTTTTTGTTCTAGGGCCCAGTTCTGTGGCCCTTACTACTATGACTAGTTCATTAGCAGGATTGTCATGTGAGTAGGGAGATGCAGGTCTAGACCCATGGCCTTAGTTTATCCACTTCTAACTTTCTCACAAAGGGGAGGGGAGAGAAAGCCTCTCTTCATCTTGAAGTTTGTTATGATACTCAGACTAGAAGAGAATGTTTTGTTTTATTTTTGAAACATGTGGGTTAATTAGCTAATTAAAAAAATTACAGGACTGAAAAGAGTATCTATTTATAAAAACATCCTTTTTTCTACCCACTCATGACCAGAGCTTTGTGAAACTTGGTGGTTTCAGTTCAGAGGATCTCATGGGAATCTTTTTTCTGCTTCATGTGAGTTCACATATCCTGAGTAATCTCTTTTTAATCTCATTGTCCCTGGAATACATATAACCGTTGAAATAGTTCTGTTTAAAAAAAAGCTGCCCAAAAAATTCTGCTTTTAGGCACAGAGCAGTATGTTTTCATCGATCTGCGAGTATACATTCTGCAAGAAAAAGCTACATTGAGATAAAGATCACTTTCTAAAATATACCATCTGAAAGTGTTTCTAGAAAGAGAGACCTCATTTGGCCTACTAACAAAAACAACTCACAACCACCTCTGTTTAGTCAGTTAAATGCTCCTAAAACAAAGTGAATTTTGTTAAAGACATACATGTTTTAGATAAGAAAGGCTCACACACAAGAACATAAGAACGGTTATACTGGGTCAGACCAGGACCAGTGTAACCACTAGGTAAACTAGGTGGCTGCTTAGGACGCCAAGATTTGGGGACCCCAAAAAGTGTGTCCAGCATCATGGGAGTCAGCTAAGCAGGGCAGGGAGCGAGGCCTCCATAACAAACCTGCCCCTGCAACAGGGGGCACTGCGCAGGATGGTCAGTGGGAGCCTGCAGCGGAGCAAGGAGGAGACAGCCGGCCGGGCGCAGAGACCAGATCGGCCGAGGAATGGAGCCATTGGGGGAGGCAGGACGCGGTCCTGAGCTCAGGTGAGTTTTGCCCTCCAGCGTGCCACACTTTGGGCTGGGGCGAGGGAAAGTGAAACTAAACCCTGCAGCGTGACAGAGGGGAAAGGGCTGGTGCAGGTGCTGCTTCCAAACACTGACACTCCCCTCGGTGGCACTGTGCCAATGTGGGGAGCCGGCCCTGATCCCGAGGGGGATCCTCACCTGATCCCTGGGGGAGCCTGGCTCTGCCCTCCTTGCCCCTGGGTCCCCCCTGGGGGGCAAAGTACTTAGAGCCTGGGAACGTTTAGAGACCCTGCGAGCTGGGGGCAGTCTCAGCCTCCTCCTTGCTCATAGGTTCCCCCAAGCCAGAAGGGACCGTTGTGATCATCTCCTCTGACCCCCTTGTATTAATTCTAACAAACAATGCCACATTATGCAGTATTCGTTTTTGAAAGTTTATAGTAAGCGATGCTCTGCAGGGAGAGGAGGGGAGGGCACAAGGCGGAAGTTTTGCCTAGGGTGCAAAATAGCCTTGCACCAGCCCTGGGTCAGACCAATGTTCCATCTAGCCCAGTATTTGATCTTCTGACAGCAGCTACTATCAGATGCTTCAGAGGGAATGAACAGAACAGGGCAATTTCATGTAGCGCATGATGTTGTGTCCCTGACCACCTTGGGTAATACCCATTAATGTATCTATCCTCCAGCTAAGGGATCTAATTTTTTTTTGAACATACTCCTCCTTTTTGGTACATTCAGCACTGGAGTACTCGGAGAAGAGAGGCTGATTTTTAAGTCTGCATTTGCAATGCAGGACTTACTGGTATCCACGTAAGAGAGCTGAAAGGGTTTTTCTGTCATGGTAGACATACCGCCTCCCTCCACAACAGAAGGTAGGATGATGGAAGCATCCTTCCATTGACCTAGCTGCCCGTGGTTAGGATGGCATCACTACGGTGCTCAGGGATGTGGATTTTTCACACCCTGAGCACCATAGAGACGATGACCTAAATTTTAAGTATATGGAAGGCACAAGTGTACAGTTACTTTAGGATGACAGGGAGATGTGATTCAATTCTTTAACATGTATGATACTGGGAAATTATACTATAGCATTTTAACACCAGAAGATACAGAAGTGACAATGAAACAGAACCACCTATTTTATTTACTCAATGCTTCCCATTCCATTTCAAGGCAGGTAAATACTGATCAAAGAAAACTGAATGTCCACTCTTTCTAAAACATTTTAATTAATACAAAAGTTTAGAAAGAAGTGCTGATATGTTGTTTCTCTTCTGCTTCTGATAATTTAGCCATGAAAACACTTATTGTTGGTACCCAGGCTCCAACAGGCCAAATCTATCAACCTATCACTCAGTTCTTATTCAGGCAAATTCACACTGGACTTCATTAGAAGCCAGAAAACTGTCAGGCATTCAGGGTCTGACCCAGTGCCCACTGAATTCAATAGGAGTTTATCCGGTGACTTCAGTAGTCTTTGTATCAGGCCCTAAATGCCTTCAGTACCTAGCCAGCTAATAATCTTCAAAGGGAGTTTGCTGAAGGAGGGACCTCAGAATTTGGCATGAAAGCACAAGCGACAATACTAACAAGGTACAATTGGGAATAGGGAGACCTCCACTATATACGAGAACTAAGCATCTCCTTTTGTGCAGTGTATATAGGTCTTGGATGGAAGTGAAAGCACAGCAGAAAGCAGCACCCACCAACCCAAAAACATTTAAAATAATCAAATCTATCCATGCATAAATATGATATGCAAGATGTAGTACCCAATAATGGCTATACAAGGCATAAACAGTTTTAAAATTTCGGGCCTAGTCCTCCAACGCTTCCTCGTGTCACAGGAACTACTCATATGAGTAAGGACTGCTGGATCTAGGTATCCTAGATACTTATATAGTCCCCCGTTACCATAAGCTCTCTGCACCTCACAATCTTTGATGTATTTATTGTTACAACTTCCCTGTGAGGTATCTCTGTTTTACAGATGGGGAATTAAGGCCAGCAGGCAGATTAAGCGCTTGCCCAAAGTCACACAGGAAGTTTGTGGCAGAGATCACTCTCCCACTAGATCACCCTCCCTCCAGTGGATGGGGCCTCTGATTTTAGAATGCCCCAAACTATCGTTGAATACTTGCATGCATCTCCCCTCAAAGAGAATGCAAGTCACACTTGGACTTCTGAGAAGGGAATTTGGCCTTCCTTTCTCAGAGGGACTTTGACCAAGTAACGTCTTGCAGGCAGCAGCTTAATTTCTCTTAACTAAGAGATAGGTAAAATGCGGTGCCTCAAATTTGCAAATTGCCCCATGGCATGCTCAAAACCTCCAGAGAACTATACCCCATCCAGAATTTTACTCTGTATAATAAGTAAAGGGAAATTAAGAGTATAGATTACATTATTTGCACTATTTATTTTAGGCAACATTAGCAAATTTTTAAAGGATGGCTACTGGGGCAAGACCCTCATCTCTGTTCCTATAGCTTTCTGCAGGGAAGAAGGCTGGAGTGGTGTAAATGGATCTTAAAAAAACCACATCAGGTCAGGAGTTCCCCATCACATAAGTATGGCCAACATTCTTTGTTCCTAGATAAGAACATAAGAACGGCCGTACCGGGTCAGACCAAAGGTCCATCTAGCCCAGTATCTGTCTATCGACAGTGGCCAATGCCAGGTGCCCCAGAGGGAGTGAACCTAACAGGCAATGATCAAGTGATCTCTCTCCTGCCATCCATCTCCATCCTCTGACGAACAGAGGCTAGGGACACCATTCTTACCCATCCTAGCTAATAGCCATTTATGGACTTAGCCACCATGAATTTATCCAGTCCCCTTTTAAACAGTGTTATAGTCCTAGCCTTCACAACCTCCTCAGGTAAGGAGTTCCACAAGTTCCACAAGTGCGCTGCGTGAAGAAGAACTTCCTTTTATTTGTTTTAAACCTGCTGCCTATTAATTTCATTTGGTGACCCCTAGTTCTTGTATTATGGGAATAAGTAAATAACTTTTCCTTATCCACTTTCTCAACATCACTCATGATTTTATATACCTCTATCATATCCCCCCTTAGTCTTCTCTTTTCCAAGCTGAAGAGTCCTAGCCTCTTTAATCTTTCCTCGTATGGGACCCTCTCTAAACCCCTAATCATTTTAGTTGCCCTTTTCTGAACCTTTTCTAGTGCTAGAATATCTTTTTTGAGGTGAGGAGACCACATCTGTACACAGTATTCAAGATGTGGGCGTACCATGGATTTATATAAGGGCAATAATATATTCTCAGTCTTATACTCTATCCCCTTTTTAATGATTCCTAACATCCTGTTTGCTTTTTTGACCACCTCTGCACACTGCGTGGACATCTTCAGAGAACTATCCACGATAACTCCAAGATCTTTTTCCTGACTCATTGTAGCTAAATTAGCCCCCATCATGTTGTATGTAGAGTTGGGGTTATTTTTTCCAATGTGCATTACTTTACATTTATCCACATTAAATTTCATTTGCCATTTTGTTGCCCAATCACTTAGTTTTGTGAGATCTTTTTGAACTTCTTCACAATCTGCTTTGGTCTTAACTATCTTGGAGCAGTTTAGTATCATCTGCAAACTTAGCCACCTCACTGTTTACCCCTTTCTCCAGATCATTTATGAATAAGTTGAATAGGATTGGTCCTAGGACTGACCCTTGGGGAACACCACTAGTTACCCCTCTCCATTCTGAGAATTTACCATTAATTCCTACGCTTTGTTCCCTGTCCTTTAACCAGTTCTTAATCCATGAAAGGACCTTCCCTTTTATCCCATGACAGCTTAATTTACGTAAGAGCCTTTGGTGAGGGACCTTGTCAAAGGCTTTCTGGAAATCTAAGTACACTATGTCCACCGGATCCTCCTTGTCCACATGTTTGTTGACCTCTTCAAAGAATTCTAATAGATTAGTAAGACACGATTTCCCTTTACAGAAACCATGTTGACTATTGCTCAACAGTTTTTGTTTTTCTATGTGTCTGACAATTTTATTCTTAACTATTGTTTCGACTAATTTGCCTGGTACCGACGTTAGACTTACTGGTCTGTAATTGCCGGGATCACCTCTAGAGCCCTTTTTAAATATTGGCGTTACATTAGCTAACTTCCAGTCATTGGGTACCGATGCCGATTTAAAGGACAGGTTACAAACCTTAGTTAATAGTTCCGCAACTTCACATTTGAGTTCTTTCAGAACTCTTGGGTGAATGCCATCTGGTCCTGGTGACTTGTTAATGTTGAGTTTATCAATTAATTCCAAAACCTCCTCTAGTGACACTTCAATCTGTGACAGTTCCTCAGATTTGTCACCTACAAAAGCCAGCTCAGGTTTGGGAATCTCCCTAACATCCTCAGCCGTGAAGACTGAAGCAAAGAATCCATTTAGTTTCTCCACAATGACTATGTCATCTTTAAGCACTCCTTTTGTATTTCGATCGTCAAGGGGCCCCACTGGTTGTTTAGCAGGCTTCCTGCTTCTGATGTACTTAAAAACATTTTGTTATTACCTTTGGAGTTTTTGGCTAGCCGTTCTTCAAACTCCTCTTTGGCTTTTCTTATTACACTCTTGCACTTAAGTTGGCAGTGTTTGTGCTCCTTTACATTGGGCTTTATGAAAATGCATATTGTTTATGTGCGCCCAGTTTACCAGATTACTCTTAATCGGTGAACTGTGTTCTCTTCATTACTTACCACTCCTCCAATTTTTGTGTCATCTGCAAAACTTTATCAGTGATGATTTTATGTCTTTTCCCAGGTCATTGATAAAAATGTTAAATAGTATATGGCCAAGAACTGATCCCTGCAGGACCCCACTGAAAACACACATACCCCTCAATCGTGATTGTTCATTTACAATTATATTTTGAGACCTATCAGTTAGCCAATTTTAACTTCATTTAACATGTGCCATATTAATTTTATATCATTCTAGTTTTTAAATAAAAATGTCACATGGTACGATGTCCTTACAAAGTCTATGTATATTTACATCAATGCTATTATCTTAATAGCCAAACTTGTAATTGCATCAAAAAAGCTACAGTTAGTTTGACAGGATCTATTTTCCATAAACCCATTCTGATTTGAATTAAATTACCCTCCTTTAATTCTTTATTAATCTTCCCACCAGGGTTCAGTAATACCAACTAGATCAAATTCATGCTAATAAATTAGCTTCCAATGCCTCTTGTTTGTTACAGAGGGTGCTAGTATTGTATAGACAACTACATAATTTATTCTCTTCATGCTCTTTGATTAATTTTGTTCTCAACGTGTCAATTTTGTGCTAATTGAGCACTCATATCTTCCCTCTTTTTACCTTCCCCTTTTTGTTATTAGTTTAATGCCCTCCTGACTATTCCAGCCTGGCCCCAAGGAGATTGGTCTCTCTTCTACTAAGATGGAGGTAATCCAAAACTATACAGCTCTTTCTCCCCATAGAAGGTGGACCAATGTTCTATTAAGCCAAACCGTCCATCCAACGCTGCTTATCTAGATAGCGGTTCTCCTGCCGAATCTTCTGCCTTCCTTCATCCATGGAACAAAAGGATCTCAGAGATGATCTCTTGGACATGCTTCAGCAAACTCAGAAGTGTGCTGAAGAAGAAATCTATTATTTGTGAGATAGCACTGACACTGCATCACACGGTGATATGAACCATCATCAATGGATCCTTACCAGTCAATGTCAGAAGCCTACCGAATCTTAGAGTGACATCTTGTATCTTGGCTCTGGGAAGACAGCACACTGTACTGTTGTCCACCTGTCCTTTGCAGAATGTTCTTTCAATTCTTCTGGGTACTGAATCCCCGACAAGAATAGTCTGTCTTCATTGGACAGTTGGAGAACTCTTTCAGTCCACAGGTATGACCTTTGTATCTATTCATTCCCTTGGACCAGCTGGATCTTGAGAGATATCTTCCACACTGAGGACCTGGGATCCTCCTGGAAATGTCTACCTGTACAGAATTCCTCTTCTCTCTGCTGGCCACAGCCTGCCCAACCTTTTCTGTCTCCGGCTGCATAGAATGCCCCCATATTCTTTCCTCTGGTGGTTATGAACTGCCAGGCCTTCTCTGACATTTTCCTCTGTCCAACTCCGTAGTGGTCAGCTCCTTTCTTCCTGATTATGCTCTGCAGGCAAGATAGGCTGAGGAATGCCTAGTTTCAAAACCCCACTGAAGTTTAGGCATGATCCGGGGTTCCGAACAGCTCATTAGCTGTGGAGCAGCATCAGGACTTAAGTTTCTGAAGGTAGGCATAGGCAAAGCCACCTAAGTACCTACAGAGTTTAGCAGTAGTTGAGTGGTGGTTCTGAGATTTCATTAGCACCTAAATGTTGGGCTTAGGCACCTAAGTACCTTTGTGAATTTAGCCCTCAGTGTTTCCAGCTCCCAGTGAGGTAAAGAGAAAGGGGAGGAGAAACAGCGCTCCCACTGGAATGCTGCCCAGGACACAATAGTATGCATACCTATGTGCATTATCTTGTTATGTCACCTTCATCTCATCTTCACATGAAACAGAAGAATAAAATTCTGATCCCCCATCCCCACCCCACTCTCCCATCAAAGAAATATTACATTATTTTGGGGTAACTCAGAAATCATTAAACAGCAGCACTTTTGTTTATTTACTATGCTTTTTTTAGTGCACCAGGTAGTGTGTCAAAACACTAAGCAACTAATAAAGGGCAAGATTACTTTTACCAAGTGTCCTTCCTTCTGCACGAGCCAAATAATCAAGAAGGAAGAGATAAATCATGCAGTGGAGGGATGCCAAAAAGGAAATTTGTATTCCTATTACTCTGAGGTTTACCACGCCATATTTAAATGTTTAAACAACAAGAAAGGTCACAGATAGTTTGCTGTCAGCGCGGTCCAGCTTCCATCTCTTTAAAGAGGCAGCCTTTATCAAAAAATGGGCCTTTGGATGTAAAAATTCCTTTTCCCCCAACCCAGGTTAGTTATGACGGGAAGGAGAAGAGTGGTGCTGGAACTAGGGGTGCTGCCACACCCCCTGGCTTGAAGTAGTAATAACACCAAATACATGGTTTCCATCATCAGCACCCCCACTATAAATAATGTTCCAGCACCCCTGAGGAGAAGTGGTTAAATGGCTATTTGTTACATGAATAAAGAAATTAAACCAAAATCTGGGTGCTTGCTGACGTTTAAGTGGATATGTTTTACAAATTATTTGCCCAACCTTAACACATACATTTTTGTTTGGGAGTTCTCTGCAAACAGCATTGCCAAATTACCAAAATTTGCTATTCAAAATTATTAATGAATTTCCTCTATATGTATTGGTCTGGAGGTCATTTGCAGTTTGCAAATATATGCAATTCATGTTGGTGTCCTTAGTGGCATAAGTCACATAACTTTGCTTCCATTCCTCAGTTAGGAAAAGAAACTGCAGAAACCAAATACACAGTTAGCACTGTGGTGATTGACTGCAAATCCTTCAGTCGGGACAGAAGCAATACCATGTGACTTTCATAACTAACCAAAAATGTCCAAATTGTCAATTTTACATATATAGAAAAACATTTACCATCAGCAAGTATTTAGGAATTCAAGCTATGAGTTCCTTTTTGTACATAAGTATTCATGCTAGGAAAAGTTGAATGCTCAAATATACATAGAAAATGACCATAAATAGGATGTAAAAACAGTCAAATTAACTTTTTAAATTCAAATATTTAAAATATTGACACATGCACACACCCTGCTGACTGCTAAAGTGAAACAGCCAATTTGAACTCTAACAAGACAAATTGGGTGAAGGAATCTCTTTTGTTGGACCAACTTCTGTAGGTGGAAGGGATAAGCTTTTGAGCTTCATGGAGCTCTTCCTCAGGTCTGCAGAAGGTGGCCAGCGAGTCCAAGCTAAATATAAGGTGGGACAGATTGTTAAGCATAAAGAAGTTCACACATGCTGAAGGAAACCACTTAAAATGAAATGGGCAATTAAAGTTTAGCAGGCAGTACAGTGTTTTACAAAGCATTGTAACATGCCATAAAACCATTGTCTCTATTAAGTCCATGGTTTTGTGTCCAGCAGAGTTATGAATATAAGTTCCCAGGCTCATCTTTTGAAAGGGTTGTGCAGGTTTCTTTTGACAGCTAAGATTAAGGAATCAGAGATGGACTGACTGCTTTGTGAAAAGTTTTGTCCCAGAGTGATACTGTTTTTGTCTTTTTAAATTTTACTGTGAGAGTTCATTTGAGAGTACAGTGACTTTCTGGTTTCCCCACACAGTTGTTGTTGGGGCATTTGATGCACTGGATGAGGTATGATACATGTTGTGATGGGCATGTGTAGGACCCATGCATCTTTAAAGGCACGTTGTGCAGCATATTGATCATTGTAGCAGTGGAGATATGTCTGAAGGATTTGCATCGGTTGTTCTATCAAGATCTAGTGCTGCTTTGAGTTGGTGTGTCTTGGTCTGCGAGGAGTTTGTTTCTGATCATGAGCATGGCAGGGTTTTGGGGGGGCGGAGAGCTTGAAGGCCAGAAGAGGGCTAAGTGAAAGATTTCTCACAAGATGTGGTTCCCATCAAGTATGGGTTGTAAGTGTTCGATGATACTCCAGACAGATTCCAGTTTGAGGTGGTAGGTGACAACTAGGGGTGTGCAGCAAGTGGGGTTTCCCCCCTGTATTGAAGCAAATTCTTCTTGGGTATTTGAGTGGCCTTTTCTATGATGCCACTTCTCTGGTTTGGTGCCCTTGTTTAGTGAAGGCAGTTTTAAGGCTGTATCCTTGACTTTCTCTTCGGAGCAAATTCTGTGGTATCCGGCTGTTGATAACAGATTTCTTGGTGTGTCTGGGGTGATTGCTGATCTGTGGAGGTAAGTGATAAGACGGTTACTCACCGTAGTAACTGTTGTTCTTCGAGATGTGTTGCTCCTATCCATTCCAGTTAGGTGTGCGCGCCGCGCGTGCACGGCTCTTCGGAACATTTTTACCCTAGCAACTCCGGCGGGCCAGCTGGGCGCCCCCTGGAGTGGCGCCGCCATGGCGCTGAATATATACCCCAGCCGGCCCATCCGCTCCTCAGTTCCTTCTTGCCGGCTATTCCGACAGTGGGGAAGGAGGGCGGGTCTGGAATGGATAGGAGCAACACATCTCGAAGAACAACAGTTACAACGGTGAGTAACCGTCTTTTCTTCTTCAAGTGATTGCTCCTATGCATTCCAGTTAGGTGATTCCCAAGCCTTACCTAGGCGGTGGGGTCGGAGTGAGACGTGGCAGAGTGCAATACTGCTGAGCCGAAGTCTGTGTCGTCTCTTGATTGCTGCACCAACGCGTAGTGGGAAGCGAAGGTGTGGACAGAGGACCAGCTGGCCGCCCTATAGATGTCCTGGATGGGGACATGGGCCAGGAAGGCGGCCGACGAGGTGTGCGCTCTCGTCGAGTGCGCGGTGAGGCGGCATGGTGGCACACGAGCAAGCTCGTAGCATGTCCGGATACATGCCGTTATCCAGGAGGAAATCCGCTGCGAGGAGACCGGCTCGCCCCTCATGCGGTCGGCAACCGCCACAAACAGCTGTGGCGAACGCCGGAAGGGCTTCGTACGCTCGATATAAAAAGCGAGGGCCCTGCGGACGTCGAGGGTGTGAAGCTGCTGCTCGCGAGGTGAGGCATGCGGCTTCGGGAAGAAGACCGGGAGGAAGATCTCCTGGTTGAGGTGGAAGGCCGACACCACCTTAGGGAGGAAGTCCGGGTGTGGTCGAAGCTGCACCTTGTCTGCGGAAGACAGTATATGGCAGACCAACCGTGAGGGCACGGAGCTCGGACACCCGTCTTGCCGATGTAATTGCGACTAGGAAGGCTGTCTTCCAGGAGAGGTAGAGCAGAGAGCACGTGGCCAGAGGCTCGAAGGGCGGTCCCATAAGCTTGGCCAGCACGAGATTTAAGTCCCAGGTCGGGGTAGGACGTCGCACCGGCGGGTACAAGCGGTCCAGGCCTTTAAGGAAGCGGGAAACCATCTGGTTAGAGACGATGGACCGACCTCCCATGGGTGGACGAAAGGCGGACACTGCTGCCAGGTGCACCTTCAAGGAGGAGACCGCCAGACCTTGCTCCTTAAGGTACCAGAGGTAGTCCAGGATGGTAGGGACGGGGACTAGGAAGGGATTGAGGCCTCATTGATCACACCAGAGCGCGAAACGCTTCCATTTCGCAAGGTAGGTGGAGCGAGTGGAAGGCTTTCTGCTCTCTAGCAGGACTTGCTGCACTGCCGCCGAACAGTCCCTCTCTGCGTGGGTCAGCCACGCAGGTACCAAGCTGTAAGATGGAGGGACTGTAGGTCTGGGTGGCGGAGTCTGCCGAAGTCCTGCGTGATGAGGTCCGGCCATAACGGGAGGGGCATGGGATCCCAAACGGAGAGCTCAAGCAGCAGGGTGTACCAGTGCTGCCTCGGCCAGGCTGGAGCGACGAGTATGACGTGGGCCCTGTCCCTCCGAAGCTTCAGTAGCACTCGGTGTATGAGCGGGAACGGAGGGAAGGCGTAGAGGAGGTGATCCGTCCAGGAGCAGAGGAATGCGTCCGACAGGGAGCCTGGAGAGCGACCCTGGTATGAACAAAACAGATGGCACTTCCTGTTCTCCTTGGAGGCAAACAGGTCTATCTGGGGAAACCCCCACCTCCGGAAAATTGTGTGCACCACATCCGGACTAAGAGACCACTTGTGGGAGAGGAACGACCTGCTGAGATGGTCGGCCAGCGTGTTCTGCACTCCTGGAAGAAATGACGCTTCCAGGTGAATGGAGTGGGTCACGCAGAAATCCCACAGGAGCATCGCTTCCGTGCAGAGGAGGGAGGAGCGGGCTCCGCCCTGCTTGTTCACGTAGAACATCGCCGTCGTGTTGTCCGTGAAGACTGTCACGCAGCGGCCTTGCAGATGGGGTCGGAAGGTGTGACACGCTAGGCGGATCGCTCGCAGCTCCCGGACGTTGATGTGGAGAGCGAGCTCTTGGGGTGACCAGAGACCCTGGGTGTGAAGGTCGCCCAGGTGAGCCCCCCATCCCAACGCTGAGGCATCCGTGGTCCGGGTGATGGATGGGCGAGAAGGACGGAACGGGACTCCTGCACACACGACTTCTGGGTTCAGCCACCAGCTGAGCGAAGCAAGTGTCGGCTTTGTGACGGTGACTACCATGTCTATCAAGTCGCGGTTCGGGCGGTATACCAACGCCAGCCAAGATTGAAAAGGGCAAAGGCGGAGCCTCGCGTACGCGGTGACGAACGTACAGGACGCCATGTGGCCCAGGAGGCGCAGGCAGGACCGAACCGTTGTCGTGGGAAAGGTGAGAAGGTCCTGGATGATGGAGACCATCGTCTGGTGCCGAGAGCGAGGGAGGCAGGCCCTGGCCAAAGTGGAGCGAGGACCGCTCCGATGAACTCCACCCGCTGCGATGGAGCTAGAGTGGACTTCTCGGCATTGATGAGAAGGCCGAGGGACCGAAACAGGGATAGTATCTCTGACATCTGGTCCTTTACCAGCTGTCGGGATGTCCCGCGAATTAGCCAATCGTCGAGCTACGGGTATACATGAATGCGACGACGGCGGAGGGCTGCAGCGTAGCCTGATTTGGGGAGGGTTAGTAGGGACAGTGGAATTTATCCACTTAATTTAGTTTTATTTAATAATTAATTTTATAATTAATTAATATTAGTAATTAATAGATATTAATAATATGGGTATGGCTCGCCAATATGTGTGATCAGAAGATAAAGTTCGTCTTGAATCAGGCTTCACAGAATTTATACAAGGAGATTGGGGGTATATGACAGGAAATTACACTGAGACAAAATTAGTCAATCAAGACCTTTTATTTAAAATCAATGAAACAAGAAGTAAATGTAAAATGTTAAAAGCAGTTTGAGATTACAAAGTTACAAATATCACAGTTCTAAATGCACTTTGCAGCAATAGGGTGTTGTTTACACCTTTGATAGAGGAAGTTATAAAGAAACTGGTTATAAGTTAAACCCTTTATAGTTTAGATGCTTTAGCAGAAATAAGAATTATTTCATACTTACAACTTTGAAAAGAAATAACACCACGATTTATTAGTAGTTTGACAGCTTTCGTAGATGTAGGCAGGGTGAGGCGATGGAGAATAGAAAGATGTATCGCCTGCCTAATGGTGGATTGTCACCCTTTTTATAGGGAGAAATCCTTCCTCCTATGCCCAAATTTGTATTTCCCCCATGGAAAGGTGAGGGTACCTGTTTTCATAGGCTGACCTTTTATGTGCGTATGGATGACAGATATGTACGCATCTGCGGTGTATATGTGTGAAATTTGTGGGCAGAAATTCCCCCCTTTTCACCCTATCTAGGTGAAAGGTTAGCAGACATTCAAAAGGTCCCTAGACATTTTGTGTAGGTTTGTATCCTATTATTACTTTTCTGAGTAAGGGTCTTAAAGGTTGCTTTCAGCGTCACGGAGGAAATTGGCCAGGATGTCTGGCATAGAAGTTTCTAGGTATCTTGCATTACAGCTTATTGTAAATAATTCTATTAATCTATGCAGCCTACACACTTTTATCAAAAAAACATTTTATACAGACCAACAGATTAATCCTCAGGGCTACAGCAGCAACTACTGCCATGCATTTGGTGAAGACCCTCAGCGTGGTGGACAGGTCGAAGGGTAGCACCGCAAACTGGTAGTGCGCACCGTTGGTCACGAAATGCAGGTAGCGTCGATAGGGAGGGTAAATCGCGATATGGAAGTACGCGTCCTTCATATCGAGGGCGGCAAACCAGTCTCCCGGATCCAGGGAGGGAATGATGGTCCCCAGGGTGACCATGTGAAACTTGAGCTTGAGCACGTACGCGTTGAGCTCCCGGAGGTCCAATATGGGTCGGAGACCTCTTTTCGCCTTGGGGATGAGAAAATATCGGGAATAGAATCCCCTGCCCCGCCTGTCGGGAGGCACCTCCTCTATGGCTCCCAAGCTCAACAGAGTCTCGACCTCTTGGAGGAGGAATTGCTTGTGAGAGGGGTCCCTGAAGAGGGACAGGAAAGGTGGGTGGGAAGGAGGGGGCAAAACAAATTGAAGGCGGTAACCAGACTGGATTGTACGAAGCACCCAGCTGTCCGATGTTATCTGGGACCACGCCGGAAGAAAGCGGGAAAGGCGGTTGGAAAATAAACGGGAAGGATCCGGTACAGAGACTGATGGGCCGTCCTCGGGCGTCCCATCAAAAGGTCTGTTCGGGCCCTTGAGGGGCCTTGGAAGGCGCCTGGCTCTGGTTGCGCCTGTTGCCGGACGGTCTACGGTGATTCAGACCGGGTCAGCGGCTGTTATAGGGTCGCGACCTAGGCTGATTAAATGGCCGGTAGGGTTGCTGCCGGAATGACCTTCGCTGGGTAGCCGGTGTGTGCATCCCCAGAGTGCGAATGGCTATTCGACCATCCTTCAGGGTCTGAATTCTGGAATCCGTCTTTTCAGAAAACAGACCCTGAGTGTCGAAGGGTAGGTCCTGCAAAGTGTACTGCACCTCCGGTGGCAATGTGGAGGACTGCAGCCAGGAGATGCGCCTCATGGTTACTCCTGAGGCCAGGGTTCTAGCACCCGAGTCCGCGGAGTCCAGAGCAGCCTGGATGGAGGACCTGGAGGACTTCTTGCCCTCTTCCAGGAGGGCCGTGAACTCTTGGCGCGAGGCTGTTGGGATCAGCTCTGCGAATTTCACCAGGGACACCAAGATGTCAAAGGTGTATCTGGCGAGGAGGGCCATCTGGTTGGCGATCCGGAGCTGGAGACCCCCTGCCGAATAAACCTTTCGGCCCAATAGATCCATGCGCCTCGCTTCCCTGGATTTCGGCGCTGGAGCTGGCTGACCATGCCTCTCCCTGTCGTTGACCGACTGGACCACGAGCGAGTCTGGTGCAGGATGGGTGTATAAGTACTCGTACCCCGTGGGTGGGATGGAGTACTTCCTTTCAACACCGCGGGTGGTGGGAGGGACAGACGCCAGTGACCACCAGATGGTAGTGGCGTTCTTCTGAATAGTGTGGATGAATGGCAAGGCCACCCGCACTGGAGCCTCCGCTCCAATTACATTTGTCACCGGGTCTTCGTCCTCAGTGACCTCCGCTACAGGGAGGTCGATAGCCTTCGCCACCCGGCGAAGAAGGTCCTGGTGGGCCCGTAAGTCAATAGGTGGAGGGTCTGCTGTGGAAGCCCCCGCCACCGCCTCATCTGGTGAAGATGACGAGGACAGACCTTGGACCACCGCCTCCAAAAGTGGTTCCTCTACATGGGCAGCTGTCTCGGACCGTGGATGCTCCACGGGATCAGGCGGTAACTGGGCCTCACCCGGTGATGGGGGCGGCCTGCTGACTGTGGCCTCCGGCACCCTGCATTCGGAGGCTGGGGTCCGCGGGGGGCAAGGGAGCCCTTGAGTCTCGTATTGGGCCCAGGGGACCCAAAAACCCCACTGCTGTGCACCGTGGACCTGTCCTTGCGGGGCCGCCTGAAGATGGCCATAGCTGTCTGCCCGCGAAGCGACCGATGAGTGACGAGATGGCCACGAAAGTGCAGAGGCGCTGACGGACTGCGTTGTCGAAACTGGCAATCTGTCCCCGGACGGTGCCAAGGATCGGTGCCGGTCGTCGCGGTACTGAGATGGCGAACGAGACCATCGACTGCCGCGGTGCCGGGAGCTCGACCGGTGCCGGGAGCTCGACCGGGAGCTCGACCGGCGGTGCCGGGAGCGGCCTCGGGAGTCATGGTGCCGGGAACGGTGCCGGGAATCGGACTTTCTGCGGTGACGACGGGACGGTGATCGGGACCGGGAGTGTCTCCGGGAGTGCGACCGGTACCGCGATGTTGAGCGGTACCGGGACTGCGACCGGCGTCGAGAAGGTGAACGGTACCGCGATGGTGAGCGGTGCCGGGACCTGGAGCGGCGCGACGGTGACCGTCTTCGGGACTGGGAGCAAGACCGAGTCCTGGAGCGCCGTTTATCCCGTCCGTCAGGGGAAGGGGGCTGCATCCTGGCCGGCTTACCCGCTGACTTAACAGCCCACACCGGCAGCGCCGGGGGCCGGAGGCTCGGTGCCTCTGTGAGCTCTATGAGCTCTCTCGCCGTCGAGAACATCTCGGGCGTGGACGGGAGCTGTAGCTCGACCGCGGTCGGCACCGGGGAGCAGGGTGGTACCGGACTCAACGGCCCTTGTGGCGCCGGAGTCAACGGTACGGTGCACGGCCTGTGCACCGCCACAGCCGGTACCGGAGGCGTCGGTGATGGCTGGGCTCCTGGTCCCGAAGGCTGCGGCTTCGAGGTCACCCTCGCCGGCTTACGTTTCCTTGATGGGGAGAGGGAACCGTGCCGGGTCGTCGGTGCCGCTTGCGGAGGTCGAGGAGCCTCGGTACCGGAGCGGCCTGGGGCCGCTGGTGCGCTGCGCACCGACGATGACCTCGGCGCCAGTGGGGTCGGTGCCGGGGGCTGGAGCGTTGCCTCCATGAGGAGCTGTTTCAAACGACTGTCCCGCTCCTTTCTCGTTCGAGGTTTAAAAGCCGTGCAGATAGGGCACTTATCTGGATGGTGAGTCTCCCTGAGGCAACGCAGGCAGGAGTCGTGTGGATCCCCAACCGGCATGTGCCACTGGCAAGTCGCACAGGGCTTCAACCCCGGTGCCTTGGGCATGAGCCCGCACCGGTTGCGGAAGAAGAGGGGTAAACCCCCCTTATTCCCTTATCCTAAACTATAACTAACTAACTTATTCAACTATCTAACAACTAAGTACTGAACAACTATATACATACAAGAGTAGCGAAATGCTAGGGCTGTGGAGGACAGAGAGCACTCCACTGTTCCAACTGGCCGTCACGGGCGGTAAGAAGGAACTGAGGAGTGGACGGGCTGGCTGGGGTATATATTCAGCGCCATGGCGGCGCCACTCCAGGGGGCGCCCAGCCGGCCCGCCAGAGTTGCTAGGGTAAAAATGTTCCGAAGAGCCGTGCACGCACGGCACGCACACCTAACTGGAATGCATAGGAGCAATCACTCGAAGAAGAACAGTGGGTTTCTTAGGTAGAGCCATTTTTTGGACTCTATTGTTGAAGCTGATGGTGGTGTGGGAGTATTCTAGGGAAAGTATGATAAATGGAGAGTGGTTGTAATTGTGGTGGAAATCTATGAGGGAGTTTAATTCATCTGTTCAGAGGATGGGAATATCATTGAGGTATATCGTTGGATCTGTGGTGCATTTTCCCAGAAATTCTTCCTTGTAGTGGGCCACAAAGAGGCTGGCATATTGGGGTGCCAGCCTAGTACCCTTGGCTACTCCCATTGTGCAGGCAAAGTGTTTGTTGTTGAATGTAAAGCTGGTGTGGGTGACAATGAAATGGATGAGTTTGGCGAAGTATTTGAGGTGGATTTCCAAGCATTATTGATTATCTTGTAGGTATTTAAGTCAGGCTACAATGTTGTCATAGTTAGATGTTGGTGTATATGGAGTTGACGTCCATGGTGGCAAGGATTGTGTTCTGAGGGGCTAGTTAATGATACAGAGTTTCTGGAGGAAGTTGTTATTGTCTTGGCGAAAATTGTCCCTTTGCATGGTGACTGTCTTTGAGGATGGTTTCTATGAGTCCTGATATTCCTTCAGTAACAGTGCCATAGCCGAACATGATGTATCTGCCTGTATTCCCTTGTTTGTTTATCTTGGGAAGTGTGCAATTTGAAATCTAGTAATTTTAAAAGTTTTTATGTACCATCCATGCCTTAGAATCCCCTCGCCAATTTGGGGGAGGGGACTTTTAAGTATTTTTTTGTGAAGACCCACACAAACTGGGCAACTTGGACACTGACCAACTAACTAAATATGGTGAGAGTGGTGGAAGGATGGTCTAGTGGAAAGGGAACTGAACTGTGAACTCAGGAAACCTGCATCCAATCTCCAGTTCAGCCACAGAGTTCCTGTGTCTCCTTGGACAAGTCACTTAGCCCTATGCCTCAGTTCCCCGTTCTGAAAAATAGGGATAATGCTTACCTACCTTATAGAGGTATAGCGGGGATAATATTCATTAATTATTGTTAGGCATTCAGATAATGGACAGATGGGGGCCATATAAACATATAGGCCTGGATCCACAAAAGGAACTTAGATGTCTAGGGGGAAAAAAAGTCACATGTACAACATTGCAATTCACAAAGCCCAATTTAGGCACCTAGGCTCCTACATAATTAATGAAGAGGGATGTGATTAACAAAGCCAGCACACTAAGCAGGGCGTCATCTATACTAGCCAATGGGAGATGCCATCAAGAAGGGCAATGTCTCTCATGTGAATAGGCAAGTCCCAGGTGCAGGGAGGCTTCTATCTCTGCTTGTGAGCCATGAAGTGGAGGAAGATTGGCGGAGAAGCACCCAACTCGCATTTGGGGTCCAATCCAGTAAGCATGCTCAGAGGCTGCCTAACTGCACACAGAACAGCCTGGGGAGATGTGGGGAAAAGGCAGTCCTCCCTTCTAACCTTTAACTCAGTGGTTAGAGCACTCACCCAGGATGTGAGCTAATACCAGTTCAAGACCTGCCTCGGCCTGATTAGAAGAGATTTGAACAGGGGTCTCCCACCTCTCAGGTGAGGCTCCTAACCTCTGGACTATGGGATATTTTAACATGGGGCTCCCTCATTCTCTCCTATTGACGTTGTTCCATTTTAATTATATAATTAAATATTAATTGGGCCAGAGAAAGAGAGACTGATACCATAGCCCAGCGGTTAGGGCACTCCCCTGGGAGGTAGGAGGCCACTGTTTACATCTCATCTCCTCATCAGCCAGAGGGAGAACACAAACTGATGGTCTACAACATCCTGGTTGAATGTGCTAACTACTGGGCCAAAGGTTCTAAGGGAGGTCATCTTCCTCTCTGGCCCCACCCCTGGCTGTTTTGTGTATGCAAGGAGGCCATCTCTGAGCACGCTCACCAGACCAGGCACTGCATGCAAGACAAGCAGATGAACACCTATCTTCCTCTGGTTCACTGACGCCTCTGAAGCTTAGAGGAGGAGATAGGCAACTGGACACCTAGAGCGAGGCAGCAGCATGCATGCTCAGAGGAAAGAACTTAGGCACCTAGGGAATTTTACTGCAAAACCTTCAGTGCCAAGTGAGTTTAAGTGCCTATAGAGTTAGGTGGTAGGTGAGTAGCAGTTTTGTGGATTACAGGGACACCTAAAAGACACCTTTAGAGGCCTAAGCAGCTTTGTGGTTCTATTATAGGGCATACAGATGCGTGGAAAGTGCTACCTGGCTGTCACAATAGCAATAACAGAAGGCAATGGTTTTCATACTATCGATCACTTCTTAAAACTAAGGTCTTTGTAGATCACATCCCCTTCCAATCTTCTACTCCTTCCCTCCAATAGTCATGGTAACTGATTACATTAAGACAGTATTAAACAGGACAAGACAAAAATAAATTCACGTTAATGTGATGCTGCTTAGCTCTCTCACCCTCATTTTCTATATGCATTGTTTATTTCTTCTCCCTAGGCATAGGACTTCACACTTGGTAAGACTGAATTTCTACTTATTGCCTGGTGCTCACACTGTTCCAGTCTCACCAGGTCTCTTTGTAGTTTATGACTGTCCTGTACGTTTGCTACCTTCCCAAATTTCACATCAGTCACAATCTTCACCACAGTTGAGTTTGCACCAAAAGAAACACTGGGCCATGAGACACGACACAATCATATGGGCTGCGCCCAAGTGTAAACAGCTTCTGAAACAACGTCTTGAGCTGACCTACAACTGCAGGAAACATCATTGCTTGAAGGAACATAAGGTACAAGAGTTTAGTACAACCTGTCTGGTGAGACCACTGACCTAAGCAGGGGCGGCTCTAGACACCAGCGCGCCAAGCAGGCGCTTGGGGCGGCCGTTTCCTGGGGGGGCGGCATTTGGCTCCGGTGGAGCTCCCGCCGGCATGCCTGCGGCAGGTCCACCGGAGCCCGGGACGAGCGGACCTGCCGCAGGCATGACTGCGGCGGGTCCCGTCTTCCCGCGGCTCCGGTTGAGCTCCCGCAGGCATGCCGGCGGGAGCTCCACCGGAGCCGCGGGAAGAGGGGACCCGCCGCGGGACCGGGGAAGGGCGGCGCAGCGCTCCGCGCTGCTTGGGGCAGCCCAATTTCTAGAGCCGCCCCTGGACCTAAGGCACTGTTTGAGCAACTGCCAGTCCTGCAGATGTTTTAAACAACTGGAACTTGAAAGTGCTGCTGTGGGACACCCTCCAATCCTTTTATCTTTCTGTTTCAAACATGACACTGTTTTAAAGCACCTAGAATTTCCAATTGGCTTCCTATTTTTTTATTCCCCCTTACACACTTCCATCTCAGCCTCTCAGGTATGTTTGGAAAATGAAGTCCTGGTAGTGCTATTTGGGGTAACAGGATGTTTACTAGATTGTAATATTTCCTCTGTTAACCTTGCCTCTCTAATTTTATATTATGGCTTTACTGGCAATGTCTATTCTGTGAGTACACAAATAGCAACATGGCTATGCAGTCAGAGTAAAGCCCTATTAGAGATTACTTTAAAAACAAATACTGCCTGCTCTGAATGGCCTTTAAGCATGATGTTATTATTCACAAGACCGGGTTTTGCTCCACTGTCCATGGCCAAAATTTCCCCTAGCCCTTCTGCTGTACTGTGCAGTCAGCTAGCTTCTGGTAGGCCCCCCAGAGTTTGATGCATTTCACTAGTGTAGTATGACTACAATTTGAGAAGGATGAAAGTTTAATATAAACTAAAGATAGATTTATTAATACGATGTAAATATAGCACTCGAATGCTACAGGGTTTCTGGGGAAATCAGCTCACACTCCCTCTACTGCATTCACGTGCTCTGTCAGCTTTATTGACAATAAGCAGCATGATGGCCTTCATTAAGGGCAGGGAAGTGGGGGAGGGAAAGAAAACACATCCACCACAAAGAACTGATCACCTCTGGAATGAGATCGCCATCTCATTCTGAATTTACATGGCTCAACTGCTGTTTGCTTCAGGATGCGTATAAATCCCACTAAATCTATCTAATAATGGACACAAGTTGCCACTAATATCACTATTGAGCATTCAAATTTTCAAAAGTTAAAATTGATGCATCAATCTTAGGTCTTTCAGTTGCATTTGAAGTATTCCAGCTTGCAAGGTACAATTCACCACAGGCATCCATGAGCCACAGAACTGAATGCACAGCAGATAAAATTCATCCCCTCCTTTCTCCCAAAATAGTTAACACAGGTTTTATTCAAGGAAATAATCTGGGTTTTGAAGCTAGGAGGGGCTTCAGCAAAGCACATGCTGAACTTCTCTCCAAGGACGTTGCAAGGCATTCCTCCCTTATGAAGGTAATCTGGTTACTGGTTCTTTTTAAATGTTGTCCCAGCAGTTCCTCTACTGCAGGCCAACTCTAATGCTGCTTTCTGCACCAACCTACTGGGACCTGATGCAGAACCCAGGTTCAAGCCATGCCCTATAACACTAATGTCAAGACAGCCTGGGTGCCAACCTCGTTTGACCACCTTCCACAAAAGGATGAATTATTCTCAGTATGAAGAATTTAGAATTAACTGTTAGCTTCTGAATTTGCTTCCTTAGTTGGTTATAGCCACAGTCCTAATATAATTTTACAGACAGAAGGGCCAAATCCATGTGTGACATTTCCTTTGACACAGGGAATGAGCCCGTAGGTAGTTCTTTCCTTTATTTTTATGTGTGAGGTTCTCTTTTAACTAAATTAGCTGAGATTTCAGACTGACCACAAAACCTGCTGTGAAGTTATGTTCATCACATAAATACATAGTCACACCTTTTATTAAATGCAGATTGTGTAATAACACTATGGCTGTGTTCCATTATGAGGTTGAAAGTTATTAACATAACTAGTGTTATCATGTCAAATGATGGCTGCATGCACATGTAATTAGTCTGTGTATTAAATATTCTGAGAACCAGATTCTGGCACCCTTCCTGATGTTGAATAGCACCTTCTGCTGAAAGCAGGCTTAGTGCTCTGCTTGAATTCTAGTGTAGGTAATTGCATTCTGTCTCCCTAAGTGCTCCCTGTGGTTTCACAAAAGTATTCTTCATATTTTGTGCTGGACTGACGCATAATGTTGTTGTGGGCTGTTAAACAGCTGCCATACTTCATGCACATTTGGGTGAAATTATGAGCTGGGGATCACTGGAGACATTATTCAAGATACATTTAACATTTACTTAATATTTTAATTTTCAATACTAATTAAATATTTGTCATTTTATTTTTCTCCCAAAGTTTCAAGACTATGTTATAAAATAGTGACTTGCAAATTATTAAACAAGTTTTCTGTTCAAAGGAGACAATACCCGTTATTCTCTAATATCACATTGACTTCCCATGGGGTGGGGAAGTAAGAAGTAAAATACAGAGAAATCACTCAGAGTTATATTTAATTCCAACTTTTACAGCCAAGTTTCATATCTTAAAAATAGGGTCATGTAAATGAATAATTAACAAAAGCTTAAGTTAAATCCAGTGAATGATAGCCCTTATTTTTATTATAGTGCCAAGTATTTGAGAAGATTTTAGCATAACCCAGCATGCAAAAGAAAGATGAATCCTACTTCTATTTCAGAAATACCAAGTTATGAACAATAATCCAAAAAAATTGTGAATTAAAACATTTAAATTAAAAAATTAGCTTCCATAGAATTACTTAAGAATGTGCTTAGTTTTAAGTTCAATACATATTTGACGTAAGTACTAACGAAAAGCAAGCACTTAAGAGTTTTGCTGGGTCAGAGTGTTCAGCATATTTCAGGATTGAGCCCTAAATAGATATTGAAGTGTATGTGTACTTCAAGATATATCATTGGTGTATACTAGATCAGATCAAAGAAGAATTAAACTTCGTAAATGATAATTGAAGACAAATTATAGAGAAATTAGTGGATTTGCTTAAGTTTTCTCATCTAAATATAGGGAAAGTTAGAGATGCATACACATAATTTGTCCATTAAATAATGGAGCTACGTATAAACCTTAATTTAAGATTTTAGTTTCAAATAAACCTGATAAAAATATTATCTGTTTATTTGGATTTGGCAGGTAAATTGAAAGCCATTGAACTGTAGCTTCAAGATAGAAATTAGTTCACCTGATCCACCATGTCAAGCTCCAGAGTCTGATCAGACATTCAGAATTACAAAACCACCAAAATTATGCAATATGGGCTATTTGTCTATAGTAATGATACTTACAGTAGAAGTTATGTCTTCTTTGTGGGTTCCTCATTTGGTGATGTAATTTTCAGAAGTCACCATCTTTTTGTTCTTAGATACAGCAGTTCCTCCATGGTTCCTTTTAAGTACTGTTTGGAACAAGCTATTTCCTCATAGCATATTTCCTTAAGTGCATGTAAATTCTGTGCTGGGATTTCCTGTCCAAAACACTGAAGTATATACAAGAGTCAGTCAGTCAACAGTAATAAAAAGTACATAGCATGTATATGGCATTTTATATCTTAAAAACATTTTACAAATGGTAGCTGATTTCATCATTTACTTTTTGTTCACTTTCCTCCTGAGCAAAATCACTGAGAGTCCCTTAGTAGACTGAACACTCAAACCATAAATGGTCCAGAAGATTTTAAAAGGCCAGAAATTCTTTACTGTGAATGAAGAGTTCAAAATCATTAGTCCTATTTATTCTCTCTCCAGAATATGTACCATTCATGAACAAAACATGTACATGTAGCAAGTCATGTAACCGCTATCATAATAATATCTCAAGTATATTTTAGAGGTCCACCATGCTTTGAAGTACATAATGTTTCTATTCTTTAAAAAGACAAAAGTTATTTTTAAGCTCATCGGCTTGCTAAGCGCAGGCTTTCCATGCTTGTAGTAACATTCCTGGAATCTATTAATGTGAACTGATTGAGAAATTAACCAGTCCTCATAGGATAAGATTTTATTGTTCCTTATTACATTTTAATCAGTGGGAAAAAGACGGTTACTCACCGTTGTAACTGTTGTTCTTCGAGATGTGTTGCTCATATCCATTCCAGTTAGGTGTGCGCGCGCCGCGTGCACGCTCATCAGAAGATTTTTACCCTAGCAACACTTGGCGGGTCGGCTGGGCGCCCCCTGGAGTGGCGCCGCTATAGCACTAGTTATATACCCCTGCCGACCCATCTGCTCCTCAGTTCCTTCTTGCCAGCTACACCGACAGTGGGGAAGGAGGGCGGGTCTGGAATGGATATGAGCAACACATCTCAAAGAACAACAGTTACAACGGTGAGTAACCGTCTTTTCTTCTTCGAGTGATTGCTCCTATGCATTCCAGTTAGGTCATGCCCAAGCCTTACCTAGGCGGTGGGGTCGGAGTGAGACGTGGCAGAGTGTAAGACTGCTGAGCCAAAGGCTGCATCGTCTCTGGATTGTTGCACCAATGCGTAGTGGGAAGCAAAGGTGTGAACGGAAGACCAGGTAGCTGCCCGACAGATGTCCTGGATGGGGACATGGGCCAGGAAGGTGGCAGAAGAGGCTTGTGCTCTTGTAGAATGAGCAGTGAGATGGCTAGCTGGAACCCGAGCAAGCTCGTAGCATGTCCTGATACATGACGGCACCCAGGACGAAATTCGCTGAGCAGAGACTGGCTTGCCCTTCATGCGATCTGCAACCGCTACAAATAGCTGGGGCGAACGCTGGAAGGGTTTTGTTCGCTCTATATAAAAAGCGAGAGCCCTACGCACGTCGAGGCTATGAAGTTGTTGTTCCCGATGTGATGCGTGCGGCTTCGGGAAGAAAACTGGGAGGAAGATGTCCTGGTTTACATGGAAAGCCGACACCACCTTAGGGAGGAAGGCGGGGTGTGGCCGAAGCTGCACCTTGTCCTTATGGAAGATGGTATACGGCGGGTCAGCCGTTAGGGTGCGAAGCTCAGAAACTCGTCTCGCTGAAGTAATAGCGACGAGGAAGGCCGTTTTCCAGGACAAATAGAGTAGGGAACACGTGGCCAAGGGCTCAAAGGGGGCTACCATAAGCTTGGCTAAAACCAAATTCAAATCCCAGGTAGGTGTAGGGCGCCGTACCTGTGGGTACAATCGTTCTAGCCCCTTAAGGAAGCGGGAAACCATCTGATTAGAGAAGATGGATCGTTCCCCTATGCTGGGTCTAAAGGCGGAAATGGCCGCCAGGTGCACCTTCAAGGAGGAGACCGCGAGGCCTTGCTCCTTGAGTGACCAGAGGTAGTCCAAGATCTTGGGAATAGGCACCAGGAGAGGGTTCAGATCCTTCTGATCGCACCAGTGTGCGAAACGCTTCCACTTGGCGAGGTAAGTCAAGCGAGTGGAGGGTTTCCTGCTTTCCAGGAGCACCTGCTGTACTGCAGTGGAACAGTCATGCTCTGCTCGGGTCAGCCACGCAGGAGCCAAGCCGTAAGGTGAAGGGACTGCAGGTCCGGGTGGCAAAGCCTGCCGAAGTCCTGTGTTATGAGGTCCGGCCATAACAGGAGGGGAATGGGATCCCGCACTGAGAGGTCGAACAGCAGGGTGTACCAGTGCTGTCTCGGCCAAGCCGGAGCAATGAGAATGAGGCGAGCCCTGTCCCTCCGGAGCTTGAGTAGCACCCGGTGTATGAGGGGGAACAGAGGGAAGGCATACAGCAGGTGATCCGTCCACGGCAGGAGGAACGCGTCGGATAGGGAACCCTGGGAGCGTCCCTGGTAAGAGCAGAACTGGTGGCATTTCCTGTTCTCTTTGGAGGCAAACAGGTCTATTTGGGGAAAGTCCCACCTCCAGAAAACTGTGTGGATAACATCGGGGCGAATCGACCACTCGTGGGAGAGGAATGACCTGCTGAGATGGTCCGCCAGTGTGTTCTGTACTCCCGGAAGAAACGATGCTACTATGTGCATGGAGTGGGCTATGCAGAAGTCCCACAGTCGCATCACTTCCGAGCAAAGCAGGGAGGAACGTGCCCCGCCCTGCTTGTTTATATAGAACATCGCTGTCGTGTTGTCTGTGAAGACGGACACGCAGCGACCTTGGAGGTGGGAGCGAAAGGTTTGGCACGCCAAGCGAACCGCTCGCAGTTCCCTGTTGTTGATGTGCAAGGTCAGCTCGCGGGGTGACCAGAGGCCCTGGGTGTGTAGGCTGCCAAGGTGCGCACCCCACCCCATGGCCGAGGCGTCCATGGTCAGAGTGATGGGGGGGGGGAACGGGACCCCGGCACACACCACCTCTGGGTCCAACCACCAGTTGAGTGATTCAAGGGCCGACCTCGGGATCGTGACCACCGTGTCTATAGAGTCCCTGTGCAGGCGGTAAACCGACGCTAACCAAGTTTGAAAGGTGCAAAGGCGGAGCTTCACATATAGGGTCACGAAAGTGCACGCTGCCATGTGGCCTAGGAGGCTGAGGCAGGTGCGCACCATTGTCGTCGGGAAGGACTGTAGGCTTCGGATGATGGAAGCCATGGACTGGCGTCGAGGCAGAGGGAGGCAGGCCCTGGCCAGATTGGAGTCCAGGACTGCGCCGATGAACTCTATCCTCTGCGTTGGAGTCAAGGTAGACTTCTCGGTGTTGATTTTGAAAAAGCCCTATGATCAGGGACATTTGTTGTGTTACAAGTTGCTGGGACGTTCCGCGGATCAGCCAGTCGTCGAGATACGGGTAGACATGTATCCGATGGTGGCGGAGGGCCACGGCAACCACCGCCATGCACTTGGTGAAGACCCTCGGTGCCGTGGAGAAGCCGAAGGGGAGCACCGTGAATTGGTAGTGCTGGTGGTTGACGACGAAGCGAAGGTAGCGTCGATGAGGAGGGAAAATGGTGACATGGAAATACGCGTCCTTCATATCGAGGGCGGCAAACCAGTCTCCCGGATCCAGGTAGGGAATGTCCCCAAGGTCACCATGCGGAACTTGAGCTTCACGAGAAATCTGTTGAGCTCTTGGAGGTCTAGGATTGGATGCAGACCTCCCTTCACCTTGGGAATCAGGAAGTAGCGGGAGTAAAAACCCCTGCCCCGCATGCCTTCTGGCACCTCCTCTATGGCACCCAAACTCAACAGAGTCTCAACCTCTTGCAAGAGGAATTGCTCGTGAGAGGGGTCCCTGAAGAGGGACGGGTAGGGTGGGTGGGAGGGAGGGGGCGAAACAAACTGAAGGCGGTAACCAGATTGCACTGTGCAAAGTACCCAGCTTTCTGATGTTATCTGGGACCAAGCCGGTAGGAATTGGGAGAGACGGTTGGAAAACAACGGGGAAGGATCCGGTAACGAAACTGGTGGGCCGTCCTTGGGCGTCCCATCAAATGTTCTGTTTAGGCCCTGAAGCAGGCTTCGAGGGTGGTTGGGACTGGTTCCCCTGATTGCTCGACTGGCTGCGCCGGTTCACTCTGCCCCGGTGCCTGTTATCCGGTCGCGGCCTGGGCTAGCTGTACGGGCAGTATGGTTGTGGCCGGAAGGACCTCCTCTGGGTAACCGGGGTGTGCATGCCCAGGGAGTGGATTGTGACGTGACTGTCCTTAAGGGTCTGCAGCCTTGAGTCAGTCTTCTCGGAGAAGAGACCCTGACCGTCAAAGGGCAAGTCCTGAATGGTTTGTTGGACTTCCGGCGGCAGCGTCGAGGCCTGAAGCCACGAAATGCGCCTCATGGTTACCCCAAAAGCCAGGGTCCTGGCTCCCGAATCTGCTGAGTCCAGAGAGGCTTGGAGGGCCGATCAGGACGCTTTCTTACCCTCCTCCACCAGAGCCGTGAACTCAGGACGGGACTCCTGTGGCACAAGCTCGGATAATTTTGACAGAGACACCAAGGTGTTAAAGGTGTATCTGCTCAGGAGAGCCAGTTGGTTGGCAACCCGTAACTGAAGGCCACCGGCAGAGTAAACCTTGCGTCCCAAAAGGTCCATGCGCCGCGCCTTCTTAGACTTAGGCGTCGGCGCTTGTTGGCCATGGTGTTCACGGTCATTAACCGATTGGACCACCAACGAGCATGGGGCAGGGTGAGTATAGAGGTACTCGTAGCCCTTGGACGGGACCATGTACTTCCTTTCCACTCCTCGGGCGGTCGGAGTGATGGAAACCGGTGACTGCCAAACGGTATCCGCATTCCGCTGAATAATGTGGATAAATGGCAGGGCCACTCGCAGAGGCGCATCCGCCAAGATTATATTGATGACTGGGTCGTCATCTTCCGCCACCTCCTCAATTGGCAGGTTTATGTTCTGGGCTACCCGCCGCAACAAGACCTCATGGGACCGAAGGTCAATCGGAGGAGGTCCCGAGGCGGACACCCCTGCCACCACCTCATCCGGGGAGGAAGAGGATGACAGGCCCAGGACCAGAGTGTCCTGCGGAGGCTCAGCAAGCTGCTGTGGGGCCTCTTCGACAGGGGGATGCTCAGCATCAATGGACGTCCGCGGCCCCTCTTCCACAGCTGTGGGAGGAGGTCTGCTGACAGTGGCCTCAGGCGCTCGGTGGTCGGAGGGCCCGGAGTGCTGTGTGGCAAAGGGGGCTCCTTGCGCCTCATGGTACGCCCATGGAGTCCAGAAGGCCCATTGAGGAGGACCTTGGTCTTGGCCTTGAGGCTCGGTGCGCTGGTCAGCTGCACTGTCGGCCTGGGAGGAGACGGATGGCTGTCTCGAAGGCCACGGCGGTGCCAAGAGACTATGCAACTGCACCGCCGACGCCACCGTTCTGTCCCTGGTGCCAGGGAACGGTGCCGCTCTTCACGGTGCCGGGAGTGAGACCGGGACCATCTACTGTGCCGGTGCCGGGAGGTCGACCGGGATCTCGAGTCCCGACGGTGGGAACGGCTGCGGGAGGACCGGTACCGGGAGCAGTACCGAGAGCCAGATCGGTGCCGATAGTGCCTGTCTGGAGACCGGGACCAGGATCGTCTCCGTGAGTACGACCGGTACCACGATGGAGAGCGGTACTGGGACTGCGAGCGGTGTCGAGATCTGGAGCAGCGTGAACGGGAATGCCTCCGGAACTGGGACCTGGAGTAACGTCTGTCCTGCCGGTCAGGGGAAGGAGGCCTCATTATAGCCGGCTTGCCCGCTGATTTAACAACCCGCACCGGCGGTGCCGGGGGTTGAGAATGCGTTGGCTCTGTCAAGGCTATAAGCTCTCTCGCCGTCGAAAAAGTCTCAGGCGTCGACGGGAGAGCGAGCTCGACCGCGGTGTGTACCGGGGAGCAAGGTGGTACCGGACTCGACGGCCCTTGTGGTGCCAGAGTCAATGGCACAGCGCTCGGTTGTTGCGCCGTCGGTGCCAGCGCCGGAGCTGCCGGTGCCGGAACCGGGGGTCGGGTGACAGGTCCAGGTGCAGAGACCTTCTTTGAGGAGGTCAGTGCCACCTTGCGTTTTCCCGACGGAGAGAGGGAACGGTGCCGGGGAGCCAGTGCCGGCTGCTGCTTCCGCTGGCCCTCGGTACCAGAACGTACGGGAACCGCTGGCGCGCTCCGCACCGAGGCTGACTGCGGGGCGGCCAGAGCCGGCGTCGCAGGGCTAAGTGCCGACTCCATTAGGAGCTGCTTCAAATTAAAGACCCGCTCCTTTTTTGTCCTTGGCTTGAAGGACTTGCAAATGCGGCACTTATCGGGAAGGTGAGACTCTCCTAAGCACCGCAGACACGAATCGTGAGGGTCTCCAATCGGCATCGGCTTTTGGCAGGCCGAGCACGGCTTAAATCCCGGTGCCTTGGGCATGGGCCCGCACTGGGTTGGGGGAAAGAGAAGGGGCTAGCCCCCACCAATTTCCCCAAGTAACTATATGCTAACTACACAAACTAGTAAACTAAATCTAACTATATTTAACGAACTATATACAACAACTATGTAGAGAAAACAAGTGAGAAGCTAGGGCTGTGGAGGTCAGCAGTGCCGCACTCCACTGTTCCGACGACCGTCACGGGCGGTAAGAAGGAACTGAGGAGCGGACGGGTCGGCTGGGGTATATAACTAGCGCTACAGCGGCGCCACTCCAGGGGGCACCCAGCCGACCCACCGAGTGTTGCTAGGGTAAAAATCTTCCGACGAGCGTGCACGCAGCGCACGCACACCTAACTGGAATGCATATGAGCAATCACTCGAAGAAGAAAAATAAGTTACTAAAATTTTATTCCAACTTCAAACATGTTGTAAATACACAAGAATTACTTAAAGGAAAAAATCTCTCTCAGGTTGCACACAGCTTTTTGCAATGGTCAGAAGTCACAGATTTGAGGCATATTATGTTTATGTAAATTCCAGGGAAAGAGAGAATATATGCCATAGAGTTATACATGTTCAGCTGTTGAGAAAGCAAGTCGCTCTGGTACACTGAACCTACAGAAATTGGTCTGTGTCATAATATCAGCCTAAAACCTGTAGAAACATAATTGCCATAGTAAAGTCATAACAAAATACAGCTGAGCAGTACTATTTTAGGTAATGTGGTGATGGAGTAGTAATACAATCTGTTTTGGAATTTCTAGGCATATTATATTAGATTTTTGAACATCTGGTTTTAATAGGTTAATATACGTGATAATATTCATTACACACTATTTTCCAATACAATTTCACAATGCAGACATCCATCTACAACAAAGGCAACTTTGCAATCAAAGAAAATTTGTTTTGATGTATTCATTATTTTGTGACTTTCAGCTGTGACCATACATTTCCTTGTGCCTAGTCTGCAATCCTAGTGTATGTTTGCACACTCTGAATTTGGCAAAAATCATCTGGAAACTTTGCCCACCATTTAAATCTACTATTGGGCCCAATCCTGTTCTCACTGAATTCTAAGGGAGTGATGCCATAGATTTCAAAAGGACATAGTTTGGGCCCAGTTCTTCTGAACAGAGTAGGGGTGGGCAAACTATGGCCTGTGGGCTGGATCTGGCCCACAAGCCATTTAAGCCAGCCCACAAGCTCCTGTTGGGGAGTGGGGCTGGGGCTTGCCCCGCTCCGCCACTCCAGCCAGGACGCAGGGTCGGGGGCCACACCACAGGGCTCCCGGAAGCAATGACGTGGCTCTGCTCTCGCTCCTAAGTGCTCCAATGGCCCCCTCCAGTGCTCCAATAGGATCTGCAGGGGCGGTACCTGAGGATGGGGCAGCATGCAGAGCCACCTGGCAGCCCCTCTGCGTAGGAGCTGGAGAAGGGACATGCCGTTGCTTCCAGGAGCCACTTGAGGTAAGTGCTGCTTGGAGTCTGCACCCAAGCCTCTGCCTGCGCCCCAAACCCCAGCCCTGATCCCCGCTCCTTCCTGCCAAGCCTCTCAATCCCAGCCTGGAGCCCCCTCCTGCACCCCAAACCTCTCATCCCCAGCCCCACCCCAGAGCCCACACCCCCAGCTGGAGTCTGCACCCCAGCCCCCTGCCCCAGCCTGGAGCCCCCTCCCGCACCCTGAACTCCTCATTTCTGGCCCCATCCTGGAGCCCTCCCGCCCTCACAACCCCAATTTTGTGAGCATTCATGGCCCACCATACAATTTCTATTCCCAGATGTGGCCCTCGGGCCAAAAAGTTTGCCCACTCCTGCTTTAGAGCAAAATATTGTGCCACTGAGCAACAGTATAATATTCTGTTTGTGGACTATCCTGATGCAGTCTTTTATTGTGGTAATGTGCCCATTTCTAAGTCAGTCTGATTAGTGTTCAAGCATTTCAACAGTTTCTAGCATTACCACCTCTAGTGATTTTATGAGTCTTGTGATATTTGATGTTTTTTCTTAACCCCTCCGCTCTTGGAGTAAGGTAAATGCACAAGGTTGGAAAAGAAAAACATGAATCCCAAAGTCTCAGAACCAAATAAAGAGCTCCTAACAATTTCTTTTACTCATGAATTTTAAACAAAATCATGATTTTTGGGGCCTGACTAATGATTTTTGAACAGTTGGGGTTGGTAAAATGGGGTTTTAAATTGTGTGTGTTTGTGTGACTGTGTAAGTCAGCATTATAGTAAGAATTGCCATGTTATTTGTTAGTAATTCTGTGATATAAGTAGCTCTGTAAGTGAAAAATGTTATTCATTTTCTTCTCCTTTAAACAGAGCAGCTCAAATCTTGTTACAGACACAGCTGCCATTTTATGTTTCAGTTCAGATACCGAATGTTACTTTGCTTCCACTTACTTTGAAATAAAGGTAAACTAGGCTGAAGAGACATTTTGCTCCTTCTGTGGAACACACAAATGTTTTAAAGGTTGCCACTGAAGCAGCAACAAGAATCTGTCCCATAGGAAACCACGCATCAGGACTTTTAGGTTATAAATAAGTAAAGACATTGGACCTGAAATAGATACAATACTAGTGAGGCATTGCAGATGCTAAGCTAGTGTAGTGCATGTTGCAATTCAGGGGTATAAATTATGAATTGTTTTTCATAGGACATGTTTTTGTGCTCTAATTCTGCATGGGACCTTTGACTTGTTTATTTATAAGTGAAATGATTCACCTGGACTATTATATTTTCTTTATTGAAACAATCTTAAATAAATTTCACTACTAGATATACATATACAGGGCCTGCTAGTTAGGCACAGAACTGTGTACATTGCATGTCTCATTTCTGTGAGCAAGTGCCACAAGTATGTGTGTGAATCTGGTACCTGTGCGTTTGAGAACCAATTGTGATTAGTAGTGTATGGAACAAATCAGATGGAATAACTGGATTATCACTTGGTATGAATCAGGAGTAACTCCACTGATGTTAGTGGAGTCTCACCGGTGTAAAAATCAGTTTGAGAGGAGAACCAGACTTTGTGATCCTATGACTAATTAAAAACATTTTCTTGAAACTTCAGGAAATGCAAATTTCACTCAGAGAACATGTGCTAGGAATCAGAGCAGACCCAATTCTGTTTTATTTGAGACAAAGAGCGTAAATCCTGTTTTAAGTGTCAAACCATAACCCTAACTCTAGCATTGCCACGGCTCTTGTCATAAGACTTTCTTAAAAATCCCAGACTACCAGGAAAACTGGTAAAACAGCTCTCCCCAATTGCAGCAACACTGCTCTTTTCAGCTTGATCCTTTCCTTCCTTTCCCCCCAACCCTACCCTGCCCTCAGCAGCCCTCTAGTCTCCTCTTTAGAGAGCAGTTAGCCCCAGAAGTCATCAATGTCAAACACGACCATTAGAGCAAAAAGTAACGGGTTCCATATGTTTGTCACACTTTATGAAACAGTTCTGCTTAGGTTTGTTTTCTGTTGGTTTCTAATGTTTACTTTATGTTCATCTGTGGTTTTTCCAGTGTCCTTTACAATTTGTGCATGTGTATTTTCTGCAAGTAGGAAACATTTGTTTGGATCTAGTTTATCAACACTGAAACCCTTAAAACGTCAGCGAGATCACCGCAACATTTTTTCCTTTTCCATAAAGAGGAAAGTAAGTGGATTTGCAATTTCTTTATGCTGTTTCCCTTTTTGACTACATCTTAGAATGGGAAAATATAGTGACGCTTTTTGCTCAAAGTGTGACATCCACACTGTTGTATTAGGTGTGTCAGGAATATATGAGTCGGTGTTATTGCACTGTTTTAGTATTAATGGCCCTCTTTACTGTCCTCTACCTTTAGACTACTTATGTTTCTCAGCAAACAACCAGAGAAATAGATAAAACAAAATACTCTTGCTTGAAGGTTGCAACATAACTCTATTTTATTTCGTATAATTCAAAAACACACAAGAAACTAAAAATAAACCAGACACACAAAGCAGGCTGCTCCCTAAAATAGAGAGGCACAAGTTACTCCACCTTACTGTAGACTGGCTGTCTGCAAAGTGACTGCTCCCAATCCCAGGCTTTGCTACAGAGCTCCCTAGCCTGCAAGCAGGACTAAGGAACCCCCTGTCCCTTAAAGCTATAGATTGCAATTCCAACACAGTTCAGACTTTCTAAGGCTTTAAAGACATATATATGCTAAATATTTGTTTTTTAAATTATACTAAAGTGTACTTTGTGCCTTGACTTTTTAAATTCATGGACCTGTTTTATGCTATTTTAGGTTAATTTTAATATTGTTTCTCTCCCTATTTTCAGATATATTTTGTTAGTAGAATTTTCTCAGTCCTCCCAGAGTACAATATCTTGTAAATGGTTTCTGTTCACCTTCAGTGTTACAGTAGGTCTGCAGAACCATATTGGTTTCAGCTGTTGACACTGGTGGCCCTAGACATAAGAAACTATTTATGCAGCTGGATCTATTTGTTTTCACTTAAAGAACCTAAAGAGAAACCTCCCTACAGGAACTGGAGATGTGAATTTTAGCTGCAAAATATATATATATATATATATATATATATATATATATATATATATATATATATATATATATATATATATATATATATATATATATATATATATATATATATATTTTTTACAAGTAATATACTTTGGGCACACATATTAGCAAGAAAACCGTTACACAATAGGAGGCTAATATAGCACAAAGGCATAATTTCACTGTTTGTGGGCATTCAATGAAAATGAAAGGTGGCAAATTCAAAACTGGTCAAAGGAAATACTAAAGAGGGATGGTGAAGCAAAAACTTACCAAGATTCATTAAGAAATTGGACACTGATATGAAAAACAATATCATCTAGAGCTGTTATAGTTAGTGCTAACAAAGTGGATCTATATAGACATATGCAGGGAGATAAAACCTCATATCAATGCTTAAGTAAATGTCTATTAAGATTTAGAATGAGACCTTTAAGGAGGAGGAAAGATTATCCCACATCTGCCTGTTGTGAGGTTTCTAAGGCCTTAGTCTGAAGCACTATTTGAGACAGGATGCTGGACTGTGGGTCTGAGTATAGCAATTGGTATGTTTCAAAGTCTTCAGTATAGACTCACTGCAGGCAATATCTTAGTTATGAACAATGAAAGAGATAGGGTATTCTTGACCGTTGGTCCTGCTTTGAGCAGGGGGTTGGACTAGATGACCTCCTGAGGTCTCTTCAACCCGAATCTTCTATGATTCTATGTTCCACAAAATTGTTGCTATTTCCACTGTTTTGACTGGATTTGAGACCAAAACAAATTTCAAAATACTGGAATTTTACACAGGATGGAAACTGCAGTTTTCAACTAGCTCTACAAATAACAGGCATAGTGATTTTAAGGAATTTGCCCAAGGCCACATATGAAATCTTTGGCTGGGGCAGGAATTAAATGCAGATCTTCTAAGTACTAGTCCAGTGCCTTTCTCCCAGTGTTGAAAAGAGAGCTGTTATCTAGATTCAATGTGACATAGTTCAGGTATGTTGTACTGTATGTAGATACTATACCTTCATATGGAATTACGTTGATAATGCCTAATCTAATTCTGTATTAGTGAAGCTGAATCACCACTGAGGGGCTGAGAGGGGTTTTGTGAATACAGTCAAAATTAATCAGAACTTCAAATACTGATTTCAATTTTCAACATAGCTTAGCTGCTAGAATTCATAAGATGTATTGATCAGGAGCTTAAAGAATTTAGCATTTTTTAAAATTACAGTCTTGCAAGGAGGTTGCTATGCTAAGAAAGGTTAATGAATTGTACTTTGCCTCAAAAGAATAATACAACAAATGTAGACAGCAAATTAATCTTTTAGGAATTGTAGTACATAGTATTTAGGAGCATATCATGATAAGTGGGGGAAAATGGGAAGATTTCAACCACATTCCTGAGCTCTTATTGACTGTGAAATAGACAGAGAGAGAGAGCGCGCACCTCTATATGTCCTGCTGTAGAACATCAAGCATAGGTATAAGAAGAGATTTTTCAATTATTTTTAAATGACCTCACGGGAAATTAGAATCCAACAACCAACTTTATCAGTTACTAATGCAGAAAGACAACTGTTTTCTGGAATAAAAAAGGCCATACTGGTCCATCTAGCCCAGTTTCTTGTCTTCCAACAGTGGCCAGTGCCAGGTGCCCTAGAGGGAATGAACAGAACAGGTAATCATCAAGTGATCCATCCCCTGTTGCTCATTCCCAGCTTCTGGCAAACAGAGGTTAGGGACACCATTCCTGCCCATCCTGGCCAATAACCATTGATGGACTTATCCTCCATTAATTTATCTAGTTCTTTTTTGAACCCTGTTATGGTCTTGGGCTTCACAACATCCCCTGGCAAGGAGTTCCACAGGTTGACACTGCATTGTGTGAAGAAATACTTCCTTTTATTTGTTTTAAACCTGCTGCCTATTAATTTCATTTGGTGACCCCCTAGTTCTTGTGTTATGAGAAGGAGTAAACGACACTTCCTTATCTACTTTCTCTATACCACTCATGATTTTATAGAAACCAATCATATCTCCCCTAACCCGTCTCTTTTCCAAGCTGAAAAGTCCCAGTTTTATTAATCTCTCCTCATATGGAAGCCGGTCCATACCTCTAATCATTTTTGTTGCCCTTTCCTTAATGTTTTCCAATTCCAAGATTTTTTTTTTTTAGATGGGGTGACCACATCTGCACACAGTATTCAAGATGTGGGAGTACCATGGATTTATATAGCAGCAACATGATATTTTCTGTCCTATTATCTATCCCTTTCTTAATTATTTCCAGCATTTTGTTTGCTTTTTGGACTGCAGCTGCACATTGAGTAGATGTTTTCAGAGAACTAGCCGCAGTGACTCCATGAGCTCTTTCTTGAGTGGTAGCATCTAATTTAGACCCCATCACGTTATATGTATAGTTGGGATTATGGTTTCCAATGTGCATTACTTTGCATTTATCAACATTAAATTTCATCTGCCATTTTGTTGCCCAGTCACCCAGTTTTGAGAGTAGTCTTTGGCAGCTCTTCACAGTCTGCCTGGGTCTTAACTATCTTTAGTAATTTTGTATCATCTGCAATTTTTTCCACCTCACTGTTTACCCCTTTTTCCAGATCATTTATGAATATGATGAATAGGACTGGTCCCAGAACAGACCTCTGAGGGACACCACTATTTACCTCTCTCCATTCTGAGAGCTGACCATTTATACCTACCCTTTGTTTCCTATCTTTTAAGCAGTTACTAGTCCATGAGAGCACCTTCCCTCTTATCCCGTGGCAGCTTACTTTGCATAAGAGCCTTTGGAGAGGGAGCTTGTCAAAGGATTTCTAAAAATGTAAATCACTATATCCACTGGATCCCCCTTGGTCCACATGCTTGTTGACCCCATCAAAGAATTCTAGTAGATTGGTGAGGCATGATTTCCCTTTACTAAAACCACGTTGACTCTTCCTCAACAATTATGTTAATCTATATGTTTAACAATATTGTTCTTTATTATAGTTTCAGCCAGTTTGCCCAGTACTGAAGTCAGGTTTAAAGTCCTGTAATTGCTGGGATCACCTCTGGAGCCCTTTTTAAAAATTGGCATCACATAAGCTATCCTCCAGTAATCTGGTACAGAAGCTGATTTAAATGATAGGTACAGACTAGAGTTAGTGGTTCTGCAACTTCACATTTTAGTTCCTTCAGAACTCTTGGGTGAATACCATCTGGTCTTGGTGACTTATTGCTGTTTAATTTATCAATTTCTTCCAAAACCTCCTCTAATGATACCTTAATCTGGGACATTTCCTCAGATCTGTCACCTAAAAAGAATGGCTCAGGTTTTGGAATCTCCCTCATATCCTCAGCCGTGAAGACTGATGCAAAGAATTCATTTAGTTTCTCCACAATGGCCTTATCGTCCTTGAGTGCTTCTTTGGCACCTCAATTGTCCAGTGGCCCCACTGGTTGTTTAGCAGGCTTCCTGCTTCTGATGTACTTAAAAAAAATTGCTATTACTTTGAGTCTTTGGCCAACTGTTCCTCAAATTCTTTTTTGGCCTTCCTAATTGTATTTTTACACTTTATTTGCCAGTGTTTATGTGCCTTTCTATTTTCCTCACTAGGATTTAACTTCCATTTTTTAAAGGATGCCTTTTTGCCTCTCACTGCTTCTATTACTTTGTGGTTTAGCCACAGTGGCTCTTTTTGGGTTCTCTTACTACGTTTTTAAACTTGGGGTATACATTTAAGTTGAGCCTCTATTATGGTGTCTTTAAAAAGTTTCCACGCAACTTGCAGAGATTTCACTTTTGGCACTGTACCCTTTAATTTCTGTTTAACTAGACTCCTCATTTTTGTGTAGTTCCCCTTTCTGAAATTAAATGCCACAATGTTGGGCCGCTGTGGTGTTTTTCCTGCCACAGGGATATTAAATTTAATTACATTATGGTCACTATTACAAAGCAGTTCAGCTATATTCACCTCTTGGATGAGATCTTGTGCTCCACTTAGGACTAAATCAATATATAATTATAGCGGCATTAATGTACATTTCAGCTTTATGGGGAGGGGGGAGAAAGTTTTTGTCCGATGGGCAGATTTGCAGTATGCTATTGATTTCCTAAACCAGGCAGCAAGAAAGCAGCAGACCTGCCTCATGGTGGAAGCCTCTTTATGTAGTTATAAGGGCCAGGTTTTAAAAAAGGTAGTTAGGTGACTAGTGGGATTTTCAAAAGCATAGGGGAAGTTAGACATGTATGTGCTTTTGAAATACCAAATACTTTTTTTTTTTTAAAAATAGTCTAACCTTAGTGATAGAAACTAGATTGGGATAATATCACTGGAAAAAAAAATAAAGTTATGAGGTAATTTGAGCCCCCAAAGATGGGCTAGCCATAAGGTTAAAAAAAGGGGGCCATGTCACTACCTTAAGTTATCTACCACAAATTTTTTCAAACTAGTCTATTTCTCAAATTCATCAGTGGTGTCCTGCAGCTAAGTTTATTTTTCCTAGAGTAGGACCATGATCACTAATTGATTTGCTACTTGCTAGAGTTCAAAATCATGTATTTGGTATAGTTGAAAATTAAAATACAACTGTTAAATCTCAGTAGTGGACCCAGTCCTAACTAGAATCTTTGAATAGGGTGAGGAAGGCACACGTGCATTTTTTTTTAAATTAGGGCACGGCCCTGTTGCTGAGCAAATCAGATTTTGGAAGCCTGGATATTTTCTAGTGTAATGTATTTATGTATGAAGTGTATACAAGTCCTGTTTACCTTCAGAGGTGGCCAAAACTATAAACATGAAATTCCACTTAGAGAAACTCAAGCTAAGACACAGAAGTTGGATTGAGATCCAAGAAGCAATTTCCATATTTCTGGTATTCGATCTTTTTTGCTTACTCTCCTATGCAGCCATCATCCACCTAACTGGGAAGCCCTCAATACCAATTCATCATCTTTTCATTACATAGATGTAATTGTTATCAACACCTGGTGAGGTATAGCTCTGGAGGTTAATGCTAACAGCTGGTAAAGATTTTTCCATTTAAACCCTCCCCCCGAAAAAAAGTTTGTTTTTTTAACTGAAAACTTTTGCAAAAAATCTTGCTGTTTTTCTGAATTTTTGTTGAAGTTTCAAGTTTTGCCTGAAGTTTTCATTGTCAAATGAAACACAATAAATGTCTGAGGGGTTCCCTCCTCCCATTTCCATTTATTTTTTGCACTCTAATTCTTTCCAATGTTGATAATTTGGGCAGGGGGAAATGTTACAAAAAATGGAAGGAAAAATAAAATTAACTCCATCACACTTTGAAACTGTCCTGAATTTAAGCAAGTTTTGAAAAAAGAAAGTATCAAAAAGGGGGAAAATATATGCACAGGCTTGTCACTCCCTCCCCCCAGCTATTTTGTGGCAGGAAAGGAAAAAATAGGGCAAACAAAAAATTTTGCAACACTTTTAAAAATACAAAACATTTGCAAGGTTTGAAATAAACAAAATAGAAACAACAACAGGTGTTTTAAACAAACAGCTCTACTCCTTAGACAGTAGGATCTATAAACAAAATGCACTGGACCCAACTCCTTCTAGTTTCAGTCCAGACTAAAAACAACTGTGGGTTCCCTTAATGATCATCCAGGTGTTGATACATCCAGCCCTTTCTATGAAGAGAGTTTCAGATAAAAATACATTTGTAGAATTCATTCATAAAATGCATTTCATTAACCCAGTTGCCATAACAATACATTGTGACAGTTACCCATGCTCAGGATGTCTAATACATGAAATTCTGATTTACAGATCCTCAGTATGAAATGGAGGAACCCATCCAGCTCAGTGAGCCTTGAGGAAAAACTGTAGTGGGTGGATAACTCATCCCTATCCCAGTTCACAGAGCTTCTCCAAAATAATTCCTAGAGCATATCTTTTAGAAGAAATCCAAATCTTGATTGTTCAATTGTTCCAATGGTTGATTACTCACCTTTAAAAAGTCTGAAAACTTCTTATAGCTAGCACTACTTTTTAAAAAAAATTGATTCCCAAGGGGTCCAAAACCTCAACGCTTCTGCAGGCAAACCTTTTATTGCAGTCAGTGGGAGCTTTGCCTGAATAAATCTTCAGTAGGACTTTGTTTGGTCTATGTGCTGGATTGGATGATGTAATAAATCTGGTCACAAATGGTAAGTCACATGAACTCATATTGCTTTTAAGGAGAACAGTATCTTTTAGGACAGTTTCCTGAAACTATTCCCCATTCATTCGGTGTTTGTTTTGAACCATTTTGGACCTCCTCAGTCCATCTATTAGAAGTATAAAAACATAAAAAAATCTTAGCAGCTTTCCTGTTTGAAGGAGGGGTGGAAAAACATTACCTACCATTGTTCTTTGAGATGTATTGTACATGTCCCTTCCACTGTACATGGATGTTGTCAGAGTTTTCTCTCTCAGTGGTACCCATCAAGGCAGCTCACGTGCCCTTCCCATCATGCCCTATTAAGTGCTGGTATGAGAGGATGGAGCAGACCCCAAACCTCCCCTCAGTTTCTTCATCTGAGACAGACTCCATCACAGAAGGGAAGGTGGGTGGGGTGTGGAATAGATGTGTTCAACACATCTCAAAGAACAACAGTTGTGGAAAGGTAGGTAAACGCCTTTTCTTCAAGTGATTGAACATGTCCATTCCACTCTGGTAACTCACAAGCAGATTAATATGGAGGCGGGCTCCAAGTCTACCTGAACAGCGATTGTAGAATAACCTGTTCAAAACTGTCCTCATTCTGAAACTGATGGAAATGGCACAAATGAGCAGCAAATGTATGAACTGATGCACAGGTTGCTGCTTTACAAATGTCTCAAATAGGTACTTGCACTAGGAAAGCTGCTGAAGCTATTTGTGCTCTAGTCAAAAAGAGCCAATACTCTAGGAGTGGGGCATGACATTATCTAACTGGTTGTACTCATGAATGCAAGAGGAAATCCTCTGAATGGAAGCCCGTTTACCTTTTGACCTGTCTGCAATTGTGACAGTTAACTGAACTGAGGCTCTAAAGAATCTGGTGAGGTCCAAGTAGAAGGCCAATGCTCCCCCTTCACATCCAAATGAATGAAGCGTCTGTTCATCTGTATACACGTGAGGCTTCAGAGGGGAAAGAGTTGACAAATAAGTGGCCTAGTTAATGTAGAAATCAGAAACCACCTTTGTAAAGAACTTTGAGTGAGGACAGAGGTAAACTGTATTCTTATGGAAAACTGTATAAGGTGGTTATGAGCCCAAGAATGTCAATTCAACTATTTCCCTTACTGAGGTTATCAGTAATCAGAAATATCACCTTTATAGAGAGGTTCAAAGAGAGGTCCCATTAAATTTTGATAGCATGAGGTTGAGATTCCATAGGGGAACAGGTTCCTGCACCTTTCTGTCATCTGTTCAACCCTTTCAGAAATCTGAGAGTTATGGGGTTGGGGGCGGAAAGTGATCTACTGCCCACTGGAGAGGGGAACACTGACATCTCTTCCAAATGTACTCTAATGGAACTGTCAGACCTGGAAGTTTTAGGTGCAACAGATGATCCAAAATATTGTTAAAAATGGAAGCCTGCATTGGAGAGGCAAATTTCTGCTGAGACCAGACAGAAAAATGTTTCCATTTGGCCAGCTAAGTACACCTACTTGAAGACTTTCTGCTACTCAGAAGCACTTCCTGAACTTCTTTTGAGCAAACCATTGCCACTGGTGTCAGTCATGAAGCACCCACACTGTCAGCTGGAGGGCCTATAGGTTGGGGGTGGAGCAGACAGCCATGGTCCTGAGAAATTATGTCTGAATCCAATGGGAGAGGCAGAGAAGCTCTCACTGACAGTGCTAGCAGGGTGAAGACTAATGTTGCTGAGACCTCGGTTGTGCTATTAGTATGAGGGAAGCATGATTCTGCTTGGCTTTGAACAGGACTCTGGGTAGTAATGGCATCAGAGGAAAGGCATATACCAGGTAGTTTGTCCATGATAGTAGAAATGTGTCCATCAAAGAACCCAAGCTGTGACACCCTTGGGAGCAGAACTGACAGCACTTCGTTGGCCTTCGTTGCAAACAGGTCTGCTTTGGGGAGTCCCGCACAGCTGGAAGATGGACCTGGCCATGTCTGCATGTAGCAACCAACCAGAGAAAGACCTGCTTAGGTGATCTGCCAATGTGTTCTGCTCTCCTGGAAGGTATGTAGCTTTGAGGTGAATGGAGTTGATTGGGAGCTCTGCATAAAGTAGATAGTTGGGACAAATGGGTCCCTCCCTGTCTGTTCACATAGAACATAATCACTGTGTTGTCCATTAACACTAGAAGATCTTTCCCCCACAATGTGTGAGCAGTAGGTTGAACAGGCTAGATGGATAGCACATAGTGCCCTGATGTTTATATGACTCCTCAGATCCTGTGGAGGACCACAACCCTTGAGTTTGTAGAGTTTGATGGGTGTCCCCCAGCCCGGGGATCCAGCTTCTGTGGTTGCGGAGAAATGAAGGGAACTCCTACACACGTTACAAGGATCTGCCAACCAGTCCAGAGAGGACAGAGTTCCACGTGAAATGCAAATCACTGTCTAGTGAATGTTGACAGGGGACATATAGTGATGTTAACCATCCCTGAAGCCTCCTGAGGTTTAGTTGGACATGCTATACTGCATAGGTACATGCTGCCATGTGCCCCAGGAGTCTGAGGCAAGTGTGAATGGTGGTAACAGTATGTTCTTTTAAATCCAAGACCAGGTCTTGCAGTATCTGGAACCCTGACTGGGCAGAAACACTCTGGTTTTGTACCATCCATGAGTGCGCCAAACAATTCTAAAACCTGTGCAAAGAATAGAGTTTTTGTCCAGACTGAGTAATAGCCCCCAGGCCTTTAAGGCAGACTGGATGATGGTGATGCTGGATAGTACCTGAGACTCAGACCAGCCTCTCACCAGCCATATATCCAGGTACAGGAACAATCTCCTCAGATAAGCAGATATCAATGCCGTGCACTTTGTGAAAACATGAGGGGCTGCTGACAGGCTGAATGGAAATACTGGGAATTGGTAATGGATTCCATTCACTACAAACCTGAGAAAAGTCCAGTGGACCGGAAAGAGTTATACAGACCTTTAAGCATCCGTTAAGTCAAGGGCAGCATACCAGTTGCCCTGTTCCAGGAAAGGAATAATGAAAGAAAGGGTAACCATGCAGAAATTTATTTTCTTCAGGTATTTGTTTAACTCTCTTAGATCTAAAATAGGTCTGAGATCACCTTGTGCTCTGGGAATAAGAAAATAGCAGAAATAAAAACCCTTTTCCTAAGGATCTTCTTCAATGACTCCTTCTAGAAGGAGCCAGATTGGACCTCTTGCTGAAGAACGGTCTCATGAGAGTGATCCCTGAAGAGGTATGGGAAAGAGGCGATGAAAAACAAATTGAAGGGAACATCCCAGATTCACTGTACTTAGAACCCAACTGATGTGATGTGAGTACATGCATGAAAAAAGTATGAATAGATGTTTGGCAAAGATATGGGTAGGAACAAATTGGTCTGTAATATTGGTATGAGATCATTGAGAAAACCAACAAAATGCAAGTTTAGACTGGGCTGTTGGTTCAGAAGAACCTGCTGTTGCAGATGATGGGGGGGGGCCTAGGGCTGTGGTTGCCTCCAGTAATTCCTGCTCCTTTTTCTTGGGGGCAGAGATATAGAGTTCTGATACCCATGAGCCTGCTGGGGCCAGAACTGCTTCCTCTTTGTTGCCGATATGTAGATTCCAAGCAACTTCAGTGTCGCCTTGGAATGTTTTAGACTACGCAGCATATCGGCCATGTTCTCAAAAAGAAGGAGACCCCCTCAAAGGACAAATCCTGGATGGTCTGCTATACTTCAGGAGGGAGACGAGAAGACCGCTGCCACAGATATCTCCTCATAGATACGGCAGACACCATGGAACAAGCTGCTGAGTCTACCACATCCAAGTCATTCGTGAGAGTTGTCCTTGCTACCAGCTTGCCCTCCTCTACCATCAGTCGGTCTTTCTCGGGAGGTGTGCTCTGTACTAATGGTCCCACACTCAGAGCACTCTCTGAACCCGATGTCTCCACTGGAGGGCAAAGGGCCACCCCCATAAGGAGACACTTAAGTCTCACTGCTCCCTCTTTTTAAAGCGAGACTTAAGCCCTCTACAAAAAAGAGTGACACTTGTCACTGATATGGAGCTCCTCCAAACATTTCAGTCAGTTAGGATGTGGGTCACTAACTAGCACATAACCAGCAGGACTTGAACCCCAGAGAGTGAGGTATGCCTCCAGCACAAGTCCAGGTACCACAAATCAAATTCGGTCCAAAAAGGACTTAAAAACTGACTAACTACTAGCCGCTAAGGGTACATCTACACTAAGAGATTATTCCGATTTTACAGAAACCGTTTTTTGGAAACAGATTGTATAAAGTCGAGTGCACGTGGCCACACTAAGCACATTAATTTGGTAGTGTGCATCCATGTACCGAGACTAGCATCAATTTCCAGAGTGTTGCACTGTTGGTAGCTATCCCATAGTTCCCGCAGTCTCCCCTGCCCATTGGAATTCTGGGTTGAGATACCAATGCATGATGGAGCAAAAACAGTGTCGCGGCTGATTCAGGGTAAATGTCATCAGTCAATCCTCCCTCTGTGAAAGCAATGGCAGACAATCATTTCGCACCATTTTCCCTGGATTGCCCGGGCAGACACCATAGCATGGCAACCATGGAGCCCATTCAGCCTTTTTTCACTGTCACCTTTTGTCTACTGGATGTTGCTAACAGACGCGGTACTGCAGCGCTACACAGCAGCATTCCCTTGCCTTTTGCAAGTTAACAAAGATGGTTACCAGTCATACTGTACCGTCTGCTGCTTTGCAAGTTGACAATGACGGTTACCAGTTATACTGTACCGTTTGCTGCTGTCATGGGTGCTCCTGGCTGGTCTCAGTGAGGTGGGCCGGGGGCACATGGACAAAAATGAGAATGACTCCCCAGGTCATTCCCTTCTTTAAGTTTTGTCTAAAGGGAGAGTCAATCCTGCCTAGACTATCAGGCAAGCCTACTAAAGAACCAGAGAGGCAAACAGCCTCTCTGGATCAGAGCCCCAGAAATCCCGCAGAAAGGATGAGCTGCATGCCATTGTAGGGGATGCCCCTGCAACACCACCACTCATTGCTTTCTTCCTCCCCCATCCCTCCTAGGCTACCGTGGCAGTCATCCCCCCATTTGTGTGATGAAGTAATAAAGAATGCATGAATTTGAAACAACATTGACTTTATTGCCTCGGCGAGCAGAGATCAAAGGGGGAAGGGGAGGGCAGCCTCCAGCTGCTATGATATTCCAGGCAGGACTGAATCTCCATTAGACAAAGCTTAAAGAAGAGAATGACCTGGGAGTCATTCCCATTTTTGCTCAGGCGCCCCCGGCCAACCTCACCGAGGCCAGCCAGGAGCACTCACTGGACGACAATGATGGATATCGGTCATACTGTACTGTCTGCCGTCCGGAAGGGAAGAGGATGCTGTTGTGTAGCGCTGCAGCACCATGTCTGCCAGCAGCATCCAGTATACATACGGTGATATTGAAAAAAGGCGAGAAAGGATTTTTTCCCTTTGCTTTCACGGAGGGGGAGCGGGGAGGCGACGACATATACCCTGAACCACTTGCGACAATGTTTTTGACCCTTCAGGCTTTGGGAGCTCAGCCAAGAATTCAAATTGTTTTTGGAGAGTGCAGGAACTGTGTGATAGCTACAGTCGTCAGTCGCCCCTCCCTCCGTGAGCGTCCATTTCATTCTTTGGCTTTCTGGTACGCTTGTCTCAGCTCCTTAAGTTTCAGCACTGTGTTGAGTCCCCGTTGTGGCCTCTGTCCTTCATAGCCTTGGAGATTTTTTTTCAAATGTTTTGGCATTTCATCTATTGGAACGGAGTTCTGATAGAACAGATTCATCTCACCATACAGAGATCAGATTCAGTATCTCCCATATGGTCCATGCTGGCGCACTTTTTTGATTCTGGGACTGCATGGTCACCTGTGCTGATCAGCGCTCCACACTGGGCAAACAGGAAATGAAATTCAAAAGTTCGTGGGGCTTTTCCTGTCTACCTGGCCAGTGCATCCGAGTTCAGATTGCTGTCAAGAGCGGTCACAATGGTGCACTGTGGGATAGGTCCTGGAGGCCAATACCATCGAATTACGGCCACACTAACCCTAATTTGAAATGGCCATACTGATTTCAGCGCTACTTCCCTCGTCGGGGAGGAGTACAGATATAGATATTATGAGCCCTTTTTATTGAAATAAACTCATAGTGTAGACCAGACCTAAATGACAAAAACAGACTATATACAAAAAAGAGTGAGGGAAATAAACTTGTGATTTATTTATTTAGCATTTGCATATTCGCCAAGCCAAGCAATAGCATTCTTAGTGGCCACATGGAGTTAATCCAGCATGAATTTAGCCTTTATTCCCCATCCCCTCCCCCGGATTACTACGACTTGCAAAAACACATCTAGTTACATCAACAAATGTTTTAAGAGTTTTCTTTAGAAAAACCTGTGTGTATGTGCGTGTAAACTCATTACATGCAACATACTGGAGGTGCATTTTCCATGTCCATGGCATAAAGCTTGTTAATCATATGCTAATAGCTATCTTCTTAGCTGCTTGTGTCAATATGGTGACTTCACAACTACATAGGATGACTTGTGGTGTACTGAATAATCTATGCTAGCAGAGCTCCTAGTTACCATGGAGACTGTGGATATTTAAAATAATATAACAAGCTAGAGCAGTGATTCTCAACTGATTCACATATGTGGCCCACAATGTGTTACCTGGGCTGCAGGGACCAGATAGCAGGGTAGCGGCAGCCCCAATCCTGATCCTCACTGTGTGGGCCAGGTGGCTGCCCTGGAGCTCGCGGGGCCAGGCAGCTGCTCCAGGACCCCGCTGCACCGGAGCAGCCCAGCCAGACCCCTCCATGCCAGGGAGCTGGGAACCCAGCTCAGACCCCTCTGTGCCGGGCAGCTGGGAACCCAGTGGACCCCAGGCTGTCCTTTAGCACACAGCTGAGCGAGGCCTCAGCTGTGTGCTAACTGGGCCGCATGCAGCCCATGGGTTGAGAACTACTGAGCTAGAGAGATGGTGCGGTCATGACTTGCTTTACCACGTGGATTCCATTTATGTAATATGTTTGTTGACGACTTTGGTACATCCAGAAGCTTTTCTTAGTTGCTGTATCTAGTCCATCATTTATTGCAGTGGTTCAGGGGGTCCGCCAAGCAGGGCCAGTGTTAGAGCCCAGGGCAGAAAGCCAAAGCCCCACCACATGAGGTGGAAGCCCGCGGCTCTGAGCCCTGCCACCCGGGGATGAAGCCAAAGCCTGAGCAATGTAGGTTTGCAGGGACCCCGTGCAACTGCCCTGCTTGTTACCCCCTAATGCCGGCTCTGGCTTTGCTATGCAAAAAACCAACCAAACAAAAACAGTTGTTATGGCACAGGTGGGCCACAGAGTTTTAATAGCATGTGGGGAGGAGAGGGGGGGTCAGAAAGAAAAAAGTTGAGAACCCCTGGTTTATTGTTTTATTGACATGGATGTAGATGAATTAGGCTGCTGAGAGGAGCAGCCACACCTCTTGTTAAAGTCCTAGGTACCTTGCAAGATTTCCAGTGAATCTCTCATCTTTGGAAGTGGCCTGTCTTCTTTCTAAGGCTAGGAGAGCAAAGTGACTAGATTCTTTGCCTTGCATAAAAGGAGATCCCCAAAATGACAGATTTCCCAGATTAGGACTAAAATTTTAAATTTTAAGGGAACAAAATGTTATGTTTAGGCTTGGAAGGATTAAATTCCCCCCCCCCAATCCGATCAATGTTGCTTTCACCACACAAGCTGACAAAAAAAAATTACATCAATAAAATCAGAATTTACACTCACACAATGTAAGAAAAATGTTGCTTGAGAACTTTGTTTGATTTAAGCTACTTACTTTGTATATTTTGATGTGATGTTGACAACGTGTGTTTTAATTTGTGTGTTTTGTTTATTGTCTGGATCCTCCACCTCCCTTTCTTTCCCACAACTCTAAAAATTTAAAAATAGATAAGAAAAAGTTAAAAATGCTTAAAATTAAATATTGATGTTGTTATCTGTCAATTTTATAAGGAAATTAAAAAAATCAAATTCTGCCAAGCCTAATTATGTGTAACCCTTCTGCCCCTCTAGTTGGCAGCAACAAGGGCCAGGTTCAGTATCCAGGGGTTCCATTTCGATAATGCAATACAAAACTGGCTCAAGCCCCCACCCAGTGATGTGGGACAATTACATACCACCCCCGGGCACCTCTAGGAGGCAATACTTCCCCTCTCGCAAGCACAGAGTCTGAGTGTAGCAAAATACTTTTAATAAAGGAGGGAAACAATGCAGCATTACGTTGGGGAAACACCACAAACAAGATTATAACACAAACCATGAGCAAAAGATCCACCTCCAAGTACGTTTGGCAGTGTCCTTTTCCTCTCAGGGTCTTAAGTTCAAATCACCCCAAAGTCTCACAACCCCAAAAGTCTCTGTCCCTGGTCAGTGCCACCCCAGAGTTCAAAGTTCATCTGCAGAGTTTTACCCCCCCAGCCTGGGGTGGAAATGGGGGGGGCACACAGGGTGTAAAGGGGCACCTTACATGGGCCGAGGCCGACTGCCCCACCTCTCCGTGGAGATCTGCTGCAGCCTTCACCATGAACGGCTCTGCTCTGCTCCTCCAGCCATCCCCGCAAACTGCTCCGCTCTGCTCCAGTTGCTGTTCCATAGGTCGCTCCAACCGTCCCACACGCTGCTTCGCTCCACCAGCTGCTCCACTCCTCCAGCTGTCCCCACAAACTGCTCAGCTCCACTCTGCTGCGCTTGCCACTCCGACCATCCAGCAACTGCTTTGCCAGCCGCTTAGCAATATAGCTTCGGGCTCCCCCACTAGTTAACACTGCACTCAGTGATCTCAGCTCAGTAATTTTAGCTCTTTCAGTGATTTCAGCTCTTAGTGTTCTCAGCTTACAGTAGGGGAGCCCCAGTGCTGGTGCACCATTGGCCCAAAGTGAATTCAGCTCAGCAGCTTCTAGCTAAACTCCTAATAGAATCAAAATTGATTCTGCTATTCAACAGTGGACAGAGAGAGAGAGAGGAGGTGCAATTGGTGTGCCAGGCCCTCAAAAGTGGCCCATACCATCAGGTGTGCATACCTGTCCCCAACCTCTCTCAATTCACTGGGTTTTGGCACCCATGTCCCTTGGCTAGCGAGTGCTACTTAGTTGATGGTGAGACTCGCTGTCATAAAGCAGTTTCATAGTTCGTCATTCACATAATCAGGGTGACAAACACTTTATTCCTCCTGCCCCAATAACAAAGAAATTGGGGATCCCAGAGCTGTCAAAGTAACCACCCCAGGCTGCCGTGGGCTATGCTAGGCGGGGTGGATGTGCAAATGCAAATACCTGAAATTCCTTTCCACACTCCCCATAATTCACCACCAGATGTCAGGGTAGAGCTCATCTTGACTCTGCTTACATATGTTTTACCTACGTTGTTTTGCAGATGTGTAAAATCGACTCATGGACAACTGATACTTGAACTCTACATTGTTATTATTTTAAAATTCCTTTAGCTCTTCTAAACATTCAAGACCTAACGAAGGGTCATGTTGCATACTTTTCACTGTCACTTACATCCTGTTGCATTACACAGAGAACATGCACCAGTGTCTTGTGGCTCTTCCTGCAATGTCCAGTGAATCAGATTTTGCCCCATTTTAATCAGTGAAACCCCAGTAACTTCATATCTAATTATTGTAAACATTAATATCCAACTGTCATAGTAAGTGAAATTGTACTCCACTTATTTACCTATGCAGAACTAGAATTTTCAGTACAGTACGTATTCCTGAGAGATTCAGCCCATGAGTCAAGTCCTGCTCTGCATAAAGTCAGTGGCAAAATTCCAGACTTCTAAATCAGATAATGTGAATCAATTATATTCATTTATATCAATCAACTGATTAGACTGATCAATAGAAATCTATATATCAGTGTGAGATCAAAACCCATGCCCATTGTCTCTTTCCCAAGCTCTACTATTTTCCACTACTGTAGCTCAAAGACATTCATATTGAATCGCTCCTGTAACAAGTGAGAATGCTGGGTAAAAACAATCACAGCTGTTAATGACAGTTATGGAAGACCTTTCACACTGGCTAGCAGAGAGGTCTCATGCCACTAGAATCTTGTCATTAGAACAGTGAAGGAACAGTTATTTTTTCAGTGTCAGATTACAAACGATCTTCAAGAGTTTTGCTATTTTCAAAGCTTTATTCTTAGGCTCATCTCTTATAACAAGTCATCTTGTGTTTTAACAGGGGTCTGGCACACCTTTTTGAAGTCATTGTGACTGCATTTACCAGTTCATTGCTATTGACCAATGTCAAGACCAGATAAAGCATTTAGTTATAAAGCACAATATTTCTTTAAGTTACACAACTGGCTTAGGCTCTTAAAGATCCTAAGCAAGTTCAGGACTACTGTGGCAGAGCACACACTGTCCTGCCAGATTGTGTCTCCCACCTATGCTGTAAGGAGAGGGCAGAGCCGCAGGGACTGGCTACAGTGCAAGTGCACAAAACAGGAAGTTTCCTTCCAACAAAGCCCAGCTGCAAATGCCCAGCAGAGAATTATGGCCTCTTTGTGCCATCTGAGGGGTACTCAGAGGCTATAAGCCATGTAGTGACTAACTCTGTAACTTTTATCAAATCATTTATTTCCATTCTAAGGAAAGATATCTTGATTTTGCTAGTAGACAAAGCTAGACATCCATAACAATTCCTGAATACCCAGATTTCCCATAAAATAGTGGTGCTGTTACAGTACATACCTCGACCTTCCAGGCAACGTAATCAAACACCCAACATGAGGAATACAACAATTATTCATGCAGTAAAAAAAACAAACAAGTGATTTAGGATTTCATGTAAATAACTCTCTTTCATGGTTCCTTATTCCTGATGCAAGTAGTTTTTAACACTAAAAGGGAGGGCATGCCAAGTTTGTGTGGCATGCAGGGCCGGCTCCAGGCACCAGCGAAAGAAGCAGGTGCTTAGGGTGGCCAATACAAAGGGGCAGCACTCCATCTGGTATCGCGGCGGCACCTTCGATTAAAAAAAAAAAAAAAAAAAAAGGTCGATCAGTGGCACTTTGGCGGCAGCTCAATTGCACCACCAAAGAGGAAGAGAGGGAGTGAAGGACCTGCCACCGAAGTGCCACCAATTGGCTCCCCTCCCGCCGCCTGGGGCGGCAGAAAAGCTGGAGCCGGCCCTGGTGGCATGTTGGTAACTGTAGGATTAAATTGAGTGATTTCCTTCAAATGAGGGACACTTGTGAGGAAATCTTGTGTGCAAGTTTCAGAGAAAGCTACAGATCAAATTTTAGGTTTTTTTTAAACAAACATCTCATTGTAGACCTTTGGTACATAAAACCCAGATGGCCCTCTGGAGATTAGAACACAGGCCTCCTTCAATCATACTGGTAAAGCAACAGGATGACAGCGCAGGGACTGGAACTCCCAGTGGGGTCTGTCAAGTTAACACCATAAGAAAGCTTTGCAAATATTACTCCATGTAATATTTGAACTACTGTTTTTCCCACTGTTAAATGTTAGAGCTGTATGCAGTGTGTTCACACGCACAGTGCGGGAACTGGACTCCAGTGGAACAGATGATGTGAATGACACCAGAAAACTAACAACTTATGAGAGATGATGGCCCTAAACATGCACTCTGTGTAAAGTGAAAGCTGATGTGGAAGCCACTACGCAACTCCATTCCACCCATGCTGTGTGTGTACTAGAGACCCCCTCACAATGCTCTTTATTCATTCAAAGACAATGATGAGCAGTGGAAGCAGCTTCTATTAGTCACTTTGAAGGTTGCCTGCAGAAGAAATTTCTGAAGCATCTACCTATCTTTCCCTTGGTGCTCATGTTCATTATGCGTAGGCCTAAGATTGTGTCACAGAAGCTACGGAGACTGTCAGAGATCTGACATTTTCCGCTTCAGCGCCGGTGGCGAGGGGGCCTTAGAGCTTCGAGCTGAAACCCCCCTCACCTCCTGCAGCAGTTCTCGGGCTCTTATCCCCGTCAACCCCGTTTTGTCACCGTTATATTTAGTAAAAGACAGGGACTGGTCACAGACATCTATGAATTTTTATTATCTCTGACCGGTCCCTGTCTTTTTACTAAAAATAACCGTGACAAAATCTTAACCTTAACTATGTTTGATCAACAGACCGTATAGAATGCAGTCCCTGTGGGTAGACCTTCTGATGCGCTTGACTCTTCATTCAATTCTTTTAGAACTTGTGCCATCATAGGAGAAGGCACATGAAGAAAAGGAAAATTCACCTGAGATGACAGGATTCAATAGTACTATAGGCTAGAATGTGATCTTCACAACAGTGGTGCAGATTCAGAGGAATTCCTCTGACTACAGTTACAGTACTGCAACTTGTAGCAGCTCAGAAACAGATTTTGAATGTGACCCATCATTCAGCATTTCTTTGTTTAAATGAGCTTTTCAGAACTCCACTTGATGGATTTTGCCTTTCCACTAGGAAGGCAGAGTAGCAAGCCTACATTAAATATTCTGCCTTTTCTTTATAAAATTATCAGTGCCAGATGATGGAAGTTTGTCCACAGAACAAGTATATTATAGACCAGAGGGGGGGCAAGCTACGGCTCGCAGACCACATCCGGCCCGCAGGACCCTTCCCTCTGGCCCCCGAGCTCCTGCCAGAGAGCGGTGTCAGGAAAGGCTTGCAGAGGTGCCAGCCCAACTACGCGGCAGCGTGGTGAGCAGGGCAAAGGCTAGCTCCTGGCCCCTCCCCTTCTGCCTGCCTCCCTCCCTGTCACAGTTCCCCCAGCACCTGGGCAGTGCGGCTGCAGCTCCGGCTGGGCGGCATGGCTATAGAGCTGCCAGACCTGGTGCTCCAGGGCGGCGCAGTCAGGGGGCCTGGGCCCTGCTGCCAGGTATGGGCAGAGCAAGCCAGGCCCCCCCCCTCCACCTCCAGCATGCTTGGCTCCTGTCCCCAGCAGCCAAACCCAGACAGGGAGCAAACCCTGCCTGACTGCCAGGGAGAGCAGCCAAATGAGCAGGGGAAATGCACAGGGAAAGGACTGAGCCCCCCTCTCCCGCACCCGACAGATAACCTGGGCTGGGGAGAGTGAGGGAGATTGGATGGGGGTGGGGGTCCCAGAGATGGTCAGGGGGTGGGGAGCAGGGGGGATTGGATAGGGGATGGGCATCCCGGGTAGATGGTCAGGGGGCAGAGAGCAGGGGTATTTGGATAGGATGCGGGAGTCCCAGGGGGCAGTCAGGGTAGTGGGCAGGGGTTGGATGGTAGTGGAGGTTCCAGGGGGCTGGATAGGGGGCAGAGGCCAGGCCATGCCTCACTGTTTGGGGAGGCATAGCCTCCCCCAGCCTTCCCTACCCAGCCCTCCATATAACTTCTGTACCTGATGTGGTCCTAGGGCCAAAAAGTTTGCCCACCCCTGTATAGACAGTAGTATTGTATAAGCTTACCTTTGTAAAGCTCAAGTGTTGTTCATTTGTATTATACACGTTCACAGGAAACTGCCCCTTCTGTTTGTGTTAAAACACTGTTTAAAATAAATTGATGTAGTATTTACTGTAGATGGTAAAAGTCAAAGTTATCTGTTTATGATTCCAATAGCAACCTTTTGTTCCTTTATTTGGCTGCTTGGGATTTCTGAGAAGGAAATTATACTGATAATTATTTTCCCTAGAAATTCAGGGCAGAATAATCACATCAAATCATTTCAACTAATTTATGTATTTTGTTATTTGTTCCGTTGGCCCATTTTGTCAGGATGACCATCATATTCAATATCCTTGGTATATTAGCATCCTGCAGTAATGTATTTAAGTTGGACATGTTATTGTATTTTTGTCTTAAGTACAAAAATAATAGAATGAGATGCAAGATAAGCCCATACATCTTGTATTTAGTTATTAAAGTACGTATTTGTTTCTCCTACAGGTTTGCCGATTTAAAATGTAACTCAGCAGCAGATTCAAAATACAATACAATTTACTCATTACAGACCAAATCCCAAAGCCAGCAGTCCCAGAAGTGCAGAACCTTCAGTAGTTCTTTGGCCCAGAAAGGCTCTGTAGAAACAGATGGAAAAATCCCAACAAGGAGTTGGGCATCTTTACCCCTGGAGAGAGGAAAAGAGAGAGGCTACACATTCTTGTCTGGTTGCCCATCCTCTACTTCGCCAAAAGCATGGAGTCAGACTCCATCCAGCCCATCTGCCATACATAACAATTGAGTCCTAGGGACCAATGTCACTAGAAGACATATGCATGCACTTCACTTCCCCAACATCCAGAAAGGTGAGAAGGTTTTTCCACTCACTGACAAGAAACTAGTGAGGGTCTGACTATAGACTTTGGCAAATCCTTCACTAGCCCATGGCACAGGAGTATGAATTGCATGCACAGTAGGCATAATGGCTTTGGCAAGTATGCTAAATTAGAATTTCAGTTGCCTTTACTAATGAAGAAACCTAGCAAAGTGCAGAGTGAAGTGTAATTATTTTCAACTGGTTCCAACCTTATTTTGATTTGTGCTAATCCATTATATTTTTCATATATTGTAAATCCAGTTTTTATTCAAAACATTAAAATCCATAGGCACTAACAAAGACGACATTGGAAGACAGACATTTCTGCATTATTAGGTGGGATTAGAATTCAGACTAAACTTTTCACTTATTTAAAAAGGAAAGAAACCAAGGAACAGGACATGACAGATATCAGTTATTGTCTCTGAATTTTATAGCATTAGAAACATCATTGGAAACTTACATCTTCACTTTTTATTACTAGAAAATTTTTTCTAAAGTCTATATCAAAGCAGAGCCATCTGGCAGAAAAGCGGTTAGCCAAGACATGTTTATTCACCTGTCTCTCTTTTGACATGTAAGAGAAGTATTGTCTCATTTACAAATGGGTCTCGCATCACCCATCTAAGCTAAATGCAGACAAATGATTGGGAGAATTTCAGCCAGCAGGTATGGGGACAGTAGTGGAAGAGAACATTGTCTCAAGATACACTTCGAAAGGTTTGCTGGACTATATTTGGGGAATAAAGACAACACCCCTGCCTGCACTCCATCCAGCACCTAGGAAGCAAATAGCAGCATGTTTAAAAATCATGAAAAATGAGATCACAACCAGTCTTGTTTGAAACACTGCAGAGGACTTTGGGAGTAAGCTGCTTTAGACAGCAGGTTAGCCTGTTAATCTTAGTTTTTAGAAAGCATGTTATGATTTTATATGTAACCTCTTATTTCCATTATTCGCACACACTCTCTCAAAATCTTTGGTAATAGATATATTTATGCAAAAATAAAAATAAGTGTTATGGTATTAAACAAGGAGCTGATCCTAAGTGCAATCATACAAGCTGGTGTGCATGCTGTTCTCTTGGGGACAGCAGGCCTGGTATTTCTGTGGGTATTCAGTGGATAAGGGTCTGGGCACTAGAGTGGAATGCTTGAAACAAACTTGTGGACTGGGGTCCACCTATTGTTAATCTGCAAGGCAAAGCAAGTATTTCCAGGAGGAGATTGCTTGGGTGGCTAACAGGATGGTGGTGTTAGGGAGCTAACACCATCACACCTGTGCATGTTTTCTTTGATATACGGATTTAAAAGCCTTAGGAGCTTCACTTCCTAAAAACTGGGGAATGTTGTGACTGAGTTTCTTCCCTCTACCATTAGTGGAAATGAGTCTTCCGATGATAAGGCACATACTGAAGCCTAGATGGAACTTCCGGAAAGCGGATTGGGGCTCCTTTACAGAATAATTAGACTGGATCATTGTAACCAGCCCATTAAACATCATCTCCATGGAAGAAGCAAACTGTCATTTCTGTTGTGCCATTTTTAAAGCTGCAAGTGCGATGATTCCATGCAGTTTCCAACCAGTGTAAATTCCATGTTTGAAGGAGGATTGTGCAGACCTGCTGAGGCAGTATGAGCATTCAGGTGATCTGGAGATTACGGACCATCTTACAGAATCATTCCACTCACCATGCTCGATGGGAGGAAGCGACAGTGGTGCTTGACTTTACGTGGTCAAGCCAGAAGAGCTGGAGCTTAATTTGTCAACTAGGTGTGGCTCAACATCCATATGGATAAAGCAGGCCAGCAGTTACTCCAAATCAGACTGCCAGTTATCTGTTGAAGGTCACCAAAGCTCCTGTTGACAGAGCTGTCAAATGACAGATACATGATGAGTGGCAATGTTTCCTAAGGAGTAATCCAGCGGATAGTAAGATCGAGCCATTCACTAGTCTGGAATTGGATAAAGGGCTGAATGATTTAAAAATGGGTACAGCTCCTGGATACAATACAGTTGTCTCATGAATTCATGAGACATCTGGGCCCTTGTGCTCAGGAATGGCTCGTCAGAGTTCTGTGTGAATCCAGACTGCCTAGAATCTGGCACCAAGCAACAATCATTGCCTTGCTGAAACCTGGGAAAGATCCACACTTGCCTTCTAGCTACAGACCAATTTCACTTCTAAGCATCTGCTTTAAGGTGCTCAAGCATCTGATTTTGCAAAGAATTTCACCATCTATGGAAGGCATGCTGGTATCAGAGGAAGCCGGTCAGGGCCGTCCTTAGCCATAGGCAGAAGCCTAGGGCACCACTAGGTCTGGGGGCACCGCTCTGCCAAGAGCCCGGACAGATGGGAAGCAGTGGAGCACGGAAGAGCAGGCTGCTGGGTCCTAGAGAGAGTCGAATGCAGCACAGTCTGAGGGAGGGGATTGGCTGCTGGGAAGTCTCTGGGAAGGGGAGGGAGGAGGGGTGGGGAAGGAACTCACCTATGAGTGTGACTCTTTCCCCTGGCGGGAGGTGAGGCAGGCTCCGCGGCTCTGGCAGTATCCTTTGTTGTCCCCCATAACGTCCATTCTTCTCCCCCCCTGCCCCATGGAGCACCCGCCCTGTCTCTCTCCCAGGGCTGTGTTGGGTGAGGTGCTGGGGGCGGGGGGAGGCCGGCTGGCTGCCTGCTGAGGAATGAAGGTGAAAGTAACTCACTTCCTCGGTAGGCAGCCAGGATTGGAATGGTCGCACAGGGCTGGGCTGGGAATAGCCAGATAGCATGTGCGAAAAATCAGGACATGGGTTGGGGTAGGGTGAGCAGATGTCCCGCTTTTATAGGGACCGTCCTAATTTTTGGGTCTTTTTCTTATATAGGCTCCTATTCCCCACCACCACCACCTGTCCTGATTTTTCATACTTGCTCTCTGGTCACCCTAGATGGGTATAATTGGTGCCTATATAAGACAAAGCTCCAAATATTGGGACTGGCCCTATAAAATCAGGACATCTGGATCTGGTCACCCTAGCTGGGGAGCACCTCTCTCCCCCGGGCTGCCAGTGATCCATCTCATCCAGAGGGAGCTGCACAGGGCAGGATGAGCTCCAGTGGTTCCATGGGTGCCCCGTCCCTGAGATCAGATGCTGTGCTAACTTCACCGTGGTCCATTGGGCTGGCAGTGGTGCCCATTGGCGTGTGATCGGACCTGAGAGTTTGCTGCTGCTGTTGCCACTCTGCACCCCAAGAGGTGGATTTTGGGGTCCTGCAGTTTTCCACCTATCTCCTCCTCTACTGCAGCTGTTGGACCAGCAGGCTGGGGGGTGAACTAAGCATGAAAGCAGTGCTGTGTTGCCATTTATATTGTCATTTAACACCCTAACAGGGGCACCAGTTTAATAAACCTGCCTAGGGCACCATAAATCCTAAGGACGGCCCTGAAGCCGGTTTTCACTGCAGTCATAGTACATGTGATCAAGTGTTGGCATTGGTTCAGTTTTCTTTGTCCTGACTGTGGCACACAATACGGTTTGGCACACAGTCCTTTTGATGAAATTGTCTAGAACTATGTCAAGTTGGTTAGTATGTGCAATGGCTCTGTTTCTGAGAAATTACCATTTCTGTGTGTATATTGGTGATAGAACAAGTGCTTGAAAGCGCCAGAAGAATGGCCTCCCACAAGGAGGTATTCTCTCCAACGTTATTCAACTTATATACCACATACCAGGTCCCACCAGTTTGTTTATGTAGACAACATATGCTTTGGCACTCAGTCACACTCCTTTGACATATTTGAGAGTGCCCTGAATGCAGATATGGTGGTTATGGCAGATTATTGTCATCAGTGGCGCCTGATATCAAGTGAAAGTAGGACTGTGTTGAGTATTTTTCTCTTACATCATGCACAAACAGGCAGAGATCTGAATACAGTTCTCAGTGGTCAGCGAATAAAGCACAATTCACACCCGGTTTATCTAGGTGTCATATTGGATAGAACTCTCACATATCGTGACCATCTTACAAAGACAGAGACTAAAGTCAGAAATGTGCAACAACCTGCGTGGAAGACTGGCCAGAATGACATTGGGGGATCAATGCCCAAATGTTACGTACTTCAGCCTTGGCACTCTGTTACTTGGTCATGGAGTATCACACTCCAGTATGGGCTTGCTCATCTCACACAAAGATGATTGCCATGCAATTTAATTGCACCCTGTGTATTATTTTCAGGCACACTTAAATCTCCTCCTCTACCATGGTTACTGGTTCTCTGCAATATTGCTCCACCTAGTGTTCACAGAAAGGAAAGTGTAGCAAAGTTCATGATGAAGTTGTGCAATATGACACATCTACTGTTAATTCAAGACTTGTTTAATCCACCATATGGACATCTGCCCTCATACCACCTGTTGTGGATAAATTTACTGGGTAAGGGATTTATGGTAAAGGATGTGTGGTGAGCGTAATGGTCTGCAGAGAAAGTGACAATTATCTCATCTCGAACCCCACTCAACATCAATCCAGGTTTGATTTACTGTGAAGGCAATGGAGCCTTCTGAACCAGTTTCATACCAGACATGGAATTTGTGCTGCAGCGGAACTTCAGTGGCATTTAGAGACAGACACGATGTCAATGTGGGCAGCCACAAACCATTACACATATGGTCTTTGTGCCTTGAACATCGTTGATAAGAATGCTGTGGCTTGGCTTGACAGGACTTCATATGCCAAATAATAAATAAGTGGTGTGTTAGTCAACAAAAGTTCCAATGCAAGTCATATCAGCTAAAGAGCTGAAATTAAGCTATTATGGTAAACAAAAGTCATTACAAAAATCTCTCCCTGAATTACCTGCATTCTCTGGTGCAAGAGGAAGACCCCACGCACTGCTACAGACTAGAGACCAAATAGCTAGGCAGCAATTCTGCAGAAAATTACAGTGGACAAGAAGCTGGATCTGAGTCAACAGTGTGCCCTTGTTGCCACGAAGGCCAATGGCATTTTGGGCTGGAGCAGATCGAGGGACGTGATCATTCCCCTCTATTCTGCATGGTGAGGCCTCATCTGGAGTACTGTGTCCAGTTTTGGGCCCCACACTACAAGAAGGATGTGGTAAAATTGGAAAGAGTCCAGCGGAGGGCAACAAAAATGATTAGTGGGCTGGAGCACGTGACTTATGAGGAGAGTCTGAGGGAACTAGGATTGTTTAGTCTGCAGAAGAGAAGAATGAGGGGGGATTTGATAGCTGCTTTCAACTACCTGAAAGGGGGTTCCAAAGAGGATGGCTCTAGACTGTTCTCAGTGGTAGCAGATGACAGAACAAGGAGTAATGGTCTCAAGTTGCAGTGGGGGAGCTTTAGGTTGGATATTAGGAAAAAAACTTTTTCACTAGGAGGGTGGTGAAGCACTGGAATGGGTTACCTAAGGAGGTGGTGAAATCACCTTCCTTAGAAGTTTTTAAGATCAGGCTTGACAAAGCCCTGGCTAGGATGATTAGTTGGGGATTGGTCCTGCTTTGAGCAGGGGGTTGGACTAGATGACCTCCTGAGGTCCCTTCCAAGCCTGATATTCTAGGATTACCTGTTCTGTTCATTCCCTCAGGGGCACCTGGCATTAGCCACTGTCGGAAGACAGGATACTGGGCTAGATGGACCATTGGTCTCACCCAGTACAGCCATTCTTATGTTTTTATGCACAGTAAGTTATCTGTTTCCAGAAGGAGTCGTAGGTTTATGTGCATGACATTTAAGGTTAGTATAGGAGGAATCAGACAAATCACAGGCTTCTAACTCTTCCTCATCATTGCCGGGAAGGAATAGCTAAGCCTATTACAGAGCCTTATGAAGAGGGCCCTAGTAACGGTATGGACAGCGTGATGTTACAAAGAAACAAATAGTATGGCACTGTAATGGCATGTGCCATTACAATAAGTCCAACAGCAATTAGAATAAAATACTGCTCTCAGATGTCCATGCATGTCATTCCCAGTGGGAATCACCTATGTGCATTCAAAAGGAGGATTTGTTGTGAATATTTTGACATTGGTTATTTCAGAGAGCCTTTGACAAAGTTCCGCACCAAAGGCTCTTAAGCAAAGTAAGGATTAATGGAATAAGAGGGAAGGTCCTGTCATGAATACAGAACTGGTTAAAAAAAAAAGACAGGAAACAAAAAGGTAGGAATAAGTGGTCAGTTTTCACAATTGAAAGAAACAAACAGTGGGGTCCCCCAAAGTTCTGTACTGGGATGGTGCTGTTCAACATATTCATAACTGATCTGGAATAAGGAGTGAACAGTGAGGTGGCAAAGTTTGCAGAGGATACAAAATTACTCAAGATAGGTAAGTCCAAAGCTGACTGAAAAGTTACAAAGATCTCACAAAACTGGGTGACAAAATGGCAGATGAAATTCAATGTTGAAAACATAATTCCAATTATGTATACAAAATGATGGAATCTAAATTAGCTGTTACCACTCAAGAAAGAAATCTTGGCATCATCATGGATAGTTCTCTGAAAACATCTGCTCAATGCTCTGCAGTAGTCTAAAAAGCTAACAGTGTTAGGAACCATTAGGAAAGGGATAGATAATAAACCAGAAAATATCATAATTCCACTGTATAAATCCATGGTACACCCACACCTTAAGTACTGCATGCAGTTCTGGTCACCCCATCTCAAAAAAAGATATTAGAATTCGAAAAGATGCAGAGAAGGGCAACAAAAGTGATTATGGGTATGGAAGAGTTTCCATATGAGGAGAGCTTAGAAAGACTGGGACTGTTCATCTTAGAAAAGAGACAACTAAGGTGGGATCTGATAGAGATTTGTAAAATTATGAATGCTATTCATTTTCTTCATAGGGAAGTATTACTTACCCCTTCATCATATAACACAAGAACTAGAGGTCCCCCAGTGAAATTAACAGGCAACAGGTGTAAAACAAACTGAAGTACTTCTTCACAATCACCTTGTGAACTCATTGGCAGGGGATGTGAAAGCCAGAAGTGTAACTGGGTTCAAAAAAGTATTCAATAATTAATGGACCTATCCTCCATCAACTTGCTATTAGCCAAGTTTGGCAGGGACACAGCCCTATCCTCTGGATTTCCATAAACCTTCAAATGTCAGAAGCTGGAATTCGACAACAGAGGAGGATCACTTGAAATTGCCCTGTTCTGTTCATTCCCTCTAAAGTATCTGATACCAGCCACTGCCAGAGACAGGATTCCAGCCCAGTATCGCCACTTTTATGTTCAAAATGGGTCAACAAAATGGCCAGTTACATAGATAATCAACATTGTTAATACTACACTTACAATTCAGTTGATAACTGCTCTACTTAGGTATGGAACAAATTTACAGGTGGGCCAAAACCATAGCTGTCTAGCTGAACCGTGCTGCTCACCTTCCCGCTGATCTTTGAGGGCTTGGGTAAAGTGAGACCTGAATCCAAACCAGCTCTGGTAAAACCCTATCCTGCAAAACCATTGTTGCTTTCACCCATCTCTACAACTGAGCCAATAAATACTACTACTTATATAGCACTATAGATATGTACAGCCCTGAACATAGGTCAGCTGTGCTCAAAGAAGAACCTGGTTCTCTGCCTACACGAATTAAAATTCTCCTCTACCCCACGCCAAGCCTGTGTTGCCAGACTTGGCATAGGGGGCTTCTCTGGGACTGGGAAGAAACAATTCTCTTCCCCGGATTCCAGAGTACTGTAGCAGCAGAGCCACTCCATGATTGCTACTGCAGAGCCTACCAAACTCCAGTGCTTCTGCTCCCTCAGGGGACAATGGTGGGCGGGTGAATCCAGATAGAGAAGGAGTCACCAACACTGTTGTCTGAGTAAATGCTTTTTAGAGTTCAGGCTCCCCGAATCCTCTTTCCCCTCTGCCCAGTGCAGTGTTCAGTTCTACATTGGTTCCTGTGGAGCATGGGGCAAGATTTGCCCTTCAGTACATGTTCTGTACCATACCAGCTTAAGCAATATGATGCCATATGGAAGCAGGTGGTCACTGTAGCAAAAATTGATGTTAAATATATTTCCAGTGCTATCTGTCAACAAGCTATTTAAGGCTTGTCTCTATATTTTTATCCTTCCTGCCGGTCTGAGTTTCTGGATGATTATTGCAAATTAATGATAAAGATAATAGCAAAATAGGCTTCCTTCCAGTGGCTGGAAACATGTATTTTGGAAACATGTTGCTCTAACAGTTTACTGCAGCCAGAAATTAAGGATTGCAAGAATCAAATCATGCCATTTATGTATTAGACAAGAGACAAAGGAACAGACGTTCCTGCTACCATTTCAATAAAAGGAATGACTCTAATAATTTCATTAAGGCCTATTTTAGGGGTAAGTAAACAGATGTAAGTAAAGTAACCAGGGCAGATGAACTTATGTTGGCTCTTGTGTGTAATACCACTGGGGTTACAGATTTTACGTGATGTGGTTTATGCTAGTTTTAGGTTTAAGAAGTAGTAGCCCCAATCCTGCAATCTTTATGCCAAGCTCAGTCCTGCAAGGTGCTGAGCACTCGTTAATTTTCATGTGTTGGCCCAAGTATTGGCACACTGTCCATTCGCTTGCAAAGCTAAGCCTTGCTCGTTTCAAGATTTCCTTAACAAAATTGTTTCATGCCTAGGTAATAGCTAGGTGTCACTGCATGCAGTGACTACAGACAAAAGCTTTTTTAAGCCCCTATCCTGCAAGCAGTGGGATTTACATACACCACTCCCCAATCTCATGTCTTCACAGAGCCACACTGAAGTCAATGGACTCTTCACTAGCACAGCTACTTACAGAATCAGGGCTTTAGTTTGTTGGTCTAAATCCTGTGATCACTGATCCTAGGAAGGAAGATTTAGAAGTAGCAGGGTTTATTTAACACATTCCTAGAGTGGTGAAGGTATACTAACTTGCATAGCAAGCTAAACAGGCATTGGAATACATTTAGCTTATGATAATACAATCCACTGAAAACATATAAGGGGGGGGGGAACACACACAAATATAATGGATTCCTATCGATACATTACCGATCTGTTTTTCAAAAGCGCTGAGTCCTCATAGTTCCCATTTATTTCAGTTGGGGCTGGAGGCACTAAGCACTTCTGAGAATGGGGTCCTAGAACTTCTATATAGGTTTTGCAATGTAATTGCATTTAAAATGTTATTCTCAATATTTGTTTTACTCCGTTTGCATTGTGGTAGCGCCTAAGAGCCCCAGGCAGGGATCACAGCCCTGTTGTGCTAGGCACTGTATAAACCAACCAAGAAAACAATCCCTGCCCCTAAAATCTTACAGTCTCAGTCTAGACTAGCCGCTATATACCATGATGATGAGCAGCACAGTATATATAGACAGCTAGGCAAGCACTTCAGATGTTCACCTCTTGCAAGTTTAACACAAAGTTTTATTTGTGTTTTAACAAGAAATGTTATTTTACTTTCAACTCTACAGTGAAATCTCCTGGATATGCCACATTCAAGTACAGGATAACAAACACAAAACCGCAGCTAATATGTGTAAGCTGTGTTCAAAGTTTGCGCTTGCTGTTCTGCTTGAAGACATTCCTTAGTGCTGATCTGCTTGTGCTGTTAAGATATTAAGTTTTTAAAAAAGCAAGCTGATTAATGTTTTTCTTTTGATTTATTTTTATGAGTCACTCCACTAAGTATTTGCATTAGCAGGTATCCTGCTGCCACTAGATTGTTCAACCATGTTTGTTTAGTCGCTGTGTCTCTTGTAAAGAGCAACAATGTTGAATTTTTCTGGGTCTCCTTGAGTTCTACTAAATGTTTAAGTCTATTTTTTAAACAGTTGATTAAACACCCAATCCTGCAACCCTTCTGTGAGTAGCCCAACTGAAGTAAGTGGGACTACTCACTTGAGTAAGCGTTGCAGGACCAGACCGATGTTTTTATTGTTTCTCTTTATATTTTCTCCTGCTGGAGTTGTATTAAAATGGAGGACAAAAAACAACATAGGTGAAATGTCACTATAATTGAGTGCAAAGCTTTTGTTTTCTCTTACGCTTCAAAATACAAAGCTATTTAATATGAACTACTTCTAAAACAAAAAAAAAAATCCAGCGATTACCATTTTTAAGCCACTCTGGAAAGAAGAATTATATTTCCATCTTAAAATTAGAAGAAGTTCTTTAACATGTTAGAGATGCTTCATTTAGAAGCCAGCATCTTGACTGGGACTGGCATTACCTGACTTCTACAAAATAAAACTCAATCAAAGGTCTTGTTGCCTAGTTATGTCAGAGTTGGACTACAGGCAAGGTTGTGGCTATGTTGACCAGCACCAACAGTAGAAGCTAAGTCTAAGGGAGATTGAGGAGTTCCTAGATTTCTCTGTTTCCCCTTCTGAGGCTGCCCAGCCATACTCTGTTCAACCTTCTGAATCTCTTTTTCTTATCAGATCACTCTCTCAGCACAGCTTTAGTTTTCCCCTTCCAAGATTGCAAGTATAAGGAGAGAAAGGGAGACTCTGAATTAAGTACAACAGGGGTAAAAGCCTTTTCCACTAACTTAAAATAGAATAAAAGTCTCAGTGCTTACCTGTTCACAAGGAAGCCTGTTTGAGACCCAGAGATCTTCCGCAGCCAAGAGTTTGGGTCTCAAGGGAAGCATTTGTAATGGCAGCTCTTCAGAACAGCACTACTTCTGCCACATCAGGTGTTAATGGTGTTTTTACTTCTCTGCAGTTGATGCAATGGCTGATGGGAGAAAAGGGAGTGTTTAAGGACTATAAAAGGTTTTATGAGGCTTAAAGAGTGTTAGTATGTCTGAGAATAGCCTTCCCTTGAATATACGGTTAGGATCTATGCAAGTTTGTCTTAAACTGCAGTACTACTCTGAAAAGTAACTATGGTATCTTTTTACTGATCACATCTGTTCCCTGTGTGAATTCAGAGTTGCATCTGCTGACTTCTGCAACAAAAACACTTTATTACTTCTTATTCCTGCAGAACCAAAACAACTCAGGAAGATTGAGCTTCATCTCTGTTTTCTATTATTGAAAAAACTGTCAGGTGTGATAATTCCAAGGCTAGTCAGTTACATGTGTGAAGATCAACTGGCCAGGTTAAGGCATAACTTGCAGAAACTTTATCACCTGTGATGATGTGCAAGCTTATAAGAACCTAACTTAATGATTGGATCTCTTGTTGAATGTGTAGGCTTTTAGTTAAGGGAAAACACACCTTTTCAATTTGAAATGTGCTTAGATTTTAAGTGAAGTTACTGAAAGATATTAAAACACAAGATTTCCCAAAGCTAGCATGGAACTTCTCCTGATATAAATTCTGTATGGTTATACATACATATTAGTTGTTTCTATTTTTATAAGTTATGTTACCTAGTAAATCAATATATTAATTAAACATGATCAGTTCCTGCAGGAAATTTTTCTTAACAGGATAACCCCCAAAATCTTACACTAACATGCACTGAAATTAAAACCTGTTTTTAAAGACCAGGGATGACATTGTACCACTGATTTTAAAACTGAAACCTCACTTGAAAAGAACAGCAAATATGGTCCCATATCACTCAACATTTCCAGCTCACTATTAGTTTAAAATATACATACACAGATACTGCTAAATAATTTTCTGCTAGGCAGGTTCTACTGAATATAGAATCAGAGAAGCTACCACCACTAGGAGCAGAGTTCTACCTTCCCTTTGTGCAGTTATTCTTATTAAATCTAGTGAATAAAGCACTCAAGTTTTCAATACTCTCCTACTTAGGATGAATCAGCACAGTTTCCATCAGGGGCGGCTCTATGGTTTTTGCCGCCCCAAGCACAGCAGTCAGGCAGCTTTTGGTGGCACGCCTGCGGATGGTCTGCTGGTCATGCCGATTCCGAAGTGCCGCCAAATCCACGGGGCCGGCGGACCTCCCGCAGGCATGCCGCCCTCACAGTGACTGGCAGGCCGCCCCTGGCGGCTTGCCACCCCAGGCACACGCTTGCTGCACTGGTGCCTGGAGCCGCTCCTGGTTTCCACGTCTTTGAAAAGAAACTCTTGTAGTAATATTTAGTGCTTCTCGGTCTTCTTCTATTCAAAACTATCTCATGTATGCTCATTTTCTTTCAGAAGTTTCCTAGGTTAAGGTTCAAGGGTGTCTCTGTTCTAGACAGAATAAATTTGTGGTCTAAACTACAAAGTGTTTGTCATACAGCTAAACCACCAAGTTTTGTTTTTTTTAAATAAGGAAAAGCTGCAGGAATACTATTTGACTTCTGCATGTGCCAATGTTCTACAGTGCTCACTATTCTCTCTGTAGTGCTCACTATTCAGGTGACTGATGCTGTACATAAACTGAGATCTTTCCAGGATCAGATTCCTCCTTCCAAAGTTAGTTGCAGACATCAGACTATTTAAGTATTCGTTATAATATTGGGAACAGACAAATGCTGGCCGCCTTGTTTCATCTTCAGCAAGTGCTGGAGGAGCGGCTCTTAAAGTGATTTACTAAAGAGGTCAGTATCATTATCTCCATTTTATAGATGAGAACACTGAGGCAGGGAGAGATGAAGTGACTTGCATAAGGTCACAGAGCAGGCCAGTGACAGAACTGGGAACAGAACACAAGTCTCCCGACTCTCACACTAGCACTCTGTCCACAAAACCACACGGCCTCCCTAATTAAATGTATTTGGTAACAATTTAAATATCTCAAAACCAAAAGTTGGCTATAAACAACAGATCACAATTTTTTGCTGGAAGTAGCTGTAACAACCTCTAGGATAGGTCACCAACAGGGCTGGAACATAGAACCATCATCTCTGTAGCACATACTTCTACCACTTCAACTAAAAAAATAGGTCCTTTAACAGGCAGAAATCATAGGCTCTTATTCTCTATGTAGACCAGCCACCAGAGAGGGACATAATACACACTATGAAAACATGGAAAATGGAGTTGGGAGAAGTTTTTTCAATGATCCTTGAAACAAAAGGCAAAAACATTTGCATGAAAGTCTCACTGAGACTTGCTCCTTGATCACAGAAGGAGAAAAGTGGGTGTTTCCCATGGCTATAGCACAATAAGCCCCAAGATAAACTCTCTCTCTCTCCATGTTTACTACCAAAAGGTGGAATTTGGCCCTTTTGCCAAATGCAGGTATCCAGCCCTCTTCCTAGTGAGCCATGTTCCCATGACTGATACAGATTATAAATTGCTGCTAGAAGAGCAGGGAACATTTTCGTGCAAAACAACAGGGCAAAACCAAACCACAACACCTGTGATTTATCACAGACACACTGCTTGGGCCATCTCAGCCAAAGTCTGAAATGAGGGTGCGGGAACTGGAAAGGAGTCAGGGTAACTGCAATATGGGATACTAGAATACTATTGAACTTTCTACAGAAAACTCATAAGTTAATCTTGCCCTGCAATAACTTCTGCTCTGCAATTTATACACTTCATTGGTGCATATTTATATATATTTCAGTGGTTTTGAATGCACCCAGGTAACAACAAGCATTACTTGTCATGCACAGGGTGTACACCCAAATCCCCTGCCAAATAGCAGGTGTAACTCACTAATTGTGCTGTGTTCCCTGGTAGTGGCTAGATCCCTGAGGCTAAGCATCTGATCTTACTAACAGCAAATAGAGCTACTTCTTTCAGTCAGGTGGTTAAGGGCTGTGCCTTGTCGTTCCAAGGTTTAATGTCTGCTGATGACTCAAGGTGGGGAGGTGTATGCAGTCACATATGCTACACATTTTACCTATACATGATAGCTGGGCAGTTTTAGCTAACATTGTTTTCTGTACTTACTTCTCCCATTGGGGATTTTCCAGTTCCCATATGATTATCTAGAGTTACGAACACTTACCTTTGGAGCTACATAATGTGAAAGGCAGGAGATATAGGGGTCTGGATAAGCATGCTTTAGGAGTAGAGCAGACCCCAGCAGGTCCTCCTGGAATGTCTCAATTCACAACAATCCTGGCTTATGCTTCAATCACTTTTCTGAGATGCATACACTGGACTCTGATGATGGAGCATATTCCCCCGAAGGGCTAGCTGCTGCCTCAATTTTATGTCTACAACTCCCATCATCATAAATGAGAATTTAATCTACTAAACAAGAGGAGACTATACCTTTAGTAAGGTCATGCCCTCAAAATGATTATCACTAATGAGCTCCTACAATAAAGCCTGTTTCTAAACTCATTTGGAAGACCAGCTATTGACAGGTAAACAGCGGTTTATGATTGTTAGTTGATGGCTCACATATGATTTACTATAAATCACTGATGTATTATTCTGCCAGTATAGACATTATCATTTTTTCTGCTATTATTTTCTTTCTGGTAGGCTGTAATCATTTCCCTCCCCTCCAATTCCATCCCCAACCTTATATTTCTGGGGTGTATTTGTCATAACTATTTGAAAAAGATGCCTGTTAGAAAGCGTTTAAATAGATGATTGCCTTGTGTCTAAATGTGCAGTTCCTGGTTATTTTATCCTCTTGTCATATTAAACCTTTGGCACTAAGACTTTGTCTATAATTCACTGAAGCTATAGCCCTGGATGTCAAGAACATTATTTCTATTAGCAGTTTTAAAGCCACTGTGGAGTTCTAAATTTTTAATCTGCTGGTGGACTGACACTTTTTATCACTCAAGCTGTACTTATCGCATTTTTAACAGCACTTGGAGTCCTCCTTCACACAAGAAGTGCTCTATAAATAAAAATTGATTTCTTGTTAACCAGACACACCCAGACATATTTTTCTAACCTTTGCTGTAGATATACCAGACTCAAGTCTAAAAATAGAAAAGAACAATCTATAAATAGACAATGTAAAAAGCTTTTAAAATACCCTCTGAACACTACTGCGTTGAAATAAAATATGGTATTATTTATTAGATGCTCTGAGGGGATGTGAATCTCATAGCAGGAAAAATAATCCTATAAATTGGAGATGTGCCTGGAAATTCTGCAGGTGCCAGTCACATCTTCTGCATCCATTTTACACCAACATTTTTGGTGGTGCCACTGACTTATTGTCAGACCTCGCAACATTTCATGTGGCTGAGGTTGGGTGCTGTGTCCCTGTGCGCCACCAAGTCATAATGCCACTCAGTAGGGAAACCCAGTCTAACATGGGTCGCGAGGTACAGTGCCCCACCTTGGGCAGCCCTGAACTTCTCTGGGGACAGAGAGGTTTGTGGGACAGGTCTGCAAAACCCCAGTTGTATTTCTGCATCAGCTTTACCTGGAAATTCTAGTGAGGACCAGGGCCAGCTCCAGGCACCAGCCCAGCAAGCAAGTGCTTGGGACAGCCAACGGAGAGGGGCAGCATGTCTGGCTCTTCGGGGCGGGTCCCTCACTTCCCCTTGGAGCAAAGGCCCAGCTGCCAAATTCTAAAGTGGCGGCAGTAGAGCTGATGGCAACAGTGTTTTTTTTTCCACTGCTTGGGGTGGCAAAAACCCGGGAGCCGGCCCTGGTGAGGACCATGCCCTCGTCTCCACCTGTTGCCCCAGAGAGGGGCGAGGTCACTGCCATCTTTTGCACCAGTTTTGCACAGAAATTCAGGTGGCACGGAAGCCATATCCTGCACCCCACCCCACACGAGGAAGAAGCGATGATTTCCCTGAGGCATTTACTGGGGGAGGGGGGAACCACAGGCCAGCCCTGTCCTGAAACGGCAGCGAGCGGGAGGTGCAGCCCCCTCCTGGCCCGGGAGGGCCTGGCAGCTCCCAGGGCTGCGGGAGAGGCGCGCCCCGGCTGGCCCGCTCCCGCCTGGTTTCCAGGCGGGTCCCGCTTGCCCAGAGCCGCCCACTGCTCCCCGGGCGACCGGCCCCTGGCTCCCGTTGTTATGGGGATAATCACGCGGCTGACTAGCCCTTCCCAAGGCCTCGGCACATTCCTCCGCTCGCCCGGCCGGGGGTGAAGGGACGCCCCGGCGCTCCCCGGGGCAGGGCGACTGAGCCATGGCAGCAGCCGGCGCGGCTCCCGCAGGTAACCAGGGCGCCGGCTGCCCTGCCGGGCACGGGCGGGCGCAGAGGGAGGCGGCCTCGCTATAACTATAAAGGGGGAGAGAGAAATACCGGGGGGCGGGGCTGGGATTTGCGTCCCCCGCGGGGTTCTCGCTGCTCTGACTGGGCGCCGTGTTCAGTCAGTCGAGCTTCAACGCCTAGCGGGATCTGTAGGGGCAGGGTCGACCTAGGAGCCGCTCCCCTGGGGCGAGGGGTTTTTGACTCTGCCCAAAGCGCCTCCGGTTTTTCAGCAGCTGAAATTCACTGCACACAAAAACAAAACAAAAAAGGCTCCTCCCCACAGGCGGTTGTTTAGTTTGGGGGCTTTCTGCTTTCCTGTAGGTTGGATGGTGGCCTTCAGATTAGTACATCAATTGAGCTGCAAAATATAAGGGGTGAGAAAGAGCCAGAGCTGGACCCCCAGAGGGATTTAGGTGCCTAACTGCCATTTTAAACATCTGCATCCAAAATTTAGATCCTCAAAACCCATGCTCTGGTGCCACCGAATCTTAAAGGTGCCTTAATTCCCTAGTCGCCTACATTTATACCAGTAAAGGCCCCCTAGTGCATGTATTTCTCCTGGTGGGCATACGCACCACTGGCTCCATCCTGTTCTGAATGCCCAGCTCACAGGTAAGCCCTAGTAAGAATTGAACTAGAATCTAGAATCCCCCTCCCCCCTGCCTCTCTCACCTACAGGGTCCAATCCATCCCCTAGGTGTTCTCAGGGCACATTCTGGATTGGAGTCTCCCCCTCAAAAAACACACACCCAGAGAAGGATGTTGTGGTACCCCCTTCAATAGCACAGTGGTTAATACTGACCTAGGGTGTGGTAGATCTACCTTCAAACCATTCCTCTTCCTGATGTCAAGCAGGGATGTGAACCCAGGTTTCCCATCTCCTGTGGGAATGCCCTAACCCCAGCACTGTGGTTGGTCTTGCTCTTGCTTAGGCAATCTCTTCAGTTGGATCTGTTCTACTGTGTATAACTAATTAAATTGTCATAGGGCCAGAGAGCATCTGTGAAAATGATTTTATAGCCTGGTGGTTGGAGAGGTTGAGGGGGAAGGCCTGGGTTCAAGTCCCTGCTCCAATGCATAGTTAACTATTTTATAAAAAAGTAGAACAGCTTCAACAGGAAAGATTAAGAGTACTGTACATCAGCATACCCTATAGGCTGGTGGGTTGATTATTCACCTGGGACATAGGAGCTCATTGTTCAAGTCCCTACTCCATATGAGACAGAGGATGGATTTGAACTAGGGTCTTCCATAGTCTGAGTGCTCTAACCCCTGGGCTATTGAGAAAAGGGGACAGTACCTCATTTGTCTTGTGAGAAGGGACTGACCTGGCTTAGGCTCGTAAATCCAGGAGAGGGTTCATGGCTGTGAATCTTCAGTAGAGGGAGGCACCTCCTGTTGGGCACTTAACTCTTTGTGGAGTGGCTCTTAGGCCACATCCCTCTCCTTGGTGTTTCCTTTTGGCAGGTTTAGACGGATATCTACTCAGGTTTTGTGCTTTTGGGCATTCCATTCTTAGGTGCCTACCTCTCCCCATGTGTTGTATAGGGAGCAAGGGTGCCTAACTCTGGATTTCACAAGACAGCAGGACACCTGAAAGTTAGCACATTGAAGCACTGGATCTAGAGCAGAGAGATTTCACTTGAAAGGGGATTCTACTATAATATAGATGGGCCTACAAACATAGTCAGACCCAAATGGAATAGAATCAGCCCAAATCAAAGTCAAACATGTTTGGAACCATATCTGAGTTTCCCATCTTATCTCTACAAAGGAACAAATTAAAGCACCTCATCTGAACACTCCTGAACTCTGGAGATGTTCAAATCCAGGCCTAAGCATTGAGACTAAACATGGCTGCTCTGTCATGGATGAACTGAAGAGGACAACACAAAGTTCCTTCTACCTGTGCAAACAGCAACACTATTTCATCTGTTTGTGCTGGGGATAAGGGCAAGGAGAAGGAGGAGATAGGATAGTTGGCCAGTGCTGCTGGCAGTGGCCTCAGAAGGGATAAGTTGAAGGTGGAGCCATGCCTCATCCCACTCTCAAATAAAAAAAACATTCAGTTGCTAAACGACAATAAATGTTAGGTTTTACAACTGAAACCCAAGGTATTTTGAAGAAAAAATGTCAGTGCAAAATTTTTCACAGGAAAACAAATCTGGACCTTGTAGGATTGGGCCCATAATTGAAAGCTCCAAACATTTTGCTTTCAGGGCTAAATACTGCCATGATTATTCTGTATCTAATGTTAAAACAGCAATTAGCATCCCAGAAATGAACTTCCACTGCATGAGATTTTGAGTAGCTTGTGATGGAACCTCAAGACCTCTAGAGCTATGAAAGAAAAACAGATGGCAAATACAAAATTTAATTGGTAGAAGGTTAAAGAAGATAAAATCTAATGAATTGTGACCATTTTGTAGTTTAGCATAAACCTTCCATTGTTTGCAGTTGATTTCCAGGATTGCAAATTAATGGCCCAGAACCTCAGCTGGTGTAAAGCAGCATAGCTCCAATGAAGTCAGTGGAACCACACAGATTTACACTGAGGAGATGGCTCTACATCAGTGGTTCCCAAACTTTAACAACCTGTGAATCCCTTTCACTAAAATATCGAGTCTCGCGAACCCCCTCCTAAAAATGTATATTTCCAGGGATTTTCTCATTTACTTGAGTATAAATTATAAAAGTAGTAATCTTGGAAATAGAAACATTTGTTTTTATGACATGCTTATTTATCATTACAGTATTTTTATTACATTATGAAAACAACAACACTCTTCCAAGATCTCACTTTCGTAGCTTGTATCACTTTGAATAAGGGTGTTATAAGACAAAGCTCCTATGTTTCATCAAGGACTATCAGATTTGAAACAGCATGAAGGTATTTAAGAAGCCAACTCAGAGTTCCTCATACACAAGTGTTCAGATCTTGAGCAGTCCAGGCAAACAACGCACGTTACAACAAAACTTAAACTTGGTTTTTAGATTATTATGAAGAACAATACTAGCTGCCTATTTAATTTTAATAATAACAAAAAATATCCACCTCCCTTTCCTATAAAGAGTCTCAGAGTTTAAATCTCCTCAGTGTGATAGATATGCTTGCTTTGATCTGCTTAGCTCTTGGAAGTCCAGGGGCTCTGGGCTGCTGGCCCCCTGTGGCCCCGGGGTCCCTATGAACGGCTCTGTCAGCCATTACGGATTTTTTTCCTGAGAACCGCCTGTAACATTTCATGAACCCCCAGGGGTTCACAAACCCCAGTTTGGGAACTATTGCTCTACATACACATGTCTGCAAAACCTTCTTGTGCAGGACTCCTATCAACTGTAATTGGAGATTTGTGCACTGAGAGTGAAATCCTGGCCCCGCTGAAGCAAATAGCAAAATTCTTATCAGTGTGGCCAGGATTTCACCTTGATTTGCAATAGCGATGATTGAAAAACAAATAACTAAGAGTGAAATCCTGGCTCTACTGAAGTCAATAGGAGTTTTGCCATTTACTTCATTATGCCAGGATTTCACTCTGAAGAGTTGTGGAAGAGATATAAACCCTCATACTCCAAGGCATAAACCAATTATAATTAAAGAGAGATAAGGAAGACACTATACCTATGGATAAATTATTCCATAACTTCAACTTCTGAAGTAACTGGCCATCATTGCAGACAAGATTCTGGATTAGGTGGACCGTTGGTCTGTTCTTGTATGCTCCTGTATTCCTGATAAGACAGTCTCTTGATGCAGCAGATTTAAATTGCTGTAATTATACCAGTTTTTAATGTACTTTTTCTCAGTTGCCAAGAAGTAAAAGCCAACAAAAAGAAGAGGCCAACACTCTCAGGGAAATAAGTTTTGTTAGCCATGTCAATACAGTAGAACTTAACTAATTACCACTTTGCTAAACTGCCTATTTGATAATTCTCACAAATAATGTGGTGGTCTTACCCCAACTCTCAGGTCATTTTTAATAGCAGAGTGATGTTTCATATTACTAATATGACTTTTTAAACAAAAATACGGTAGTCTTTTTTGCTAATATACTATGAGAAATCCTTTAATAATTACTGTAAAACTAAACTGCACCTGTCAAAATAAATGAAGTGATACCACAACTTGCATTATTTAATCATATTTCAGAGGGGTAGCCGTGTTAGTCTGGTTCTGTAGAAGCAGCAAAGAATCCTGTGGCACCTTATAGACTAACAGACGTTTTCAATACGATTTCAACCTCAGCCTGGACCAATCTACACGGGAGGTCCACTTCCTAGACACTACGGTGCAAATAATTGATGGTCACATTAACACCACCCTATACCGAAAACCTACCGACTGCTATGCCTACCTTCATGCCTCCAGCTTCCATCCCGGGCACACCACAAGATCCATTGTCTACAGCCAAGCTCTGAGGTACAACCGCATCTGCTCTAACCCCACAGACAGAGACCAACACCTACAAAATCTCCACCAAGCATTCTCAAATCTACAGTACCCGCACGAGGAAATAAGGAAACAGATCAACAGAGCCAGACGTGTACCCAGAAGCCTCCTACTGCAAGACAAACCCAAGAAAGAAACCAATAGGACTCCACTGGCCATCACATACAGTCCCCAGCTAAAACCCCTCCAGCGCATCATCAGGGAACTACAACCCATCTTGGACAATGATCCCACACTTTCACAGGCGTTGGGTGGCAGGCCAGTCCTCGCCCACAGACAACCTGCCAACCTGAAGCATATTCTCACCAGTAACTGCACACCGCACCATAGTAACTCTAACTCAGAAACCAATCCATGCAACAAACCTCGATGCCAACTCTGCCCACATATCAACACCAGCAACACCATCACAGGACCTAACCAGATCAGCCACAACATCACCGATTCATTCACCTGCACATCCACCAATGTAATATATGCCATCATATGCCAGCAATGCCCCTCTGCTATGTACATCGGCCAAACTGGACAGTCTCTAAGGAAAAGGATAAATGGACACAAATCAGATATTAGGAATGGCAATATACAAAAACCTGTAGGAGAACACTTCAACCTCCCTGGCCACACAATAGCAGATCTTAAGGTGGCCATCCTGCAGCAAAAAAACTTCAGGACCAGACTTCAAAGAGAAACTGCTGAGCTCCAGTTCATCTGCAAATTTGACACCATCAGCTCAGGACTAAACAAAGACTGTGAATGGCTTGCCAACTACAGAACCAGTTTCTCCTCCCTTGGTTTTCACTCAACTGCTAGAACAGGGCCTCATCCTCCCTGATTGAACTAACCTCGTTATCTCTAGCTTGCTTCTTGCTTGCATATATAAACCTGCCCCTGGAAATTTCCACTACTTGCATCCGAAGAAGTGGGTATTCACCCACGAAAGCTCATGCTGCAAAACGTCTGTTAGTCTATAAGGTGCCACAGGATTCTTTGCTGCTTAATCATATTTGTTCACCTAAGGCCAGATTTTCAAAAGTATTTAGGTGCCTAAAGAGGCAGATAGGTGCCTAGTGGAGATTTACCAAGAGTCTCATTCTGTGAGTTGCTGAGCATCTCTCTTGAGTTGCTGAGTCCCCTCAACTCCTGTTTAGTTAATTTCAGTAGGAGTTTACACTGATAATTCACAATGGGGCTGCTAGACATTAGTGCCAGTCATTCTTTCAACACATTGTAATTATTTATTTGTGTTACTGCAGCGCCTAGGAGCCCCAGTCAAACCAGAACCCTATTGTGCAGGGTGCTTTGCAAACACAGAACGGACAGTCCTTGCCCCAAAGATCTTATAGTGTCTAAGAGCCGTTCACTGCTGTTTGGCCCCATCATGCTGCACATGGAATGAATTCTATTTAAAATCATCATAATTTCTGTGCTAAATGACTAGAGGATGAGGCTCTGCATCAGAAGTTCTCAAACTGTGGTCTGCTCCCTCTAAGGTGTGCGTCTGGGTGGCCGCACAGGAGAGAATGAAGGGCCTACCCACCTAATTAGTGGAGCCACGCCTGTGTGGCTCCACCTAATTAGGTGTCTGGACCCAGGACAAGACACACATGTAAGATGAGGTGGTGGCCTGGGAGGGAATAGGGGGTAGGTGGGAGGAATTTGGGACATGCAGGGCTGCGGTGGCCAGAAAAAGAGGTGACTTTCCCCATCTCCAGGGCTGAGGCTGCCGGGGAGAGACAGCCCTCCTTCCCAGCCTCAGCTCTGTGGCTGCTGTGGTGGGGGAGAGACTCCCCTCCTTCCCAGCCCCAATTTGGGGGCTGCTATGCTGCGGGAGAGAGAGCACATCCATCCATCACATTCGAAAGGTAAGATTACTGATAATAAATGAGTTGTGTGCTTTTATTTGTAGACCAAAAAAAGTTTATTAAGGTTTTTTTATATAGCGCTTTTATCCAAAGTGCTTTACAATAGTTAGCGAATGGTACAAACAGCATTTGGAAAGATCATTAAGTGGTCCGCCGAGACCCTCAGCAATTTTCAAGTGGTCTCCAAAAAAAAAAAAAAGTTTGAACCACTGCTCTATATCATGATTTCCCCCATAGTATCTGTTTAGACAAGTCCAATTAGGTAAAACAGAGATTCTAACTGATATCTGTTCTGCTGCAGTTCCGCTCCCATTTCTTGATCATGTAACTTTAGATTAACTATAAATTGTCTTTAATTTTTTCCTAGTAATTTAGATATCAGTGACTCTCCTTAAAACTTCCCAGTTGTGCATTAGATAATTAGCTAATGTGGTGTCAGCTATTTGAAGCATTCCTGGTACAGTAGTTACTAAAAGAAACACTTGGGGAATATTGCTAATGCCAAGGTAATGTTACTTAGCTATTTAAGGCAACTGAAGTGTTTTCAAGACAACTACTGAAGTAATTGTTAATAATCGATTGTACAAAAATATACTGACGTATTATTAGGATGACTTCCTTTTTATTGTATCCCTGATATTTAGGCAAAAGACCAATATACCTGTATGCACTGTTTCATAATTATAACAAAAAGTTTGCAAAGAATATAAAACCTCATTCTTCAGGATTTAAGTCAATCTAGAGAGAATGAGGATGAGATCTAACATGGAGGGGTGGCAGATTATCCTACATCTCTGCCTACTTCAGGTTTCTTACACCTTCCTCTGAATTACTGGCCATTGTTGGAGACAGGATACTAGACTAGATAGCTCCTAGGGTCAGATACAGTATGGCAATTCGCATATGTTCCTATTGTTTCATTGTCAGCATATGTCACCAAAGGGAGCGGGGCCAAAACTTCATAGTGTTTAAAGTTATGAAGTCCAATTCTTGGGTCTGGCCAAGAAATGCTCACAAAGGGGCTTTTCACTCCCTTCACAGCTTCCTGATTCTCCAAATTGTGCCTGGGACTAGCTCCAGTGGACTGCTCTGGCATGGAGATGCTCTGGCCACGTCCCGTCCACCCCCCCACCTACCCACCCGAAGCTGGCGCCTGTACGAGTGGATAGCTAGAGTTGCTATGTTGGCTTTGTGCTCCCCAGAGATTCCCCTACTCATGAGAATTCTGAGCCAGCCAAATTCACTGGCTTTATGTTCCCTTTTCTCTGGCAGAACAGATCCTGTAGGGCTACATGGTAGCAGACATTGCTTTTACTTTGTGATACCTTAAGTCAATTATCCAGCACCAGTATCTATTAGAAAAAAGCCATTCATACAGAGCACTAGAGGACCCAGTGGTACAGTGGATAAGGATCATGATTAATGTACTGTAGTAAGCTTCATGGCAGCCTGGACAAATGCAAAGCATGCCATTGAAGCAGCATTAATTAAAAAAAAAATGCTGTCATCTTCTTCTCCCCTGCAACCATGTACCTGTTATTTCTTTCTATGCTTCTGTTGCTTCCAGAAGACCCTATATGACTTGCTCCTTCCTAACTGCCATGAACCAGCAGATTTCAAATGTGGTCTGCTGTATCCGGAGAGGATGCTATGTTCAAGATTGTCACCTTTAATGTACTACACTGATACATCAATTTGATTTACAGTCCCCTGGTTTAAACATGGAAAAGTAGCAATAATAGAGTAATAATAATAAATGATAGAATATAAAAAATAGAATGATTTATGAAAATACATTTTGTAGTTCAGGACCCTTATTGAACACCTCTGCAAAGAACAATAGATTGTATCTCAGCCTTAATCAGAAACAGAGAAGTTTGATAACTCCTTACCGAATAAAACCAAACATCTTAAAAATGGGTTACTTGTCCCATTTCACTTTTTTCTTTTTGATCTCATTGACACTGTTATTCTAATATTGTGGTATAAGAAGGAGAAGTATATGCCTTACCATACCAGTGCTGAACTGGGAAGAAAGAAGTGGAGAGAGTACAGATCTATGTAAAGTCACAGAAAATAGTAGAGAACAATAATGAGTAATCCTCATATTAAGCATCCTTTCTCCACATCCTTCAAACTTTTGGGATTTTATTTCCTTTTTAATCTTCTACTTTGTTGTTCTCCAGTAAATATCATTAAGTTCAGCAAGAACATTTATACTAGCACAATGGTATCTAGGCATCAGAAGAAACATATCAGTAAAGAATATTGATATCTGCTATTGCATTTAGCTGGTGCTAAGTGGATTTGTTTTGACTTTTATTTCATGGGAATGACCCCCAGTTTCAGCCACTGATGTTGTTGCATCAAAACCAACCCATGTTGAGGATGAACCAAGCTACACCTATAGAACTTATACTGGTTGCAAGCAGGGATAAACTGCACCAAAGGTAAACTACATCTTTGCCTTTCCTACAGCAAGGGATTGCACTGGTGCAGCTGTGCTGATGTCTGAAACTGGTGCTAAATCCCTAGAAGACAAAACTAATTCCCAGTGTAAGTTATACCCAAACGAAACTCCCTTTCACTGGCAGAGCAGAGCAAAAAGTTCTCAGAAGTTGGTGGGCCATCTTACTGTGGCACTCTGTACCTCAGGGGAACACCCAGCACCCCCATGTTCTTTATAAAATGAGTGGGTGGTATCCAATGCAAAGTTTGTTATGTTGGGTGTCTTCGGAAGGCTCATTATGCACTGAGCATGGTTGTTATAATGATGATATAGTAATTGTTACAGTGATGTTATAGTCGGATTTGGAGCAATCACATTTTTGAATTGCTCCGCTCTGGGCAAAAATCTACTGCTCCGCACTCCAGCTCCAAGCTCCGCTCCAAAGCCCTGGTTATAGTGATGTTATAGGTTATAATTTCATGTATATAGTTATGAGGCTGAAAATGTATCCTCATGGCTTAAAGCAAGCCCAGACAAAAACTCTCCAGAAGCAGAGGGGCAATTCACACTTCATCAGGGAGTGGATGGGACGAACCCAGCCGAACCTCACAGGAACAAAGGGTGCTGGTCTAGGCAGCAACAAAAGAATCTGTTAGACTCTCGAGGGAGTCACCCTCCTTCCTTTGGTCACTTTGGAACTGCGATGTGGTAATGCTCACTTGACTCTGAAGGGGTGGGGTGGGGCAAAGCCAAGAGGGAAGAAAGGACGTGATAAAAGGGAGAGACGTTTGCCATGCTCTCTCGCTCTCTCTTCCACCTAAATCTACAGACATCACCACCAAGCGACTGAAACACTGATCAAAGGGGAGAGCCTGGCTGAAAGGCAACCAGCCAGCCTGTGGTGGCAAGCATCTAGGCCCCATCTACACTGACAAGTTTGTGCGCAGTAAAGCAGCTTTGAGCGCTGTAACACTTGAGGTGCACACACTGCCAAGCCACTTAGTGTGCAGAAACTGCACAGATGCAGCGCTCTAAAAAAAAAATCCCACCTCACTGAGAGGCAGCGCTCTGTGCCATGGCTACAGCGCTCCGGTGCCAGTGTAGACACCATGGTGATTACAGTGCTATGATTGGCCTCCAGGAGATGTCCCACAATACCTGTTCTCACATCTCTGGCCATCGGTTTGAACTCTACTGCCCTGCCCTCAGATGACCAACCGTCAGCCCCACCCCAAACATTCCTTTGCAAATTTGAAAGTCTCCTTCCTGTTTGCTCGGTGATGTGTGCAGTGGCCTCAGCGCATCTTTCCAGGTGGACATGCCTGCTCCACGCACCAGGTGACCCCCCGCTTGGAGCAATGCTGAGCTGCGGGTCCGCATCAGCATTTGGAGAGAGGAGGCAGTGTGGTCACAGCTGCGCTCCAGCCATAGGAATTATGATACCTGTGGACAGATTTCTAGATGCATGATAGAAAAGGGCCATGACCAGGACACATTGCAGTGCAGGGTCAAAGTGAAGGAGCTGCAGAATGTCTATTACAAGGCGTGGGAGGCAGCCCACGGGCTGCCGGTTCTACAAAGAGCAGGCTGTGATACTCGGTGGTGACCCCACCTCCACTGTGAAGTCCTCTGTGGATACTTCGTTGGCTTTGTTGCCAGTCAAGAGTGGACCGAGCCAGGAGGAGGCAATCTGGGATGAAGATGGGGAGGGGGAACCAGAGGCAGAGGATGACTCGGAGGCCAGAGATGCATGCAGTCAGGAGCTCTTTTCTACCCCAGAGGCGCCTAGCCAGTCACAGCAGTCGGATTTAGGGGAAGCGCAAACAGGAGAGGCGGTCCCTGCTAAGTGGATCTGATTTTTGGGAATTGCTGAAGCAAATTGTTGGGGGCAGGAGGGTTGCAGAAAGTAGACTTGTCCTACTTCATGCCTACTTTGACGACAGAACAGGCTGTTGATACATGCCCTCACTTTACGTGAATCTCCCTCAGAGATCTCCAGGAGACTCTTCCGGAGATACGGGCAATTCACTCCCACAGGTTCCTCGGCAGAGCTGCTTTGTTTCTTCCATTGTGGGTGGGATGGGGTGGGGAGAGAGGGGGACCATAGCTGCACACAGGCTAGCCACATAGGGGCCAGAGTGGAAGCCGCAGACTTGGAGAAGACCCTCCCTTGATTCCCTGCTCACCCTCAGCAGTGAGATATCTTCCATAATGATATCACCTCCTGTGGAAATGATTATCAGGCCCCCCCTACAATGCTGGCTCTCCCCAAGTGCCCAAGAGCCACGTGCCCAGTGTACAGCAGGGTCTGGGAACAGTGATTTACCCTGCCCCTGCGGCTACTTATCATTTGGGGGGTCTTGTGGCTTATGTGTGCTTGCCTGGGGTCAGCAAGTTAGTGTCAGGTGTGAGTATTGGCTGTGTTTTAAAGCACTGAAACAGTGTTGTCTGGGTTGCAAACAATACTGCTTCTATAAAATGTTGCATTTAAACTTCACAGAGATAACCTTGGGAGGCCAGCCTCCCTTATCGGTGGCAGAACAGCTGCGAAGAATTAAAAAGCGTCCAAGAAAAACTAAGGAGGACTTTATGCATGAGGTTATGATACACTCCGCCACCAAGAAAAAGGAATTGAAGGAGACAGCAAGAAGAGGGAATGAAAGGAGAACGCGTCACACCAAAAAGAAGCCACAGAGCGGCTCTTAAACGTTATGGAGCGCCAGGCAGACACACTCCGGGCGATACTAGCTCTTCAAACTGAGCAGCTCTTTCCCATGTGTCCCCCTGTCATGCCCCCTGCCAACACACTCTTATCAACCTCCTGGCTCCCTGCAGCATTCGACTCCTCCCTCCTCACAGTCCAGCAGTGTGGACTCCCAGTGCCCACTGCATTCAACACCTATCCATCTGCAGTTTGGCCCTGCTGAAGTACAGCATCTGCTGCATCGTACTCCAAAGGAGAAGGTTGTGTATGATCCCTGGACATACACAAATCTGTAGCTCTCCCAGGACCCCTCCTGTTCTTGAGACCTTCCATTCCCCCATCCCCCTTCCTGCCGATGATTTTTTTTTGTTTGACTCTCTCTTCTGGTTGTTGTCTTTCAATAAAAGAATTGTGTTTGTTTGAAAGCAATCTTTATTCAGTTAAGTGAAAGCAAAAAGAGCACTGCAAAACAATATACAGTTATGTTAAGGACCCTTCTTGCATATTGTGCACTAATCACCTCTTAGCATTACAAGCACTGCATTCCCAAGCATAGCAACAAATATTAGTGGCTTTCAGCTTCAACTTGCTGCCTCAAAGCAACCCTGATCCTTATGGCCCCGCGCTGTGCTCCTCTAATAGCCCTGGTCTCTGGCTGTTCAAACTCAGCCTCCAGGCGCTGAGCCTCTGTGGTCCAGCCCTGAGTGAAGCTTTCACCCTTCTCTTCTCAAATATTATGGGGTGTACAGCATGCGGCTATAAGCATAGGAATATTTTCATCAGTCATGTCCAGCTCCCCATACAGGCATCGCCAGCAGGCTTTCAAACAGCCAAATGCACACTCCACAGTCATTCTGCACTTGCTCAGCCTCTTGTTGAATTGCTCCTTGCTGCTGTCAAGTTGCCCTGTGTATGGCTTCTTCAGCCACGGCATTAAGGGGTAAGCGAGGTCTCCCAGGATCACAATGGGCATTTCGACTTCCCCTACAGTGATCTTCTGGTCCGGGAAGAAAGTCCCTGCTTGCAGCTTCTTGAACAGGCCAAAGGATGTGTGTGGCATGCACCTTTCTGGACCAGCCATTATTGTCTGTGAAATGCCCACAGAGATCCACAAGCAGCTGAAGAAACATTGAGAAATAGCCCTTGTGATTAATGTACTCAGTGGCTAGGTAGTCTGGTGCCAGAATTGGAATGTGCATGCCATCTATTACCCCTCCGCAGTTAGGGAAGCCCATTTGTGCAAAGCCATCCACAATCTCACGTACGTTGCCCAGAATTGTGGTCCTTCGGAGTAGGATGCAATTCATGCACACTTGCATCAACACAACTCCATTGGTCGACTCTCCCACTCTGAACTGGTTAGCGACCGATCAGTAGCAGTCTGGAGTAGCCAGCTTCCACAGTGCAATCACCACACACTTCGCCAGCATCAGGGCAGCTCTCATTCTCGTGTCCTTGCACCACAGGGATGGTACGAGCTCATCACACAGTCCCATGAATGTGGCTTTCCTCATACGAAAGTTCTGCAGCCACTGCTTGTCATCCCAGACGTGCATCTTGATGTGATCCCACCTCTCAGTGCTTGTTTCCCGAGCCCAAATGCGGTGTTTCACTGTGGTCAGCACCTCCGTGAATGCCTCAAGCATTTCTTGTGTTATAGCTACAAGATCAATGTTGCACTCCTCTTGCCCTTGTAGTTTAAGGAATAACTCCACTGCCGCTCATGACATGTTGGTCAGTGCAAACAGCATTTTTGTTAACAGCTTGGCATCCATTCCTGCAGCCAGAAACAGGCAGGGCAGGGCGCACAGTACACAAACCGTTGAAAGATGGCACCAAATGCGGATGGAAACACAGGGATTGCTGGGATATGAAGCAATGCATCACAGGGGATTGGGACAGGACCCAGGATTCCCCACCCTCCCGCCTTCCCACAAGTCTTAGCGGCAAAAGAGAAAGAGGTGCTCTGTGAGGTAGCTGCCCAGAGAGCACCACTCCGAATAGTACCGCAAGTGCTGCAAGTGTGAACATGCCATTGCGCAGGCAGTTGTCAATGTGAACATGCAACAGCAGTTTTTCTTCGGTGCTCTGAGTGGCGCTGTACCTGCTGGTGCTGTAACTTTGCAAGACATGCCCTAAGTTTGTAAAGACATCGAAAGTGTTAAGATCAGCCCAGAATGCATTTTGCTTTCATTTCATTTGACCAAATCTAACTTGTTATGCTTTGACTTATAATCACTTAAAATCTACCTTTATAGTTGATAAATTTGTTTATTCTATCAGAAGCAGTGCGTTTGGTTTGAAGTGTGTCAGAGGCTCCTCTTGGGATAACAAGCCTGGTACATATCAATTTAGTTAAATTGATGAACTTATATAAGCTTGCAGAGTCCAGTGGGTTGTGTCTGGGACTGGAGATATTGGCTAGCGTCATTTGGTTGCACAATCCAAGGAGCAGCTTACATGCCAGAGGCTGTGTGTGAACAGCCCAGGAGGGGGGTTCTCACAGCAGGGCAGGGTAAGGCTGGCTCTGAGAGTTAAGGATTGGAGTGACCTAGCAGATCACTGGTCTGGATAATACGAGATGGGACCGTCACACTGACCATCTCAGGAAAGAACCAGTGCCATGCCCAAGTCCATCTCCAGTCCTTGCCGCAGGGCCCAATTTATTGTTCAAACACAGAAACTCCTGAGCTACACAAAAACAAAGCAGTTCCCTAGAAGTCTTTTCTCTTACCTCGCTGAGCCCTCCTTCCTTAAATCCCCTGGTGAGTCATTGGACCAACAGGTAGGCCTAGATCCACAGAAGATGCTTAATCACCTAAGTCCCAGTTTTGCCTCCACTGCAATCCACAAAACTCCCTCTCAACTCTGTATGCACTTAAACTTATTTGGCACCTAAGTTTTCAGTGTAAAAGCTCCATAGGCACCTATGTTTCTGCCTCTGAGTATGCACACTGGCCTCCTAGGCATCTGGCTGCCTATCTCTCGCCTACGCTCCAGAGCAATTCACAGACTGGGGGAAGATAAGCATTCAGCTGCTTAAGTCGTGAGGCTGATCCAGCAAATGTGTTCAGAGGCTGCCTACAAGGTCAGGTGCTGATTGAAAGCTGGCTGGAGGAGTGACACATACCTTATGTTTAGCCCCATGGTTTGGGTACTTGTCTAGGATATGGGAGACCCAGGTTCAAGTCTACCCTTCCAGCTGGAGGAGGAGAAAGGATGTGAACAGGGGTCTCCCACCTCTCAGGAAGCTACTATAACCACTGAGCTACAGAAGAGGCTAATGTGGGGCTCCCTCAGTCTCTCTTGTTTGAAGAGTGACTGGACTCTGGTCACCTACTCCCCCCCCCCCCAAGTGGGTGCCCTAAACCCTGGACTACAGAGTCTCTCTTTGGCATATTAACTATTCCTCTATGGATAAATAATTTAAAAATAATCATTGTGCAAGAGAGAGAGAGAGAGAGAGACTCTGCCCTTCAGTGGAAGGGATGGCAAAGCAGTTATTTACATCCATATTTCCGTGCACTAGTCACCCTGGCATCTACATCCTTTCTCCCACCCTCTGCCAGTCTTGGCTGTTTAAATTGTAAGATCGTCAGGTCAGGGACTGTGTCTCACTAGGCAGTGCCTGGCACAAGGAGGCCCTGCCTGATCTCACTTGTGGTTTCTAGGTGCTTCTACAGTACAGTCAATCAATAAATAATCTAGGTACCAGTAAGTATTGAAACATCACAGGGAGCGTGCAAAGGATGTAATAAGAAAACTTTTAGGCAATTGAAATTGAGATGACTCTTAACCATCCAAATACTGTCTTTAAGGAATTTAAAATACACCTCTACCCCGATATAACGCAATCTGATATAACACGAATTCAGATATAAGGCGGTAAAGCAGTGCTCTGGAGGGTGGGGGGGGGTGAGGTAGGGCTTCGCACTCCGGCAGATCAAAGCAAGTCCGATATAATGCGGTTTCACCTATAACGCGGTAAGATTTTTTGGCTCCCAAGGACAGCGTTATATCGAGGTAGAGGTGTAATAACTTCCGTAATGTGCAGGCAGCAGGTTCCTGGCCATCAGAAGTGATAGCATACACCTATTTATTCTTTGCTCTTACTTGCCCAGGAGGGGGCTGCATTCTTTGTTAATGAATGCACTCTGAAGTGTTTTGCCTGCAAAGTGCCTTACCTTAAAGGGTCTTTAAAGTGTCTCTGCCTTAATAGGTGCTTGACTGTGCTTCCTGCCAAAGCCCACCAAGATGCAATGGCTGGGCTGCATGCTTGAGAAGCTGTTTGGCTGCTCTACCTGGCAATTAGCTCATCTGTCCTGCCACCACATGCAGGTTAAACCCTGATGAACAGGCTCCCCAGCGTGTACAAATTCTCTCATTTGGATACTGCATAAGAGATTACAAGTTTTAGCTGAGCCACAGCCCATGTACTACAGAAAAGCATGTTAGAGCGTTACTGTGTTGCAGAGGGGGTGAGTACTGCTACTTGAGAAACAGGAGCTAGCTAATTAGCTGAAAAAGGCCAGTGCAATTGGGGAGTTTTAATTACTATTTAAGATGCTTGAAAATGCTGTTACAAAATTATGAGACTAGTACTGGTTGTAAAGAAATGCCAGTAATGAATGCAGCTGCACAGAGCAGTATGGATGATGTACACAGCTCTAAACTGAGTCAAAATGTAGAATTAATGCTGCTAGGTCTTAAAAAAGAAAGATATTTCTAAATATCTGCCAGCTAAACCTACCAGATGCTACCATTCCAGGTGCTATTAATGAAAAGTGACAAAGAAGAAGGGTCAGAAGCTGCCTGTGAAGTTAAATTTGCCCCTTACTTTCATGTGCTCCTTATTGTATTTGTCTTCTGATCTTATTTTTCTGTTTTTATAGGGAGAAATCCATGCACAACTCTGCTTGATATCAAAGGAAGTTGATAAAGGCCATGCTTTTTCCCTCTTTCATCTCTCTCTTGCTGCTTCTCACCTTTTCTCTGTAGCTTCAATTATAGTGGTGGCCACCTGGTGCCAGAAAGCCCACTCGGAATGGGATTCCTCTTGCTCCACAGAGTCAGGGCCGCCCAGAGGATTCCGGGGGCCCGGGGTCTTCAGCGGTGGGGGGCCCCTGCTTCGGCGGTAAGTCGGCGGCAGGGGGTCCTTCCGTTCCGGGACCCGCTGCCAAAGTGCCCCAAAGACCCACGGCGGGGACCCCCCGCCACCGAATTACTGCCGAAGCAGGACACGCCGCCGAAGTGCAGCCCCCACCGTAGGTCTTGGGGGACTTCGGCGGCGGGTCCCGGAACGGAAGGACCCCCGCCGCCGCCGAATTACCGCCGAAGATCCGGCTGCACTCCGGCGGCGGGTCCCACTTCGGCTGTAATTCGGCGGCGGGGGGTCCTTCTATCCTGGAGAGGAAGGACCCCCCGGCAGCGAAGACCGGGAGCGAAGCAGCTCTGGGGGCCGGGCCCCGCGAGAGTTTTCCGGGGCCCCCGGAGCGAGTGAAGGACCCCGCTCCAGGGCCCCCGAAAAACTCTTGTGGGGGCCCCTGCTGGGCCTGGGGTTAATTGCCCCCCTTCCCCCCCCCCCCCCCGGGCGGCCCTGCACAGAGTAGCCCCACAGCTGTCTTGTACACTGCTAAAAAAGTAGGCATTCCTAGCCAGGGACGGGCATAGTCTGGGTAGCTTGGGTATGAGCTAATTCAGAAGTTCCTGGAGGTTCCCTCTACTTCTGTTTAAAGTGGGGGTGAATTGAGTCTGGAGTGGTGAACTGGGTCTTTACAAGAACTGGTAGTTAGATACTAGGAAGTGCATCCAGCTGGGACTCTGTATAGTACAGACAGAGTGAGCTCTATATAAACAGCAATAAAGAGCTGTTTGGGATCTTCTGGTTTATGTGTTGTAAGCTGCTTCTGATACCAGACCAGGAACATTACATCCTGTAGGTATTCACACAACAGCCCAGAGCTAATACAGTCTATTGGGAAACTATCCTGTGTTTTAAGAAGCTGAAAGTGTTTACTAAAGTGTTTAAAATGTGCTTTGGTGGTGGAGTATGTGCAAGATGAACTGCTACTGTGTTCACCATTAATATTACATGTCTCAAATACTGTATTTCTGTATTCCTGGGAAAAAAGGTCCATACTCCCCGTGTATCCAACCTTGCATGATTAATAGAAAACATCCGAAAAAGTTATAAATCCTATGTTGTATCTGCTTAAATGTGTGTTATCAAACCCACTTCTCTTTCAAACTTTGTACATTCCTAGTACTAGGAATACCATGTGGCTAATTTGAAACCACACCATAATATGCCTCCCTAAATTTGTCAAACAAACCCCTACATTAGAAGTAGAAGTGTGTGATACAAGACAGCATAACTCTAATGAATAATGTTACAGGGAACAAAGCTTTATAAGGAATTGCTTTTGTCACTATCTCTTTTGCAGAAGGAACCAAATCCTGCCAGGGACAAAGCACCTTAAATTGCCATTGAAATCCATGGGTGTTGAAGGTGCTTAGCATCTTGCTGGAGGCGCTCACCAACATGCAAATTCAGGCCCTTTTTCCTTGGAGAATGATCCTCTCCTACAGCAATAACTGCTTCAGTTATATACTTTTGATTTTCTTTTAGATGGTCTTTAGTCTCTTCTGTTGTGTTTCATTCTAAACATTCAGGGAGAGTCTGCCTCCTCTTTTTTGCGAATAACATTGTCAATGTCTTGTTATATTTGTGCATTATTAGAGGTGGAACCTAGCAAAGTGCATCTCGAGTTCTGTAATTTTTACTTAGCGCTTCTAATGTTTACTTTCACCTTCTTGTAGTTGCTGTGTTTTATAATCAATAGAAAGAATTCCCTGGGTAGGGTATTGCCTTTTGTTTACCTTCTTTAAGAATATCTGATTTTTCTTCTATTAAATTTACAGTGTCTGCCATTAAAATGTTGCTAAAAGAACCGTGCACTGATGTAAAATATAGCAAAGTGTTGCATTTTTATTTCACAAATTATTTTTGTTATACTTCAGAAAAATTAAAGCAGATGCTTGGTACAGGTGCAATTGCGGGAGACATCATACAGGGGATAGTGAGACAGTAAAGTTAATATAAAACTGAGAAAAATACAGAGAAACTGGATGGAGATTATACAGACAACACACACACTGTTAAATAAAAATCAGGCCTTGTAGGTTGATTTTCTGATGGATCAGAAATCAAAGATGAGGAGTCTGTATATATTCTTAGTACAACTTGTTCATTTACTCTGCATACTCCAGTTGAACAGAGGTGATCATAACAGGCATGCAGGTAAACCCCTCTTTCAGAAATCTCAATCCAAAACCCACCAATGTTGAGTTTCCCAGGTAGTAACTTCTACTCTGATAACTGACTGTAGTAAAAGAGATTAAGGCAGAGAGCAAACTCTTGCTGCTTGCCATAGCTTCCCCGAAGAAAATACTTCACAAAACCAAAGTGACAGTATAACATTCCTTCACAGACTGTATGCTGCTCACTAAGAAAAAGCACACATAATGCTATGTGTGACTGCCATCTGGTGACTCCCACCATTAAATTATTTTAGAAAAGGTGCCAAAATATGTCCTGTGTATGTGAAGCCAAAGGGACGTTAGCATGCGGTAAACTGCATTGTTGAACTGCAGCCTTATTGCATTTGTACCATTTTCTACAGCAGGAGGGTACAAAGGTGAAGGTGATCTCCATTGTTTCAGTATCAGACAATTTGCTACTGCAAATTTTCAATTTGATATTCTTCTAAATCATTAAAGGCCTGATCCTGCTCAAATATCCTGCTCAGTTTTTATTCAGTCCTTACCTGAGGGTAGTCTCCCATTGCCTTCTTCACTTGGAGATTTATCACGGAACAAGGACGTCGGGATAGAATGGGGCATTGTAGCGGGGTAGTCACCCTGCGCCTGCCCGAAGGGATTAAAACAGCCCCAGGAGAGGGCTGCTCTGGGAAGAGAAAAACCTAGGCTGATTGGGGAAGCAGCCTCAGCTGGGGCCACGCCCCAATCAGGCCACAGCTGGCCTTGTAAAAGGCTGTGGGCCAGGAGCTCAGACAGTCTCTCTCTAGTGGTAGAGAGGGAAGGGCCTGGCTGCCTGGAAGCTGAGAGGGTACTAAGACCGGAGCAGGGCTGGGGGAAGGCCTAGGGAGTTCCAGCCTAGAAACCCCCCAGGCTGCAGGCCTTGTTAAAGACCAAAGACGGTACTGGGGTTGCAGAGGGCAGCCCAAGGGTAGGCAGAGGCAGCAGGTTCAAACCCCTCCTTTGTTGGTGATGCGTGGCATTTACACTGCAGTCCGCCCTAGCGAACAGGGGCTAGATCGAGACTGGCAGGAGCCATAGTCTGAGGCGAGGTGGGGATTCCCTGGGGAGGGGAGACCCAGATCTGTGGGGGTACTGCCAGGGACAGCACCCTGTCCTGAAAGGGGCACTGGGGTCCAGGAGGGACTTGTGCCCAGCGGCAAGCAGGACACCGGCCTGCAGAGGGCACTTTGAAGCTGGAAACGCTAATTCCCTGGAAGACTAGCAGCAGGCACTGCAGGGGTGAGTCTCGCTCTGTTACAGGCACAAATAAGTAATCTCCCCATTTTTTTAACAATTTATCACATTCATATGTGAGTCAAAGTTCTTTTAAATAAAGAGACCTTAACTCTGCCCTCTGTCCTACAGTTCTTTCACAATAAATAATAATATTGTTGAAATAAGCCTAGATTTCTCCAGAGATGATTTACTAATGTTGCGTCAGAAGGAATAAAAAGATAAATATGATTAACAATAATGTTTTAAATTCTGTCAACATGCTGTGCAGGGTACCACAAATGTTAAATTAATGAAACAGACAGTTCCTCTTTAAATGTTAAGTCAGTTTATTAAAGGATGATCTAATTATTATAATGGCTTCCAATACTAAATGAATAAAAGTGCTTGAGAAATAAATCTTTTTTTAATATTTTTTTAAAACATTCTGGACTAGCATTGTGGAGTTGAGCAAGAAACTTCCTTTTTGTACTTATCCTGCTGGGATTATAGGGCATGTTCTTGTAAGATGAGCCACGGCCTTTAGTTCAGGGCTTTTATTTACTTACATGAGGATTAGAAATAGTAACAGAGGGGAGCACAATCCTCAGGCATAGCTCCCATTGATTTCAAAGGGAAATTAGCCTATATAAGACTCTGTTGGAGGTGGCAGGATTTGGTCCAAATAATTATATTATCCAGAACTTTCATAGCCTCCATAGTTTCAGTGCTTTAGACACTGATGTCGTCTCTTAACTGCATCCCTTTACAAGTAAGAGTGAAGGCCAAGATTGTCAATCACGACTAGTGATTCTGGGAACCTCCATTTTTTTAGTGTCCAAATTGTGAATGCCAATAAAGGGGTCTGAATTTCTGAAAGTGCAGCGTACCCACTCTCTCAAAATCAGGCACCCTCTAAAGGTGTCTTCAGCACCCAATCTCATGAGCCACTTTTGAAAATCTTGACCTTAGCTTTTAGTTATGTGAACACTAGTTAGGTCAATGGGGTTGTACAGGTGTATCTGGAGCAAAATATTGTCCTGGGGTGCATAGACAAGAACCAGAACAAGGGCTCTTTTGTCAGCATGTGGGTGCAGCTAGACACATTCCATCTGTTACGTACTAAAGGAGCATCTTGGGGCTCCTAAGATCCTCAAATTAAAGTTATGCCTCCAAATTGAAGGAAGAATTTTGTTGCTTTTTCTGGTTCTGATGGCAGAGTCACTATGTCCCTAGAGGTTGCTGAGTTACCCCTTCTCACTGTGACTCTCAAAAATAATTCCAAAGAGAATTTTTTCTAAACTGATTTAAATTAAACTGGTGCAACTTCTTCCTGTAGACAAGTCCTCTGGAACCTAAATCCGATGAAACTTAGGCTCTGAAGTGCCTGAGGGCTTGTCCACGTGACAAAGTTGCACAGGGTGTGAATTTAAATCACTTGAATTAAATCGGTGCAAAAGACTGTGTGGATGCTCTTATTTTAGTATAAGAATGGCTTATTGTGGTTTAGCTTGAGTTGATTAGGAACAAGGTTAAGCTAAATCTTTTGTACTGGTTCAACTATATCGGTTTAAAAGCCAGTTCAAATGTTGTTGATGCAAATTCCTCATGAAGACAAATGCTAAGTAACTTTTGAAAATGGGACTTAGGCACTGAAATCATGTAAGCAGTTTGAAAAATGTACCACGTTTTCTCCTTTTGAAATAAATTTCGGTAGTCAGCATTGTAACAAACCTTCATAGTGTCAATGCAATTCAGTTCTCCTTGTCAGCTTCTGTACTTACTCCCTCACTTCTGAAGCTACATAGGGCTCACTTCAGTGTTTCATTTTAGGTCTGAATTCTGTGCTGCAGGCCCATATCACCCCCTTCCCCCCCAATCTTTAGAAAAGTCATTTACGTTGTGTTCTTTTCACTGCTCATGCCAGCCAGGAGTCATTACATAGCAGCATGCTGGTTTGCCTTTTCTTTAGCACAGAGGTTTACATGCTCCGCAGTGGATGTCTCACATGATTGTATATTATGTGACATTGTGCAAATGTCAACATAGTGCATTGTTCTTGCATTGAGGAGATTCTTGGGGAGAGGCTGCTGTAACAGGGAGTTTTCTCCTGAGGTGATTTAGCCAAAGTCTTTATGCTAACTGGTAACGGGAACAGGGAGGAGGGGGAATATTGAGGAGATTTTTCAAAGAGGCATTTAGATGCCTGATTCCTAGTTAAAGGCAACAGGAGTAGGGCATGTCTCCCTATACCATTAACCGAGGACCAGATTCTCCTCTCCCCCATCCTAGTTCTTTACCTCTGCAGGACAGCCTAGTTCTCATAGGAACCATGATGGCCAGGAGGTCCCCAAACCCAGGCTATCCTGGAACACTTGTATGGGGATGGCACAGTGGGGAGGGACAAACAATATATATCATTGCAGGCTGCTTGCACTTGTGCCAGCTTCTTCTGGGTGTTGGGAGAAGGGGTGACTCTGGTGAATCTGGCTGTCCTGCTCCTCCAAATCTCAACAGCTGGAACCGTGCAGAGTCCCCACAGAAGAGCTTTCATGGGGTACCCCTCCATCATGACTCATACTGAAATCTGCATGAGCAAGCCTCATTCCACCTAGTTATATGTAAGAGAATGGGCGGGGAGGAAGGGCTGAGTAAATTATGTGGCTGTGTTCATAAATGAAAGGAGCGCTTTTCCTCATTAAAGGCCTGTTCCAAAACCAATTGAAGTCAGGAAAGACTTCCACTGATTCCAGTGGGCTTTGGATCAGGCTCTAAGCTGGCAGATTATTAGTATAATGATGCTATTCATTGTTACAGAGCTCTTGAGGTTCCAAACAACTTTACAAACACTTACAGATTAGGCCTTTCTCTCTCTACTGCTCTGGGAGAGATGTAAATATTATTGAACCCATTTTACAGTGGAAAACAGGCTCAAAGATGTTCAGTGACCTACTCAAAGTCACATGGGTCAAGTCCTTCTCTGAGTCACACCCTTTACAACTTCAGTGGAGTCATGGGAGTTCATGGAATTTAAGTCATAGCAGCTTGTGGTTCACAATGAGTATGCTGGGACAAGAACCCAGGAGACCCAGTCCCCTATTCCCTGCCTAGGTAATATGTGAGCTCTCTGACCACTAGGCAACACTCCTCCTTCACCATATCTTGGCTCTGGGACAGTTGACTATTTCCTGCTTTAATAAATAGCTAACCAGTATTTTTCCTTCTTTTCTAGGATCCCAGCTAGCCATGGTCCCCAAGTATTCCATGATGGGTCCTTTCAGAGGACACATGAGTATCAAAAGTAGCCGTAAGTACTAAAATGAATACTTGCATGATTACTGCAAGCTCTATGTTTCAGATGATAATATAACTATTTGTGGGACCTACATTCATTTTGTGGAAATGGCATTATTTAATAGGAAAAGTTTAGTGGTTAAAGAGATAAAGCAGACAGTTGTCTATACCATGAATGACTGCCCCAGCTAATGATTATATTGAACAAGAAAGATTTTGCAAGCAATCCAGCTTAGGATCTTGGCCTGGAGCAACTTTAGAGCAACTGAAATTTCCCTTTTAAGTGCATCCCACCCCTCAGCCTTACCCCACAAGCTCACTAAGGGTTTAGTCCTGCAGTCCTTTCATGAAGGCAGGCAAGAAACCTCCACCAGTCCTAGTGCCTCCTGTTCAAGAGCCAGACACAGTCAGAGCCATGTACTCTCTTAGTACCAGGAATGCTGCCTGTAAGGGCCCCTAGAGTGGAGAACACGGGGGGCAGAGAGCAGGCCACTCCCCCCACAACAGGTTCCCCCACAGCAGCCACCAAAGCTGGCCACCTGCACAGGGGAACATATGCTGCATTCCCTGGACAATCAGGCTGCACTATGGTTGGGAGCTGTCTCAGGCCCAGTGCCTGCCAGAGCTCCTCCTGCAGGGTTATCCCTGAAAATCTCAACAGAAATAATCACTCAGTAAAAGGGTAGCTGGGGATAATTACACAATTAAATAAAAACGCCCAAATAAGAGGCTCTACCAATGTGTATGGCAGCCATCACTGTGGCGTCTCTGCTGATAGGTCATTATTATTGTTCTGTGTACACCTAGTAGCACCTAGGAGCCCTAGTAATGGACCAGGACCCTATTTTGCTAGGTGTTGTACAAACACAGACCAAAATGGTGGACCCAGCCCCAAACAGCTTATGATCCAAGTATATGACAAGAGACAACAGGTGAGTACAAATAGATGGGGGAGCGTAAGACACTATGAGACAATATAGGCATGATAGGCAGTGATCTCAGCACACCAGCTGCCTAACCATAACCCCTTCTCCCGACTTGCATCCATTTAGTGTACACACTTCTGGGGAGGGACTGTCCGTCTGTGTGTATGTAGATTGCTTCTGGCACATGGTGAGTGCTACCACAGTTTAAACAACAGTAATAAAAAAAATAATGCCCTCAGTCCTTCCTTACGCAAAACTCTCATCCCAAAGAGCCAGTTTTGAGAGAATTTCCAAGGGGATTTCACTTTTTTTTTAAATTCTGTCACAAGGAGGATTATGAAATCTAGAATCATACAAATGTAGGGCTGGAAGAGAGACTGAGAAGTCATCAAGTCCGGCTCCATGCACTGAGGTAGGACCATGTAAACCTATATGATCCCTTAACAGATGTTCGTCCATGTTCTTAAAAACCCGCAATGATGGGGATTCTGTACATTCCCTTGAAAGCCAATTCCAGAGTTAGAGAGTTTTTCCTAATATCTAACCTAAATCTCCCTTGCAGCAGTTTAAGCCCCCTGCTACATGTCATAACTTCAGTGAATGTGGAGAACAATTGATCACAATCATCTTTATAACAGCCCTTAACATATTTGAAGACTTATGAGATCCCCCCGCATTCTTCTTTTCTCAAGCCTAAACATATCCACATTTTTTTTTAACCTTTCTTCAGGGGTAAGGTTTTCTAAACTTTTTGTCATTTTTTGTTGTTTACTCTCCCCTGGACTCTCTCCAATTTGTCCACATCTGTCCTAAAGTGTAATGCCCAGAACTGGACACAGTACTCCAGTTGAGGCCTTGCTAGTACCATGTCAAGCAGGACAATTACCTCCAGTGTCTTATATACAACACAATGATATTAGCCTTTTTTGCAACTGCATCCCATTGTTGACTCATTCAGTATATGAACGACTGTAACCCGCAGATCCTTTTCAACAGTACTACCTCCTAGCCAGTTCTTTCCCATTTTGTAGTTATGCATTTGAGTTTTCCTTCCTAAAGTTAACACTTTGCACTTGTCTTTATTGAATTTCATCTTGTGGAATTAAGACCTATTCTCTAATTTGTCAAGGTCATTTAGAATTCTAATCCAGTCCTCCAAAGTGCTTGTATCCTCTCCTAACTTGGTGTCATCAACAAATTTTATAAGCATACTCTCCTCTCTATAATTCAAGTCATTAATGAAAACTTTGAATAGCACTGGACCCAGAACTGACCCTTATGGGACCCCACTAAATACGTCCTCCCAGTGACACTGAACCATTGGTAACTATTCTTTGAGTATGGTCTTTCAAACACTTGTGCACCCACCTAATAGTAAATTTGTCTAGACTGCATTTCCATAGTTTGTTTATAAGAATGTCAGGTGGAACTGTGTCAAAAACCTTACTAAAAATGAAGGTATATCATATCTAATGCTTCCCCCATCCACAATCCACTAGGCCAGTAACCATGTCAAAGGAGGAAATTAGTTTGACTTGGCATGATTTGCTCTGGACAATTCCATGCTGTCTATTCCTTATAATCCTATTATCCTCTAGGTGCTTACAAACTAATTGTTTAATAATTTGTTCCATTATCTTTCCAGATATCAAAGTTAGGCTGACTGGTCTATAATTCCCCAAATCCTCGTTCTTCCCCTTCTCTAGTTCTCTCGGTCCTCATTTATCTACCATAAAGAAATGGTTCTGACGTTGCCTCAGCTAGTTCCTTAATTGTAATCAAGGATGAATTTCATCAGGCCATGCTGACTTCAAACACATCTAACTTATCTAAACATTCTTTTACTTGTTCCCTCTTTTAGCATGCGCTTCTTCCCCCTTATTGTTACTATTAATTGTGTTGAGTATCTGGTTACCATTAACTTTTTTTGTGAAGCAAAATAGGCATTAAACACCTCAGCCTTCTTGATGGCATCAGTTATTATCACTCTATTTAGGTGTAACTCATTTTGTGCCTTAGCCTTTCTGATTTTGTCCATACTTGCTTGTGCTGTACTTTTGTGCTCCTCCTTAGGAATTCATCCATGTTTCCACTTTTTGTAGGATTCCTTTGTGATTTTCAGGTAATTAAAGAGCTCCTGATGGAGCCATATTAGTCTTCCTATCTTTCCTTTGCATCAGAATAGTTTGCAGTTGTGCCTTGAGTATTGTCTCCTTGAGAAACTGCCAGTACTCTTCAACTCATTTTTCCCTTAGATTTTCTTCCTATATGATCTTATCTACCAGTTCCCTGAATTTGCTAAAGTCTGCTTTTTTGAAGTCCATTTTGTTTATTCTACTGCTCTCACTCCTTTCTTTCCTGAGAATCATAACATCTATCATTTCACCCAAGTTGCCGTACATCTGCGGATTTCCTACCAGTTCCTTGCTGTTGGAGAGAATCAAGTCTAAAATTATCAGAGGGGTAGCTGTGTTAGTCTGGATCTGTAAAAGCAGCAAAGAGTCCTGTGGCACCTTATAGACTAACAGACGTATTACGAAGTTATGAATACCCCACTGGGGGACACACGCGTTGTCCACATCCGACGACGAAGTGGCACGGTATTCTCACCAGCTCTCCTCTACTCATGTTGTTATATAGGGTGCCACAGGACTGCTTTTTTGCTTTTTTAGTAAAATTGTTGTTTCCCTGGTTACTTCCTCCACTTTCTGAAATAAAAAGTTGTCCCCAGTATATTCCAGGAACTTATTGTAAATTTTGTGTTTTGCCATATTACTTTTCTAGAAGATGTTTGGGTAGTTAAAGCTACTATCAAGACTTGTGTTTTGGATCGTTCTATTATTTGTTTTAGAAATGCCTCATCCTCTTCCTGACTTGGTGGTCTATAGTGGACCCCTACCATGATGTCACCCTTATTTTTCTATCCCTTTTATCTTTACATAGAGACTTTTAACTGGTCTGCCTTCATATCTCCTTCTGGACCTTAGAACAAGTGTATATATTGTTGATATATAATGCAACAGGTCCTTCCTGCCTGTCCTTCATGAGCAACCTGTACCCCTCAATACTGATATTCCAGTCATGACAGACTTATCCCACCAAGTCTCTGTGATTCCAATTAAGTTCTAATTTAGGTTATGGACTAATACTTCCAGTTCATTCCCCATACTCCTTGCATTCATGTATAGACACCTGAGATGTGGAGCAGATTCCCCCACTGATTTCCCTTTTGTTGCTTCTAAGACGCTGTTATAATTTTCCACGTCCCCAACAACATCTAACCTTCACATAAGGTTGCCTTTTTATGCTTACCTGTGGGCTTTTGTAACCTGCCCCCATTGAGCCTAATTTAAAGCCCTCTTCACTAGGTAGATGAGTTGGTGTGCAAAGCTGTTGTTCCTCTTCTTAGTCAAGTGGACCCCCCTCTCTTCCCAGCAAACCTTCTTCCCACAACAGCATCCCAAAGCCCTCCCATAAACACTATCTGTGCAGCCATGTGTTCATCTCCAGTATGCACATGTCCCTGTCTGGGCCCTTACCCTCAACTGGGAGGATAGATGAGAACACAACCTGCCCCCAAGAGTCCTTCACCCTTGCTCTCAGAGCCCTGCAGTCAGAGCTGCTCTGTGCAGGGGAATACTGGGAAGTATAATTATTGTCCATGTGGATGAGCAGCATGGAATAGCAGTCAGAGGGATGGATGAGCCTCAGCAACCGCTTGTGACATCTCAAACATAAGCTCCAGGCATGCAGCACACCTCCTGGGTCATCATGTCAGGTTGAGAGATGGATGCCTCCCCCACCCCAGAAGAGAGTCCCCAACCACCAGCAGCCTACGCCTCCTCCTCTTGGGTGCCATGGCTGTGAGCCTCCCAGCTTTGGAGGCAGATGGCTCCTCTTTAGCCATTGGGGTCTACTACTCACCTTCTGTTGCCAGTACAGCATATCTGTTCTTCACCTCCATGGACAGGAAACCATTGGGATGAGTGAGGTGGAGCACAGTCCATTGACCAAGGTGGCCAGCAGACAGTCTCCTCCCCATAGAGCAGCTGGTTCTTCTTCCTCTGGTGCTGCTGTAGTCATCTATAGTCACCTAACATCCTGTCTCAGATGTTTCCACATGCGCCCTGTCGAGGAATTCCTCATCCTCCTGGATGCAACACAGACAAGCTGCCTCCTCCTGCAGCTCTCTTACCTGCTTCCTGAGGAACTCCACCAACAGACACCTCTCACACCAGATAGTTTTGCCCACCTGACTTTTGCCGTCGGGGACATGCAGGCCACATTCCCAGCGAGTCAAAACTAGGGCTTGAGTGGAAGCCTGTCTGGTGGGGGGTCCACAATTGCAGGCAGAGGAAGAGTTGGCAGTGATGTTGGTGATATACCATTTTCCTCTCACTGTGGCTTCTTCCTTGTAGAATATCTACCTTCCTGCCTTCCTCCACTGACAAAATTTCTTAGTCTCCCAGCTGCCTTCATCTTACCAGTCACTGAGAGCCTGTGTGCTTTTTAAATTGTGAGCCCCACACACAGCTAGAATGGGTGACTGAATCCCTCTCACTCAGCTGCTTCTAATCACTGGCCTAGTCAATCAAAAACTGCACTGCTCTCACTTCAAAGAGCCCTGCTAGAGCTCTTCAAAGAGCCATGCTAAAAAAAGCAGGTGTTAACTCACCTAACTGTGTATCTTGAAGCTGGGACAAGGTGGGTGAGGTAATATCTTTTATTGGACTGACTTCTGTGGGTGAGAGAGACAAGCTTTTGAGCCACACAGAGCTCTTCTTCAGGGCTTGAAGCTAATGTTTGTGATATTATTTGAGAGATGTATTCCAGCTACACCAGTTTTCCTTAGACTAAATTGAGCTGGAAACGACTTGTAAAATGACATAATTGTTCTAAAGAAGCAAAAGTGACTCTTCAACGATTTCCTCTTAGTCTCTCCTTTGGGAGAGTTGTTGGTGACTTATCTAGTTTAACATGAGAAAACACAGCTCATTATATGCCATAGGTACTATAATGTTTTCAATGCTTGGCGAATAAGCTTTGATATTAACTATTTTTTAAATAGAAACAACAGCTTTCACTGTGACCCAGGGGAAGTATCTTCTTGGACAACTCATTGGGAGTTAGGCTGAGGAAAGGGGAAGTAGTTCAGTTTTTGTATGGTGACAAATCAGCTAATTTTACTGGGGATTTTTTTGTTTTGTTTTAAATCTTCAAACATTTTATTAAGTTGAGGAAATACATGAGTTAAAAGATATTAGACGTATCTGTAGTAGCCCCATATTAAGCCTACATTGAGATTTGCACATAGGACCCAGCAAAACACTTAACATGTGTGTAACTTTAAGCACCTGTACACAGGGCCCACTGGTACCATGGTGCCGGCCAAGGAGCCTGGTGCCACTGCACCTGCTGTGGCACTGGCGAAGCAGGCTGTTCAGGCTGATTAGCCTATCCCGTCGACTGATGACTATGAAGGGAGGCCAGGCTGGCGGAGATCCCAGCATGGAGAAGCAGCTGCTCCGGCAAGGTGCTGGCGATCGATGCCCAGGACTGCGTATGAACAAAGCTCTTCAGTCAGTTTGATTGGCAGCAAAGGTCCTTTATTTCTCTCCAGCATACATCTTTATACTCTTGAAGCAGGCAAGCAAGCAGTTGCTAATTGGTTAACAAAATTAACACACCCGCAGCTGTAACTTCATAGAACTAGCCAAGGCCAACTTCTCAAAACAAAGCTCAAAGCCTAATTAACCCATCCTAAAAACCTAAACATCTTAGCTTCCCACACTACCAGCTGCCAAGCTAGCAAAATATTCCCAACACCTCCCCCCTCTACCCAAAATCAAAAAGGAGGGAAAGAAAAAAGGAATAAAAACATAAGCAAAACATTTCCAACTTATTACAGCATAACACCACAATCTATCACAAGCCAAAATTAAAACTTTATAAAGCCAACCTATATAACCATGCAATTCTTAACATAACCCCAACAACACCAAACAAAAACAAAGCACAACAAATAAATGGTGTAAAATCTACAGGAGTCCCCCCTTCTCTATAGCACACCAACTTGTGGCAAACTTCTATTACCAAATCATCCCTCAGATGTCAGGTGATCAAACTGACACTGAGGGAGGGGGGGGTCCTAGAAAAACACAACATAAACCACATAAAACGCAAAAGACAATTCTGGCCAGAAAAACAAACAAACAAACACCACAAAACAAAACATAAAACACATAACATAAATTTAACTCTATAAATAAATGCATGGTACATAAAATGCTATGCAGCTAACACCAATTTTCTTAATATCTAAAAAACAAAACAAAACTACCCCTACTGGGCAAGCAATCATTACATACAATATACAAATACCCTTAGTACCATCAGGCAAAAAAAAATTACATCATCAATTAAATCATTTACAGTAATACAATTGCATCCTAACTTACTTCTAGATTCAAAGCTATTCACAGCGTAAGGGTTCTTACTATTAACTTCTACCTTTAAACCCAAAAAAAAATCACCACTTATATATCCTTAGCCTAATACAATTACAATTACATAGCACAATATACAAGCTTCAATTAATGCAACAAAATTATTTATAACCAAACAATTGCAAACTAATTTCTTTGCCTAAATTTATTTACAAACATTTCAAAAACACCAAAAACTTTCCTCTTTAGCATCTTTACAAAATTCAACTGCTATTCCCTCCAGCAACCACAGAGTTAACTTTGTACTCTGCCTAACATTACTCGCTAGTAGTTAATTACCTTTTCTATCAACTACACCCTCAAGGTTATCAACCAGTATTCCAAGCTTGTTGTCTGTTGCCCGCGCCTGGGCCCGATCCTTTTTTCCTCCTCAAGTTCTCTATCTATTGCGTGCCTGCCTGGGCCCGATCCATATTTCCTCTTGCTAAACCATTCCTTTATGGACACCAACTTATCCCACTATCAATTTAGCTAGGAGGGTGTACTTCTTAACTAGCCCCTACCCTTCTGGTATCTTCTGTAAACAACTATCTGTACTTTCATCAAATATCAAACAATCATACAACTGCCAATAATCAGTACATAATACAGAATTTACAAAAATCTAAAAAGGCTAACAAAAGCACTTTACATAAAGGTATTTTGGGTCACATAAATTCAAAGCCATTTTCCCAAATTACCTAAATTTATGCCTAAATAACACCATAAACTCCCCCCCCCCTTTGAGAATACTCAACAAACCTTTTGGCTGAGTTTTCTCAAACTTTAAAAACAAAAAACAATTAGGCTCTAAAAAACAGGGGTTAGTAATGGGGTGGGGTAAGATCATTTACAATCCAATTAGGGAGGGCAATACATGCTAAAAAAAATTCCACAACACAGGGCGCAGCCTGTAAAATAAACCCCAAAATCAAATCAATACCACAGTTTTTAGCAGGAGTCCAAAATTTTTTCCTGCCAGTGTGCAATTCTTTGCTTCTTTACCAGGGTCAGTTCTCAATGCCCTTTTAGTCAGGAATTTCTAGACATTGGCAATATCAATGATGTGAGTGTTTTTTCTTCTGTTCCACCACCATCGTGGTTCAAGTTCTGAAATTATCAGGACATCATCCTATACATTCAGGCAAAGCAAAAATTATCTCAATCAATTAAATCATTCAGGGAGGATCAAACAAAAAGGATCCTGGCACAGCTAACAAGCAGTTGTCCTCCAGGGGCTCAGGGTGTGTACATCTTGTTGCTTTCTCAGTCATTCCATCCACCATTGCAGCAGTCATCTCTAATACTGACACTGTTGCAGTTTCTTCAGTCCTACTGTTTGCAGCCTCAAATCCTGAATGAGCAGTGGTAATATCTTGGACTAGTTCAGGAAATAGTTTTCCAGGCACTGCTTCTAAAGGCTTTAAAGTTTCAGCTGAGGTTTCCATAGATGTTACAGTTTCTGCAATGATTTGTTCTTCAATTGCTGCAGCTGTAACAGGCACAAATGTTTTTTGAGCCCCAGAGCTTTCAATACTAAAAATGGGTGAGCCAGTATCTGCCAGCTGCACAGCTAAATTCTCTTGCTCCTCTTCGTCTCCCTTTCCACACACAGGCAGTTCTTGAGGACACATGTCGCTCTGTAGAGGGGCCCCATTTACAACGGCCCCTGGGCATTCTGATACTAGGTTAGATGGCGCATCTCCTACATCATTCTGCATGGGGGCCTCAGCTGCAACCGCTCCAGTGGGCGCTGATTCCAAGGTAAACACAGGATCTTCTACCTCTGTCATCACAGGTGCCTCAGTTACCCCACTCTGCATTGCATCCCCAATAAAAGCTTCCTGAGTGATCTGCTGCCCATCGGATCCCTGAAGCCGAACAGTTCGGATGGGCTTGTAATGTCCATAGCAAAGGCAATTTGGGAGGGCCGTGGATCCAAACCCTCGAGATCCGCGGTCAATCAAAGTTGATCTGGTCACAAATCCCTTGAAAGGTATTAACTGAGCAAGACTTGTACCAGCAGTTATAGTGACAGGGGACAAAATTATCCCAATATTCCCGGCATCAATAAGGCCAGGCAAAACAAAAATACCTTGTTTTGATGTTGACGATCAAAAGGGCACTCAGTCCAAATCCTAATGGACCATCGATGTTGGAAGGAAGAACTTGAACCTCGTCAGTCTCTAAAACTACATCTGTCGCTGTGGCCAAGTCCACTCCGCACTGCCACGGGTTGCTCCGTGAGGTGTTCCAGGCAGCCGGGTTGCTGGTTGGAGGCACCAGTGGTGTTCCATCCTTCATGTCCAAACTTATCACATCGCGCCAGTTGCAGCTTCAGGTAACACATCAGAGGCCCGCTGCTCATTTTGCATAGGGCAGTCCCGGGAAATGCCCGGTTTTCCGCCCGCTGTCGCCCGAGCACAGTGCAGAGGCCTGTGCCTTAGCATGAATTGCTGCCTATCCGCCTCCTCAAGCAGGCCCTACCACATGCCTCAATCATTTCCATCAGGGTCGCAGTCTTGGGCAAGGTGGCTAATATGCAAGTGGGATTTGCATTCTGGGTTGCAAGATCAAGTCCAACTGCAGTTCTGGCCTCTGGCGTCAGATTAGAGATCTATCAATAGCCTCTCAAAGGCGATCCAAAAAGGTGGAATAAGGTTCCATGGGCCTTGCATAATTTTAGCGCATCTGGGGCACCGCTTTAAAGGCAGCCAAAGCCAGTTCCTGCGACTGCTGCAGGATCCGGGATCGAGGCGGGCTTGCAAATGCGGGTCAACCTCCCAAAGCATATCAGTAGTGGCCACGCGCCGAGGATCATCATCCGACAAATCCAAATTGCGGACAAGAGCCAAGTCGACCCTCTTAGCCCAATCATCTTTCCACAACAGTTTCTGTATAGGTGTAAGAAGCATATCAGCTAGCTTAATGACACATTGCTTGTCCAGCAAACACCTGTTCAATGATAGACTGTACATACAGATTATCTAGCCCATAAGCCATGATCGATTTCTGTGCCTCACGGATCAACTTCCAGTCCAAAGGGGCCCACCGTCTATGATTAGGGTGTTGAGGGTCTGGCGTAATCACCGGAAAGGCCTCAGGTGTTAGACCTTCAAGGATGGCTTCTCTTAAAACCCCATGCCAGCGCTGTACCGATCCGGAGGGTCCCCAGTTGGAGGGTCCCCAGGCCAGGCGGGGCAAAGCACTTGTGAAGATGCGATCGCGATGATCCAGGTGGAAAACCTTCCAATTGGTCCAACTTGTCACATATATGCTGCAGCTGTCGACCCTGGCGCTCCATCTCCTTATAGAAGGCATCAGACTGAGTAAACTGAGTAAACGTAGTCAAATCGATATGGGTTCGATGGCACATGTTCCACCCGAGCCTCCTCTGTCCCCTGCAATCGTGGCACCCCAGGCCCCGTGGACACGGCATGGCTTTGGAGGGGGCATACGCAAGGCTGTCTCCATAGGCTCGGGCGACGGGACCGTAGCAGGATCAATCATGTCGGGCCGATAGCCACATTGGAGGGTAGTGGGGCCGTGGGGCAACATCATCCATGGGGAAAGCCAAAGGTATCACCGTGTCCTCACCACCGAAAAACTCTCTGGCTCCAACCGCAACACAGAAGGCATTCCGCAAAGCTCAGAAAGGGCCGCCTGCACTCCTGTCTCGAGTTTCTACTATCTCCTTCGCCTTATTCCATACTGGACTCAGGAGAAGGCCTCCTTATCGCCCTGAGCCACCGACTTGCCCAAACAGTTTGATCAAAATTGTACTTGGTTGAACAGAAAGTCCCCTTCTCCGTCCCCACCGCAGCAGACGCGCATCAAATATTCATGCACCGTCCTTTCTTCCGCTGATGCAGCAGTTCCCATGTTAGCTGCTCACCTCTGGGCTGGGGTGTGCCTCCTTTCAGACGCCCGCCACTCGACACTGAGCTCAGGTGCGCCTCCAACACTGAACTCAGGTGCACTGAGCTCAGGTGCGCCTCCTAGCCGCTCGACACTGAGCTCAGGTGCGCCTCCTTTTCTTCTTTTCAGTTCAGGCCACCAACACTATCCTCATTGTCACCATTTGTTGCATCGCAGGCGTATATGAACAAAGCTCTTCAGTCAGTTTGATTGGCAGCAAAGGTCCTTTATTTCTCTCCAGCATACATCTTTATACTCTTGAAGCAGGCAAGCAAGCAGTTGCTAATTGGTTAACAAAATTAACACACCCGCAGCTGTAACTTCATAGAACTAGCCAAGGCCAACTTCTCAAAACAAAGCTCAAAGCCTAATTAACCCATCCTAAAAACCTAAACATCTTAGCTTCCCACACTACCAGCTGCCAAGCTAGCAAAATATTCCCAACAGATACCCGTATCGCGATGGGCTACAATGGCCTCTCAGAGATGAGGACCTCTGGTGCCATCTGTCCTGGTCTCGACAGGGCCCGCTCTCCTCACGAGGTCTATGGTCCCTTGAGGCAGAGCGGTGCCTGGAACCCCTGCCAGTCGGAACCCAGCCACACAACCTGGTGGGGGTTGACAGGGACCAGAGCAGACTGCGCATGGGGCGGTCGCTGATCGGCAAATGGCATTAGGAACATTCCCCAGACTGCAAACGATACTGATCAGGTGGCGACTGTGGAGATCCAAGTGGTGGCTTGCCTGTGGACCAGGGAGCCAACGGTGGTGGTCCCCTGGTACTGTCAGAGATATGATGTCCCAGGCCGCTTGCAGGGCCTCCGATGTGGAGGGGACCTGAACATCCAGGGAGGTCAGCACTGAGTGGACCAGGCTGCTCCGCTCAACCTGAGTCTGAAGCCTGGAGGCCGACAGAGATCGAGAACTGCCCAACGTGGATCTAGTCTCTCCCCGGTCTAGCTCCGATATCTCGGTGGAGAAGACCTCTTCTTAGCCTTCTTGGCATGCACCGCAGACAGGGAGCGGTGCCAACTGGTGGAAGGCACTGAAGGTACTCGGTATATGGTACTCAGTGCCGACTCGGAGCGGTGCACTGGAGTCGGGGTCAACATCCACTCCATCAGAATGGCTCGGAGCCGAAATGTCTCTTTCCTTCTTGGTCCGAGGCTTGAATGATCTGCAAATCTTGCAGCGATCGCTGAGATGGATTTCCCCCAGACAGCGTAAACAGTCCATGTACAGATCACTCACTGGCATCAGCCGCCTGCAAGTGTCACACGACTTAAAGCCCGGGGCACAGGGCATGCCCCAACCCGGGTGCACTAAGCTAAACTAACACTACTCTAAACTACTTTAACTACAGGTACTACTAACTATGAACGAACAAGAGTTCAACAGGAAAGCTGCAGCCAAGCTGGAGCAGAGCAGTTTTGATGCACCTTCACTGGCGACAAGGTGGCACGGAGGGTGGGGGGAGTGTACAGTGCCCCTTATACTACACCATAGAGGCGCCACTCCAGGGATCCCTAGGGGTGCTCCCCTATGGGTACTGCTAGGGGAAAAACTTCCAGTATCGGTGCACGTGGCGAGCACATCTGTTGTGGAATGCATGTGAGCAATCATTCGAAGAAAAAACAGTGATAAATGTCGCAACACTGATTCTTTTTCTCTCTCATTTTGAGATGTCTCTCAAGTAATTTATTGTAGTTTAACATGTCTTATTGCATGATGACTAATTACCCAGCCTTCATAGATTGAACTACGGTAGATTTCTTCTACACATGATGTTTGAAGAAAATCTCATGTCGGAAGATGTTCTCCATCATAAATCTGGAAGTAGCAATACTAAAGTTTGATTCAAAATGACAGTGATAAAACACATTTCTTCCATTTGGCTGATAAACCAAAATGATTTGAAAAGCATGTAAGAGGTGACTTTGTTCTTCACTGTGCTTTTAACTGAAAATACTTTTCCACTACCCTTAGCTTCTCCGCTAGAATTCTACTTTTTTGCTGTTTACAAAAGACACTAGCAAGTCAACTTTTTTGTTCATACTTTATAATAAGGGTACTGGAATTATACTGTCGTTACAGTGTGGTTACACTGTACATATTACCCCCAATAGTATGATATCTGAGCACCTCACCGTTTTAATGTATATACCCTCACAACACCCCTCTGAGGTAGGGAAGTACTACTATGCCCATTTTACAGGTGGGGATCTGAGGCACAGAGAGGCTAAATAACTTGCCCAAGGCCACACAGGAAGTTCAGGGAATTGAACCCATTAACACTTTTTATTATTTCTTATGTAGGAGCAGAGTGCCCACAATTTGTTTTACTGCAAAAATTATAGTAATTTTTCTGATCCAAGAAAGAATCATATTTTATGAAAGACAAGAAATGAAAAGTATTATAGTCTTACCAAACTGTGTGTCTTCAGCTTCTCAAGTTCAGGGCCGTAATTAATTTTGGGAAGGATGTTCCTCATGCAAATGGATTTTCCAGACAATTTTCTCCTTCTAATATTGTTTTCATTATTACACTGTTCTTCTGCCATGCTCTATTTTTTTTCTGCATGTATTAAAACCAGCCTGTCACAGCAGATCAGCAATGGATTTTGGTGTTTCCCAGAAAGAAAACTATATCTTTAGTGACAAGGGTGTAAGTCACCATACCTCTGTTGATTGAACTTAATGGAGCTGTGCTAATTTACATAGCTAAGGCTATGGACAGATAGCTACAAATATTTTGTTTTGATTATTGTAAAACATTTGCGAATGCAAGGATAAGCCTGTGTAGAAAAAAATCCTACAGTTAGCAAAACATATGAAAAATTGTGCTTTTGAGATTTTGCAGATAACTCCAATAACTATGAAATATTACGGGCCCGATAGTGAGCCTTTTACTCATATTGGTGAGTATTTATTTCCATGAGTGATAATGTCTGAAATTGGACTGCTCATTGGTATAACTACTCACCAGTATGAATAAGTCGCTCACAATCTAGCTTTATGTTAATCTGCCTCAAATGTGGGATCCCATTGTGATGTCTTTGCTCTCATTCAGTAGTATCTTAGATCACAAGTAGTCCCCTTGACTTCAATGGGACTGAACATACTTATGCTGTAACACAATGGTTCTCAAACTAGAGCCTCTGCTTGTTCAGGGAAAGCCCCTGGCTGGCTGGGCCGGTTTGTTTACCTGCCGTGTCTGCATGTTCAGCCAATCGCAGCTCCCAGTAGCTACGGTTCATCGCTCCAGGCCAGTGGGAGCAGCAGAAAGCGGCATGGGCTGAGGGACATACTGACTGCCGCTTCCTGCAGCCCCCATTGACCTGGAGCAGGGAACTGCGGCCACTGAGAGCTGCGATCGGCCGAACCTGCAGATGCAGCAGGTAAACAAACCAGCCCAGCCCACCAGGGCTTTCTCTGAACAAGCGGCAGGCCTAGTTTGAGAACCACTGCTGTTACTTACTATTCAGTATGAATAAAGATACCACAATCAAACCCTTGTTTTGCACTGCTAAGTTCTAAAGAGTTTTATAGCAATCTTACCTTCATGTCTATGGGCTGTACAGTATGTGCCTGTTTTCTCCATAGTAATAAAATGCCATCTGGCTAGAACCTTGACTTGTGCTTACATGTTCTGTGCATAGTATCGGAACTAGGGTTCGTGAGCCAGAATAAGGCCTTGTTCCTGCAACCGACAGTATTCAGATATGCCACTGTGTCGGGATACCCCACTGAAGACAGCTGGGCTCTGTGCTAATGCCTTTGCACAGTGAATTGCAGTGACAGGATATTAAATAAAAACAAGATGAGGACACAAAGCATCAGTGTTCAGATCCTTCTTTCTGCTCTTTCTTGTATAGTTGTTTACATGCTCAAAGTGCTCAAAATGCTATACCAACATTAATTAAGCCTTAATGCACATATTTGTCAGTAGGATAATCCCTGGTTTGTAGATGAGGGACTATGAGCAGCAGAGAAGGCTACACAGCAAGTCAGTGACAGAGCCAGTGTTAGTCCCAGACTCCCAACCCTGTACTCTTTTTCCAACTTAATCATTTAGTTTCAAACTTTTAATTTAACTACAACTATACCTTGAGGACATGGAGGATAAATCAATCAATTATTTACTTCACTCAGCTACAAAGCTGAATCTGAATAGGTCGGGCTAATTACCTTATTAAGAAGTTTTCTGCGTCTGTTTATGTAAAGATCCAAGTCAAGTTCTATTTCTAGCCTCCAGTATTCTGTATAAAATTTGTTACTGTTATCTGCCAAAGACTGACCATCCACAAAGCCTGGGTCATGCTTGGAGAAAGAATCGTGGACTAGAAAATTACTGTACATTGTTCAGAAAGGGGTTAGAATAGAATGGAGAGTGCTCTCATATAAAAAACTGATGGAAAGGCATTCATTTAAGCCTCTAGATACCATTTTCCACCTCCCCTGCTGAAATACATAAATCAGTCACACATCTATCCTCAGTCCTGCTGGCAGACCACATGCCTGTACAGAGTTGCACTGACTTCAGTTCACATGGGCAAAGGGGGCCACTGTGTGGTTCTGGGTTCAGGATCGAGACCTAATACAACTGGGATCCACAACAGCCTCACTATTAGTCCTACATAAGAGAGAAGAATTTACTGCCCTATTCTCTCCATTGTTTTTGGCATTAGGCAACAAACTCTCTGTAGCTAAAAGGCAACTTTTGTTAGACAAGGGGAAGATTCTACCTAATTTTAGAGGAAAATGTTAAGGACCTAGTCCTGCAAACATTACCAGATCTTGTTACCACTCATAGTCCCACTGATTTCAATGGGCCTGTGCCTAGTAGTAAGTGTATGGAGGATCAAGCCCTGAATTTGGACTCAGCCTTCAATAAACACTTAAGAGTAACAAACTGTTTGTGTATTTTTCACTTCATTGTGGGCTAAGATGAAGTATTTAAGCAGAAATAGAACCAAGCTTCAAAATTCAGATTTAGGTTCTAAACTTCCCCAGTGTTTAGGAGTATTTGTATTAGAGGTTTTGATTTGGTCCATTTGAGATATAAGGGCCAGCTGTGAAATTTAAGTGCTTGTGTATATGAACACTTAGTTCATAGCAAGCTGGGGTGTAAATCTACCCTGCAGTAGCCTGCCCTGCCCCAAGTGTCTGTGTGGACCCTGCTGATGGGCACTAAAAGTTTCATAGTTCACTTTAATCTACTCCCATTTCAAAGTACCGTATGGAACTTTTAGTGCATGGCAGCAAGGTCTATGCAAACACTTAGCGTGGAGAACATTTACATCCCAGTTGGCCACACACTTACTGTTAGAGAGATAAGCCCAAAGCTTAGATCCAAGTTTGGATTCTGAACTTCCTCCAAATTCAGGAATGTTCAGTTAATCATGGGTTTTGCGTCAGACCTTTCTTTGATTTCAAGGTGAGCTCTGAAGAGGTGAATGGACTCAGAAGCTCACAGGCAGAGAGAAAATGGAGCCGCGTAGATGAAAGAGTGACTGTAGACAGTAGTGGAGAAGGTACAGAAAAGACCATGTTGATAGAAGAGGACTGTGCACGTGGTGGATTAGGTAGATATGAGATTAAATAGGTAAGGTGGAGAGTAAGTCAGTATAAAGTTTTGAAAATCATGAGGGAAATGCTGAATCATTTCTGAAGTGGATGAGAAATCAATTAAAGTAATGGAGGATCTAGAAGGTGGCCTCATTTTCTGGACCACCAGAACAGTTTGAAATGAATATTCTGGAATCCTTGCAGTTTAGAGACTTGAAAGAGTGCTGTCTTCAATTTACAGGGAAATAGATTTCTACTCTGCATCCCAGTTTAATTCAATGGGCCGAGTTCTACCATAATTTACATCCATTCAACCACACTCATGACAATGGGGTTTTCAAAATATAACTCTGCATATCATTTAGCCTAGTATTGGTGTAGCAGTTAGAGAAGTGCAAGCACATTTCTTTCCTCGCTCAGTCTCCAGCTTTAAATCTTTCAGATTGCAGAAGTTTATCATTAAAGAGAAGATTAAATAACTAATTTTCTCCACAGATATATAATAGTAAAGAATAATACATAAACTATGGGTGATTTAATAATACATGGACAGTTCTCATACATGTGTTGCAAACCACAATTTAAGTATCCAAAGCCATACAAAACTGCAATAATTTATAACTTAAATTTTTTTGCTTTGTTTTCAGTATGAAAATTTAAAAAAAAAAATTCATTACAAGTGGAACAAGGCAAATCTTTAAAAATGTTTAAAGCTATTAATGCCTGTGAGCCATTTCTTAGCCTGTTGACTGAAATAAAATTTTACTCTTTCAGCTTTTTCTCCTGGATCTTCCTCCAAGCTGTCAACTCAGTACATTATTCAAGATCACATGGCTACTCATTATAGGAAATTGCTGTCCTCCAAAGGTATTTGAAATCTATCATGATGACTGTAGCCATCAGGCTGATAGATAAAGTCATAGTTAAGGGTTGGTTGGTTACAATTGTTCTTGGCCAGCTTGCTGTTTCCCCCCACATTAACTCAATGGATGTCAGTAGCCTTGAAAACCCAAGCAAAATACATTCAGAGGACTCCAGTAGAACATACAACTATGTTCTAGGTATGATGAGTATGTGATGTGACACACCAGTCTGGAACTTGAAATCTGGTTTCATATCAGTATTGAAGATCTTACATTTCTGACTGTATTTAACTTTTTCTTGTAACTAAAATGTCCTTGAAAGATGCCTTATGGACGGCTTGGGCATTTAAGTACACTTTCAGCAGAGCAGGCACAATGTGGCAGAACGAGTGCAAGTGTTACTGCCTCTGCTCTGAAAGTGGAACAACTATCTTCAGGGCAGTTCCCTTCCCATGCCTGTTCAGCTAAGCTGTCAATCCAGGACTATTCACACAAAATAAGATATTTATATGTAGAAGAATGATTAGTTAGTAAGTCTGGGATTTGGGTTGCCTTTGGAGTACCATTCAAATAGCATGGTGTCCCTTTGCCAAGCAGTAGCAGATTTCAGGGTCTTGTGGGTCAGTTTCTCATTTGAAGTAGAAATCAATTACCGGTAAATGGAATATTTTCTTAGTGTTGTTCGCTTATGTACAAAATAACTGTTTCCTTAAATGGAGGTACTCACCAGCTGCACACAGGTAAGTCCCTGTTGGTGAAACCTCTGCTAAATCACCGTTGCCCTTCACCAAGAAGCAGCTCTCTTGGACCCCTGTTTAAGACTCACCTGGACTTTCATAAACTGCCCCCTATTCCTGCCTCAGCCTCTGTGTTTTAGCTGGAAAAGCCCCTAGCCCAAAGCTTCTCACCTAGGACCATTTGACCACCAAAGGTTAGCCTGGGCATCAACCCTACTTTTGTGCAGCTGCTCTGTAATACAAGAGAACCTCAGGACAGGTTAGACTGTCCAGACAAATTTTGCCACATAGTCCCCCTATTTACCATCTGAGTTCTTTTGCATCATAGACTCACAACAAGCATAGCATTACTACCTTAACAAGTGCTACTCTTACTGTCATAACAGATAGTTAAGGGTTAACAAGCTCAGTAACCTTATGAACACCTGACCAGAGGACCAATCAGGGGACAAGATAATTTCATATCTCTGTGTTCCTTGTTGGGTCTTTGTTCTCTTTTTGGATCTAAGAGAGGCCAGACATATTCTTCAAGTTCTCCAGGTTTCCTGAAGTATTTTCTTCTATTCAGTCTAGTGAGTATTAGAAAGGTGGACTAGTCTTATAATTTGATTTCTACATTTGCAATTGTGTGTTTGCTGAAGAAATATCTTTATTTCTGTTTGCTGTTACTTTGATTATTCTGAGCAGGGGTGGGGGGAGAGCCTCTCTAGGTTTATAAGTTAGACCCTGTATTTTTCCATCCTGGTATTACAGAGATAGTGTACTTTCTTTTTAATAAAATATTTTCTTTTTAGAACGTAATTGATTTCTTCCTTGTTTGGATTTTCAGGGGAAAGGGAGGGGGGAAAAGTGAATCCCTCTTTGTTTTGATTCAAGGAATTTGAATCCAGGTATCTCTCCTAAGCACTAGGAGAGGGGAGGGGGGAAATGGGTTGTTTCCCTTTGTGTTGAGATTCAAGTTTGAATCTGTGTTCCCCAGGGAAAGTTTTGGGGGAACAGGGAGTGTGTCAGACACTTAAAACTTGACTGGTGGCAGCAAGAACCAGATCTAAACTAGAATTTTAGTTTAGAGGAGTCCATGCAGGTCCCCATCTTGTGAACGCTAAAGTTCAAAGTGGGGAATAAACCTATGACACTTACAAATCTCACATTTTATTTTTCTCTATTGAGTTAAAAAAGTTACATAGTCAGGGCCTGGTTCTCCACTCTGTGCAAATACCTGATGGAAAGGCTCTCATTAGCTTCAACAGGTTTTGGGTCAGAACCAAGACAGAAATAGCTCCACTGAAGTCAATAGAGTTACACTGGTGTAAAACTGATGTGAGATGAAAATCAGGCCCTTGAGATTTAAAACATGATAGTCAAGGGAGATAGAGGAAAGATTATTGCAGGTTAATTTATGTTGTCTCTTTGGATTTAGTATTATGATGATGAGTCATTATTTGTATTATGGTAGCACCTAAGAGCCCTATTCACAGACTAGGGCATATTTTTGATGGAGTTGTGTCTCCAGTTAAACCAACGGTCTTCGTAGGCCACACCACGTTATTTTTGTATGCACCATCACAGAGAGGTAATTAATATAAGGAAACCATTTTTTTCCGTTAAAACCACAACCACATTATCTTATGAGCTCTTCATAAGGAAGGGGGATAGCTCAGTGGTTTGAGCATTGGCCTGCTAAACCCAGGGTTTGTGAGTTCAATCTTTGAGGGGGCCATTTAGGGATCTGGGGCAAAAATCAGTACCGTATATTCCGGCGTATAAGACGACTTTCTATATTAAAAAACAACCCCCAAAAATCGGGGGTCGTCTTATACGCCGGGTATAAACAGCGGGCGGCTGGGGTTTAAAAGGCTCTGGGCTCCCCGCCGCAGCAGGCAGCCCAGAGCCCTCTGACTCCCCGCCGCGGCTGGGGTTTAAAAGGCTCTGGGCTCCCTGCCGCAGCGGGCAGCCCAGAGCCCTCTGATTCCCGGCCGCGGCTGGGGTTTAAAAGGCTCTGGGCTCCCCCCCTCGGAAGGGGGGGTCGTCTTATAGGGCGAATATAGGCCAAAACCTATATTTTAACTGTAAAATTAGGGGGTCGCCTTATACGCCCCGTCACCTTATACGCCGGAAAATACGGTACTTGGTCCTGCTAGTGAAGGCAGGGGGCTGGGCTCAATGACCTTTCAAGGTCCCTTCCAGTTCTATTCTTTCACTCTTATCCCCTTGCCTTTTTCCATAAGGAAGGCTCCCTATTGTCTGAAATCCTCTCCTGGACTGTGCTTCCACTCCTCCAACACATTTCTTCCACAAGGGCTGCGAACCTTGTTGAGAACCTCTTTGAAATGCTAACAAAAGCATGAATAGAAAAAGAGTGGTACTAACAGGACAGCGAATGGGCCATTTGCCTCCCTAGTATCCTCTCATGGCATGAGGTCGCTTGGCAGAGCCGTGTCTCAGTTTCCCTCTTCAGCTCAGTGCCCTCTTAAAAGCTCCACACACAGGTTCTTCTCTCATTCAGCACAGTCCTCCTCGGCGCTGGATTTATTACATTAAAGATTCAAAATAAAAGTTCTCAAATTATCATCAAGTTCATATTCCCAGTCTTTCCTGCCTGGGGTCTCCTGCCTGAAGCCTTTTTCTCCAAAGACTCGAGTTTCCCTGCTGGAGCCAGCTCACTTCCAGCAGTCCCTGGAGTCTCAATCTGGCTTCACTCTGGTTGTCTCCTCCCTCTCTCTGCTGCTTCCCGATGCTCTTTATAGGGGAATCCCCATCTCCGTACCCAGCTAATATGGGACTAATTGGATGGGGTTGCCCACATCCAGGCCTCTGGCCCCTACAGGGGCAGGTCACTCTATTTCAAGAACACATGCTAAATATCACTGCACAGTCACTGGTGTCATGTTCTGTGCCTTCCCCCTCCTTTAGCTATTTAGGTGTCAATGTCCTTTTGACAGGGAGCTTGTTTGTGTTCTTGTTTGCAGAGCACTATAACAGGGTGCAAACTGCACCCTGTAGGATTCAGCCCCTTGGCCCCGCTTCTTAAAGACTCGGACACTCCACGCTGATGCATTTGTGTCCTTTCCCCACCACCAGTTTCCTACTATTTACAGGCTATTTACATGGCTTGGCCTCACACCGGCCTGACCAGCAACAGACTAGTAGGCTCCTTCCTCCCTCTGAGCCTGGCATTTCCCTCCTGGTCTCTGCCCCTCCTCTACTTCCTCCCAGCCTGTTAGCTCCTGCTAATGAGGCTGGCAAGTGCGGGCAGTTCCCAGGCAAGCACTGACTATTTACCCAGCCCCAATCTGGGGCTGGGGTGGCAGGAACTGATTAAGGGTTTTCTTAGCAGAGCCCTGCCACAAGCACCTACCACATTTTGGCACTATATAAACAAGTATTTATCAATGTCTGTTAAAGAGTGTTTTCACATAGAGTGTTTTCAGAATAGCACATTAGAATTTTTTTCAGAATAATTAATACACTAGAATGGGTCAATTTTAGAATCTTAAAGATATTTTTCCTGCTTGCCAGCTTTTGAATCTTGTCCATCCAACTGTAGGTGATTACCTCAACCCACTGACTCTGATGCCAGTGTACAGAAATGGCTCTTACTCTTCAGAGTCAATGACTTAGCCAGCCCAAATATTGCTTTAGCATGGGCTACTTTAATTCTTCTCCACAATACACCCTCTCCTTTAATGCTGATGCATCACTACATACTATGTGGTGGCTAGAAAAACAGGAGCCACAGTGTGGTACAGTGTCACATCTTTGTTCTGGAGGCAAGGAATACAGCTGTTGGGTTGTTCGCAACAACTGGCCCAACAGAATAACTTCAGCATCTGCATCACCCCAGTGGCATTATGTTTCAGGCCTGGGATGACTAACAATAATATTACTGACAGCCACAACCAAATATTGTCAAATTACAAGGAGAGGACATAAAAGGGTTCTGTCAACCCTAGACGGCAGGTTATGGGGGGATGTTTGGTTTGCAGTACCCAGGAGGATTACTCAGCTGATTGGGAGGGCAAAGTGTGTGTCACTAGGATAGGTATGAGAGAGTTATTTTTGATTGAGACAGTGTAGTGAGGTAATATATTTTACTGGACCAACATTTTGTTGGTGGACAAGCTTTTGAGCTTCAGAGCACCCTTCTTCAGCTGTGGGGAAGTAACCAGAGTGTGTAAGCTAAATACAAGTTGGGACAGATAGTTAAGCATAAGGGCTTCACATATGCTGTAGGAGAAGTGGGAAACTAAAGGTTAGCGGGAAGTGGGATGTGCTACAAATTGTTGTAATGATCCATAAAACCAGTATCTCTGGCAAGCCCATGGTTTTTGGTGTCCAGAAGAGTAATGAACCTAAGTTCCCAGGCTTCCCTTTTGAAGGTGTTGTGCAGGTTTTCTTTGGGGACAAGGACTGAAAGATCAGATATGGGGTGATCACTCTGTGAGAAGTGTTCACTCATGGGTGATGTGGTGATTTTATTTTATTATTTTTTTCAGTGAGTTCATTCAAGAGTGTAGTAATTGTTTCATCCACATAGTTATTGGGGTATTTGATGCACTGGATGAGATACATACCTATCACAACATGTTGTGTATGCACTCGTGGATCTTGAAAGGTGTTTTGTGGGGGGTATTGATCATCATAGCGGTGGAGATACGTCTGCAGGTGTTGTATGGGCTTTTTTGTCAGGGTTTAGTGTCGCTTTGAGTTGGTGTATCCTGGTCTGCTAGGAGCTTTTGATGATTAGCTTGACGGGATTGGAAGGTTGTTTGAAGGCCAGAAGAGGGGGTTTAGGAAAGATTTCTTTCAAGATGTAGTCCCCATCAAGTATGAAATGTAATTTGATGATACCCCATAGGGGTTCTAGTGTGGGATGATAGGTGACTCTTAGGGGTGTGCAGTCAGTGGAGGCTTTTCTATATTGAAGCAGGTTCTCTCAGGATATTTGAGTGGTCCTTTCCTTAATGCAGTCTACTTCTCTGGTAGAATGCCTTTGTTTAGTGTAGGTAGTTTTAAGTGTGTTTAGGTCTGTATCCCGGACTTTCTCTATGAAGCAAATTCTGTGGTATCTGAACACTTGGCAGATTTATGGCTGTGTCTGGGGTGGTAGTTGAATCTGTGAAGGTAAGTGTGATGATCCATGAGTTTCTTGTATATAGTTCTTTGTAGGGTTCCATTGTTTAAGCTGATTGTGGTGTCCAGGAAGTTGATGCAGGCGTGGGAGTGTTCTAGAGAAAGTTGAATGGATGGGTAGTGATTGTTGAAGTTGTGGTGGAAATCTGTGAGGGAGTTTCGGTTGTCTGTCCAGAGGATGAAAATATCAGTATCTCAGGTATATTTCCAGAAATTCTTCCTTGCGATGGCCCTTGAAGAGGTTGACATATTGGGGAGCCCTAGTACCCTGGGCTTATCTGATGGTTTGGGCAAAGTGTTTATTGTTGAATGTAACCTTTTTGTGTGTGAGAATGAAATGGATGAGTTTGGTTATGTGTTTAGGGTGGATTTCTGAGCATTGTCCATAATCATGGAAGTATTTGAGTCAGGTAGTGATGGTATCATGGTGAAGGATGATGGTGTATAGAGAGGTGACATCGATGGTGGTAAGCATGGTGTTCTGGATGAGGTTGGTAATATTGCAGAGTTTCTGGAGGAAGTCCATCATGTCTTGAAGGAAACTGCCCCTTGGTGTGGTGAGTGACTTGAGGATGGTTTTTCTGAGTCCTGATATTCCTTCAGTAAGAGTGCTGTGGCCAGATATAATGGGTCTGCTTGGGTTCCCTTGTTTGTGTATCTTGGGAAGCATGTAGAAAGTCCCTGGATTGAGTTTGTAGGGGGATGAAGTTGTAATTTTTCTTGGAATTGTTTGGGGAAGGATGTAATTTATCTTTTAATTCCTGTCTGAATTATAGTCTAGGGTGGTCTTTGAGTTCTTTATAGTTTTGTCAGTCAGTCAAATGAACTCGTACAGAGAAAAATGCACTGACTTTTTCACCATAACATTTTGTTTACAAATCAGTGTTGTTGACTGGCTACCAGACTAATGGGCTTGCTCCTTTGTGAAGAATTCTGTCTCTACAAAATAAGCTGCAGCCCATTCAGATGATTCCATTAAATGATGTCCCACCCATTCTCACTCTTTCAGTCTACAGCAAAGGAGCAGCCAAGGAATTTGCATGCAGTATGTTCTAAAAGCTAGGATTTATAGACAACTTGACTGGAGCTGAAGACTTGTCTTGGAGCAGCCAGACTGATTGCTGAGAGCTGCAGTAGATATCCCCTCAAATTGTTCAGCAAAGTGACAAATCCATATCAGAGGAGTACAAAGTAGTTTCCCATCTTATTTCAATAGTGTATTCCTTGTTTTGAGATGTATGACTACCAAGGAAAGATAAAATTGGAGCTAGCTCAGGTGTTCAATTGGCAGAACTCATTGTAAGGGTGACATTGGAGTGACTGCTTCCTGCCATTAGAGATCTGGAAAATTATAGAAGTGGTGATGCTATACAGACTAATGAGAGATTCCATTAGTGTCTAGACTCATGGCTGCAGCTCAGCAGCAGTTCCAAGCACTATCTGTAAATGGTTGCAAACTGTGGGGAGAACTTGGAACACAGAATTTGCTGTATCAGTGCATTGCTCCAGCAAGTCCTGCCTGCAGCGTTGGCAAACATCTGATGCTTCAGAAGAAGGTGAAAGAGATGACAATAGAAATGAAGAAGTGAGTGACAACCCATAGTCAGTTTAACACTATTGTAAATCCGCTAGTCCTATACTACCTAGACTTTGTCCAACCAAAGCCTGCATTGATGACGTGCCATGAGCTTGGTGACCTCATGTAATGTTCATGCAATAGAACAGATTGCAGCTGCCATTCAGTTACATTAAGGAACTGCCGGGCCATCCCATCTGTCTTTGTTTTAAGACCAGTAACCACCATAGCATCTCTTGGTCAAGTTGGTAGAGGATGACTGGGAAGGGGCTCACTCATTGCAGGTCTGCTTCCTTGGGGCTGGGGCTGGGGCTGGGAATTAGCTCTCACCACATCTGGTATCTCTTTCCGCTGGTTGCTCGTGCTGTGGCCCCTCTCTCTGTGACTCAGCCCTCTGGCCAAGTCACTATGTAATCCCTCCCTTTTGGGGTAAAAAAAGTCCCAGTGGACAAGCTGTCCAAATGTTCCCTCAGTCCCCCATTCCACATCTCCAAGGCCTGTGCCACTTTCTCAATGGCTAGTAGGGGAACCCAAGCCCACCCACTACTCCGGGTTCCAGCCCAGGGACCCTATGACTAGCAACCTAGGTCTGCTCAGTCTCAGACCCTGTTCTCTCTGCTCCTTCCTACTCCCAAGTCCATGTCCTTGACTATCTCTAGGTTTACCACTGAAGCTTCCTCTGCTCCCCGTGGCTACTTCAGCCTTCTAGGACTTTTGCAAGACTCCCTAGTCCAGGGCAGGTCCTCGGGGTTTACTCTTCCTCTGGATCTCCTCCTTGTCCCTGGCCAACTCCTTTTCCCTCTAAGGGAGTGACTGCAGCCTGCCTCCCTGCAGCCTCTTCCTCAACTTTGTGGTGTAGCAGACTTGCTTCCTAAGAAAACTTAGAGGAATTAAAGTAACAAAATTTTCCTTGCAACATCTATCAAGAAAACAAGGAAAATGAGGCCCCAATCATAAAAAGCTCTTCTGCAATTTAAGTGCAAGACTAAGTCCTTAAAAAAAGATACAGAGTTTATTTGGGTCTCCTGCTTTTTCGTGCTTCTGCCTCTATCCTTACAATGTGGTCAGTTGCACTCCTACTTCTTCAGAACCAGTCTGCATTCCATCCAAACCTATTTCTTTGTAGGTGTGCTACCAGTTCTTCCATTACATTCTTTCCATGGTTGTACCTAAATATGCCGTGAGGGCAATTGGTCTGTATGTTTAGGGTCTGGAGCACAACTTACCTGGTTTCCTCATTGGGACAATAATCACATATTTCCAGTCCTTTGATATTTTACCTTTTTGCCACATTATATAAATCTTAGTATCACCCTCAAGCTTGCTTAATTTAGGGGCTTAAGCATTTCAATGCTTATTTCATCCTTGCCTGATGATCTGCTTTTGCTCCTTATCATCACTTTTTGGAGTTCTCTCATATTAAAGTTTTGATTTAAAATAATATCCACATCTTTCTCCCACCTCTTCAGCATCTCATAACTATCCTTAATGAATGTTCTTTTCCTCTCCCTAATTTCTATCCTCTGATCCTCATCATTACTTACTTTTTGTAATATGGTGGACAGAATTTCCACTTTTTCTTTACTCCATACTCTGCAAATCCAAGGCTTGGTATTATGTGACTCTGACTCTTTATTCAATTCATTTCCCTAAGTTGTTGATGATACCAATACGGCAGAGCTATTTTAGTTACTGTCTCCTGGTATGTTCTCCAGCTCTCTTTTTTGCCCTTTTTTATAGCCCTCTGTTCAATTTTCTTACTTTAATATTTCATTCAGTCCTCACTATTTAAGGAATTTTTTTGATGTCTTGTTTGTCTTATTCCTTTCCTTAATTACTATTTCACATTCCTTGTTGCAACATGGAACACTTTTCCTATCTTTAAGTACTGTTCGTATCCTAGGAATAGCTATGCAGGCTGTCTTTATGATTCTCTTAGTAAGATTAATACATAATTCCTCAAATTTTTCATCTGTACTTTGCTCATTCACATATACACTTCTACCCTGATATAATGCGGTCCTCGAGAGCCATAAAATCTTACCGTGTTATAGGTGAAACCGTGTTATATCAAACTTGCTTTGGCCTCGAGCATCTCCATTATTAATAGTCAGCATATAGCCCCACCCCCTTATCCGACCCCACCTACTTCCCGCCCCCCCGACTGGCCCCTCAGAATCCCCGACCCATCCAACTACCCCCCCCCCCGCATCCCTAATCACCCCAGGACTCCCATGCAGAGCCACACACTGCACTGGGACGGGCGCTAGGACCCAGGGAGGAAGCACTCACACCTGCTCGACCACGTCAGCTGGGGTAAGCCCCGCAGGGGTGGAGCGGGGGAACTGGCCCGGCGGCCGCTGCCCTGTCCATGGAGCGTGCCCAGCCCGGTGCAGCGGCTGAGCCCGCGAGGGGGAGCAGGGCTGGCAGCCTCACCCAAGGTGTCCGCATGCACCTGGTCCCCGCCCCGTGCCCACGTGGTGCTTGGGGAGTGTGAGCCCATCTCTCCTCCTCCACAGAGCCCCGCACAGCCTGTCCCTGGTGAGGATGCCAGGCCAGCTGCCTGCCGGGGCGCACGGAGCCCCTGACTGTGGGCGGGTAGTGCGGCGCTATGGACCTGGAGAACCCGCCCGGTGCTGCTGCGAGCAGGGCACAGCCTGCCAGCTGGGCCCGCTGTGTGCTGAGCCCTCCAGCGCCGGGACAGGGGCACCTGCATGGCACTGTCTAGGATGGGCACGTCTCCCTGCCCTGGATCCACAACTTCCCCATGTGGACCAATCTTCCCCAACTTCTCGGCACCGGCTGGAGCCCCTGTGACGTTCCCCTGCACTGCAGCTCCTCTCCTCAGTCTGTGGCTCCCCCCTGCTCCCTGGCTCCTGACCAGGGGCAGCTCTAGATATTTTGCTGCCCCAAGCACAGCAGGCAGACTGCCTCGGTGGCTTGCCGGTGGGAGGTCCCTGGTCCCGCGGATTCGGCGGCACGCTTGCGGGAGGTCTGCTGAAGCTGCGGGAGCAGCGGACCCTCCGCAGGCATGCCGCCGAAGGCAACCTGCCTGCTGCCCTCGCGGCGACCAGCAGAGCACCCCCCGTGGCTTGCCGCCCCAAACTTGCACTGGGGTGCTGGTGCCTGGAGCCGCCCCTGCTCCTGTCCGCCCCCGCCCCCGAGACCCTCTGCCCCTTATCCAACCCCTCGGACCCATCCCAGCACCCTTAATATGCTGCTCAAAGCAGCGTGTCGGAGCCAGACACGCTGATCTGCCGGAGCGCACAGCCCTGCTCCCCAGAGCTCTGCTTTACCACGTTATATCCGAATTTGTGTTATATTGGGTCACATTATATCAGGGTAGAGGTGTATTCCTCATTTTTGTTTCTAAAGAGTTTCCAATTTTCTTATTTTAGATTCCAAGTGGGGATATTATCCTTATCTTCAGTATTTCCTTGATGAGTAATTAATGTCAGGAAGTGGTCGCTACCTGTTCCCTCCTCTTTGTATATATGTCAGCTGCATTTACTTGCTATTGTGCTAGAAGCTATTCCCAGATCCAGGCATGAGAAGCTTCCATCAGCCATATTGAATCTGGTAGGTGATCCATCAGTTAATATTACTAAATTATTCTCTTCAAAGAATGGCTCCAAATATTTTCCATTTTTATCATTTTTCTTACTTCCCCATAATCTGTTGTGGCTATTCAGATCACTACAGATAACGAAGGGACATGTAAGATCTGCAGTTAATTATGCCAGGTTCATAGCCTCTAGTTTCTTGCATGGGTTATAGACATTAGAATGCCTTAGAGATGCAGAATTGTTTTATATTGGTATCCAATAGCATATATTTGATATTTAGCTTTTTCTTCTTCTAAACCTCTACTTCCAGGAAGCTCACATTATCCTTAATGAAGGTGGAGTCACCCCAACATGGGCATTCCTATTTCTCTATCATGTCTATATATGCCATATCCTAGTTTTTCTATTAGCCAAGCCTCTTGTATGCATGTTATATCAAGCTTTGTTTTCATATCAATAATATTTTTTTTTAATTCTCGCCCATGCGCTACTAAGTTATAAGCATTCCAGCTGAAAATAGTCACCACTGTGCTTTTTACCTTCAATATTTCCTTCACTTAGGTTGCTAGCTCATAGGTACTTTTCAGCAGCTTTAATTATAATTCTCATTTTCTCTCCTATTTGAGGCATACAATTTAATACTTCAATCATAAACGCAATGAATCTGTTTATGTAAGTAGTATGTCATCTCCTTTTACCTGGCTGTCACTCATTACTTCCTTCCTTCCTATTAATTTATTGCTGGCTATTCCCTTTCCCCTTATCAGGTTCTCCCCCCCCCGCCCCCGCCCCCGCCCCTTTTTCCCTTGTAGATGTCTCCTGGTAGCTTCTGCATATGAGATGTTATTAGTAATTTTGGTTTTTTTGTAGTTCTCTAGCTTGCTTTACCTCAGTATATCTTCCACAGGCTAAATTTTTTTCCTCCACAGTTGCAACATTTTGTTTGGTCCTACCTCATAATTATCGTATGAATGTTTACCTCCATACTTACTGCACCATATATTTTCCCCTTGCAATTATTTGCTACCTGACCAAATCTTTGGCATCTCACAGAAGGAGCAGGAGGATTAGAGGGCTTAATGCAGAATATTTAATACCCTAAAATTACTTTCTCTGGTAGCATCTGCCCCAGAAATGTAACCAGCACAGCTGTCCAGGGCTTGCTATTACTGCCTAGTCTGATAAATTAGTCTCTTCACCTATTCCTTGTTTTATTTCCTCTTGACATTTCAGCTGGCACATTATACTACCCCTCCTGTTCCTATGAGGAATTTGGGTAGCTAACACCTTAGTTGTGGTTTTTTTGTTTTGTTTTTTACCTAACACCTTTGTCTTAAGGAGCTTCCCTAATTATCCTTTGTTTTTACAGTCTACTAACTAGTCTCTTCCAGATGGTTTCTTAGCTCTTACTAGATCTCCAGCGCTTCTATTGATCAACTCAGCAATCTACAGAGAGTTGATATCCCCTATCTTTAGGTCCTTACCTAAGGATTTTACTATTATGTAATTTTCCCCATTTTCCTTTCCTGCATTCTTATTTCCTGGTCCTTCTGGTTTTAGAGAATCTACCCTCTTCTTATCTGTATCCAGTTTTTCACAGTGCTTTCCCTGTCCTTGTTGCCTAGCCTGGTTTTAGTTTCATTTTTTCTCATTCTGCCTAGCCAAAGCCTTAGCTAGCCTGCAAACCAACTGACCCTTCCTGCTTGCTCTTCCTAACTTTTATACTCCCATCCGACTTCTCCCACAGCCAGGCTTCATCTGTAATTAGTGCTTATTAAGCCCTCCATGTGCATTTTATAAGTTCAGCTGGACCCTTCTGTCTCACATTAATCTGCTCAGGGCCTGTGTGGGGTGGGTACCCCATTACAAGGACAAATAACTGTTAGAAAATCACAACTAATCCACAACCAGGAGAGAGAATATGAGGCTGAAAATCATCCTGGGTAACCTTTGATTCACCTCACCACAATTTTTTTTTAATCTTTCATACACAAACATGTTTGGCCCTCAGCTGTATAGTGTTGGGTTTAAATGACCTTTGCTCATGTGTGGCTAATACATTTAATTCAGAAAAAATGCACACCTGGGTCTGTAGAACCCAAATACCCTTCTTCCCAAGCAAATGCTTTGCCCATAAATATACAGATGCAGCTGGACTACCTGAGGGCAATGAAGACTGCTATACATAATTAACACTTGTTCTCTTTTCTGCCAGTTAAACCAAAGCTGCCTTTCAGGTCATGAGGAGAGGAGAGAGGGAGCCAGCCACACATGGCAGAAGTCTGATGCAAGGATTTTATTTTAAAATAACCGTTAGGGGATTTTTAGTCTGTCACACTCTTGTAGCACAAAAGAGAATTTATGAGGAGAAGTTTCTGGCAGAACAAGCTCTCCAATACTATATCTTAGTTGTTCAAAGGGGTTTAAATTTTATTTTGTTCAAATGATGATACTGTTCATCCATAGCAAAATTCAGCAAGGTTGTTAATTTTCTTTTTATGTTAGCTATAAATCAAACCCTATTTTGATTGGTAAAGTTTTCTAATACTTGTGTGTCTTACTAGGAAAGTCTGAAGATTTTTATTTAAAAGTCTGATTTAGGGCATTAAACAAAAAACAAACTTTGCATGAAGTCACATCTGAGAAACAAAATATTAAAATGTACTTTACTTCTTATGTTTCATAAATTACTTCTGTACTTTCCTTGTGGGGCTAAACTAACAGAGAAATGTAGAAAGATTAATCCGGCAAGGCTCACCGCTTGTAAAATAAATGTTTAGCACAAGCATTCATTCTGCTTAGTATTACAAAGCACCTATGTAGCTCTTTTCATAAAAATACCACCAAATCTCAAGGATTCATGTTCAAATTATGTTGTAACATCCCCATTCCCCCTCTTTTATCCAGAGATGGTCTAATTTTCAGCAGTGCTGACCATCCACAAGAAATCAATGAGTGCTGTAAGTGCTCAGTACCTTTGAAAACCCTTTGTCTCAGGGCCCTATTTAAGTGAGGTGCTGATCAGTCTCAGCTCTCATTTGAAAATATGGCCTTCCTGACCTGATTTTAGTCAGACACCTGGAGGAACACTCCTCTCAAGGTCTGAAACATCTTCTGGGTGCACTTGTACAAACTCTGTTTTGGTATAATATCTGGTGATAATCCATAATGCCTGTGCATTTCAGATGAGAATGGAGCTGTTGGCCTTTAAATGAAACTGGAACTTTGCTCTATTTGTAAGTGGCTATCTCTTTTCCTGACAGTTGGCAACCAGTATTCCCTATTTCTTTAAGAGTATTTAATCATGTGACTCCTCAAGGGTCCATTCTCCCTCCCTTATAAGCATATAACTTTGAATTGTGTTGTACTATTGAGGTACCTGTCTTCCCCAAATTCGGTATACTGCCATCTGGGGATGAGATCATACTGCTCTGAAGATAACACCAGTGCACCAAAGGGTGCCATTACAATGGGCTGCCGTCATTGGTTCCAGACCACAGTTACTACAGAGTAAGAGTTCATCATTGGAGTTTTATGCCGCAGTAGTTCAGAACCTGCACAGATCCATGCTACCTTATCTTAGTTTCACAGCTCTCCAGGGCTGTGCCCTGATCTGTACCGCCAGCTTAGTTACTCGGTGGGTCCCGATAGGATAAACACCTCTTGATTGCTAACCTGTTAGCCATCAAGGGAAGAGAGATGGAGCAACCCCCCCACCCCCTCTGCTTTTTCTTGGTACTTATTCAAGTAATTGTTAAAACCAGCTGATAGGGGGTTATTTACCATTTTTGGGAGGAATGCCTCCACATATTCATTCATTCATTCATAGATTCATAGATTCTAGGACTGGAAGGGACCTTGAGAGGTCATCAAGTCTAGTCCCCTGCCCTCATGGCAGGACCAAATACTGTCTAGATCATCCCTGATAGACATTTATCTAACCTACTCTTAAATATCTCTTAAATACCTTCCTAGGCAATCCATTCCAGAGTTTAACCACCCTGACAGTTAGGAACTTTTTCCTAATGTCCAACCTAAACCGCCCTTGCTGCAGTTTAAGCCCATTGCTTCTTGTTCTATCCTTAGAGGCTAAGGTGAACAAGTTTTCTCCCTCCTCCTTATGACACCCTTTTAGATACCTGAAAACTGCTATAATGTCCCCTCTCAGTCTTCTCTTTTCCAAACTAAACAAACCCAGTTCTTTCAGCCTTCCTTCATAGGTCATGTTCTCAAGACCTTTAATCATTCTTGTTGTTCTTCTCTGTACCCTCTCCTATTTCTCCACATCTTTCTTGAAATGTGATGCCCAGAACTGGACACAATACTCCAGTTGAGGTCTAATCAGTGCAAAGTAGAGTGGAAGAATGACTTCTCGTGTCTTGCTCAGAACATACCTGTTAATGCATCCCAGAATCATGTTGCTTTTTTTGCAACAGCATCACACTGTTGACTCATATTTAGCTTGTGGTCCACTATAACCCCTAGATCCCTTTCTGCTGTACTCCTTCCTAGACAGTCTCTTCCCATTCTGTATGTGTGAAACTGATTGTTCCTTCCTAAGTGGAGCACATTGCATTTGTCTTTGTTAAACTTCATCCTGTTTACCTCAGACCATTTCTCCAATTTGTCCAGATCATTTTGAATTATGACCCTATCCTCCAAAGCAGTTGCAATCCCTCCCAGTTTGGTATCATCTGCAAAATTATATGTGCAGTGTTAAGTGCTTATTGTGTAGTGTATGTATTCATATAATTAATACATACTCTATAGATGAGGCTACAGTATGTGCATAATCAGAAGAGTAATAGGATTTATATTAGGAATTCCTTGTTGGCTGCTGCATGTTACCTGTCCTCCTCATGGAGTCTCTTCTGGTTTAGCCTTACAAAATAAAACTTGAATTGCAAAATTAAATTATATTCAATTAACACTTGCTGCTAGGGTGGCAGTGGAGGACTGATGGCTTCTTCTTGAGTCTAGGAACAAATTGAATCTCCCCATCATCTTGTAACTTCTCCCAAAGTTACCCCGGATTGAGAGTTTCTTGGTAACAATGGATGCTTTTTCCAAACACCTGGGCTAGCTTCAGTTTAATCTTTCCTGATTAATACCATAGAAAGGAGGAGGGTGCTGCTGTCACAGGATTTTTTAATTTTGTATTAATTGTTATTATCCCTCAGGGTATTATAAGTAGAGATAGGCCCAACCCACAAAATACAGATCCAGATCTGGTAATGCGTTTCTCATGTTTGGATCTGGTTTTATTCAAACCTGCTTCCATCTGAGGATACATGTACTGAAGTTGGGAGGGGTGATTCCCAGCTCAGATAGACATACACATGCTAGCTCTGTTCAAGTTAGTGTGCTAAAATAGTAGCATGGCCATGACAGCACAGGCAATGGCTCAAGCACCTAAATATGTACATTAGGGGATCGGACGGGATTGTACTTGAGCGGCTAACCAGAGCAACCAACTGTGCCACCTGATTAGTGCACAGAATTAGACGTAGCTGCAGCACAGACATAGCGTCTCAGGCTTGCTACAACATGGATGCCACAGCTGCTTAACTAAGAGTTTTCCCACCCGTACCACTCATGTAACGATACTCAGTGTACATTTACGATAGATGTCACAATCTGGCTAGACCCCTGGCTGACAGTGTTTTATCAAGATGATTCAAGCTATGAGAAAAATGGCAATCTCAGGAGACAGAGTTTCATGTGAATTATTTTGCAGGTTTTGCTTTGTGTGGGTTTCCAACCCTTAGGTTCTAGGAAAACTCCAAAGCAAAACTCAGCCCAAGACATTTCCATGTGTAACCATAAATCAACCCTAACTCAGCTCAATTTGGCCAGGGACTGTTTGATTCTCTAATCCCCGTGAATCCGACATGATATTTTAGGTTTGTAACACCATCTGGAAGGAGGTGAGTTTGGTCCAGTTTCAAATCGTGTTCCAAATATTTTGCACAACTGGAGTAACGACAGGCGCCAGCCCACTGCCTGTGAGAGGCAGCCATTCAGTCAGCTGAATGGCTGTCCCACCCCTCATGTCTCTTATCCAGAAGTTGTGGGCCAGAAACTCAGTTGGTGTAAAACAGCAGAACTCCATTGACTTCAGTGGAGCTACACCAGCTTAGACTATCTTGGGGCGTGGCTCAATAATGGCTAAGAACAAAGAGGAAGAACTGTGCGGGTGATTAGAAAAATAATAGATCTTAGTTGGTTTTAAACAAAATTAAATATGACTATCTTTACTATTTTAAACCCTGGCACCAAGTATCCAAAGTTCCCAGTGAATCCAATACTTGGTGGATCAGACCCCCAGTGTTCATCCCTATCAGTTTTAGTCCAATGCTCTCTGCTGTGATTTGTAAGTGAAATATTGAGATCATAGCTAAATATGCTTATTTTTCTGTTAATCCAGCTGCTGTTGATTCATCTGTACCAAAGAGTTTGCATACTAGCATTAAATGTGAGTATGGTTTTGTTTTCGTTTCCAAATACGTCTGGCTTCATTTGTTTGATTTAGAAATATTTGTCTTGGATAATCTCATTTTGTTGTGCTATGCCGGTGCTGTTTTGAAAAGGCACATGTATAACTAAAGTTTGCATCATTCCAAGTGTGGTCAAGATAACAAAGTAACCGTGTCTACTGTGCGATGCACGTTTGTGCTGATATGGGCTAAATCCCAGGCCCTGGAACTTAGTATTGACTGTTTATTTGGGATATAAATTTCTTGCTTTATTTTCCCATCACAACCCAGAAATTCTAGTTCAGATACATAGAACTGATATTCACCAGCCTTTTGTATTCTTTGCTAATCAACACTGGCCATAAGGCAAACAATGTTTTACTGCTCATGAAGCTGCAAAGAACATCTGGGTAGACGCAGGCTGTGATTGTTTAGTGATATCATTAAAGCAGAGGAGCATTGCACTAGATCCTACTGCCATCTGTTGGCTGAAACATGAAATATCATTGGAGTTGAGTGTGCAGGGAAATCTTTTCTTAAACTTTCTCTCCCAAAAGATAAGGAGCCTGGTGGCACATGGAGAGGAGTAAATTCATCCCCTTTCCATGGGCACAGCGTCCCTTTGGCATGCAGACAGGTTCCTTCATTCCCCACCCCTGCGAGGCATTCCTCTGCTTCTCTATGGGATGGCTGTATAGCTGGTAACATGTGCTTCCTTTATACAGAGAGGTGCAATATCTTATCAAATAAAAAAAATCAGGAAAAATGGAAAGTTTCTATTGTCCACAGTGGAATCATAGCTCCATATTATGATTATTTAGATACCTAAACTAGGACATCACAGAGTATAACAAACTTGGAAGCCAAGAAACGCATAGCTAAGGCTATGGTAGAGCATAGACATTACAGCTATGTTCACCCTAGAACACAGATAGACACAACATCTTTAGAGGGCTCAGACTAGCAGATTACATGTGTTCCTCAACACAGAAACACAGGAGGACAATTTAAGGGTCATAACAGCAGAAAATTTAGATTTTTCATTCTTATTTTGGGGTGGAATAACTCCTCCTAATTAACAATGTTAATATTTCTTCTGTGCATTTCATTTATTTTGTTCTTTTTATGTTTTTTCCATTAACCATTTTATGAAACTAGTTCTACAGTAATGGAGCAAAATACTGTAAAAGCCCCACTGTAAGCTTAGTATTTACGGAAAAAACATATACAGACACACAAACCTCATTGATTCAGAAATATCAGGAGGACAGAATTTATTCAACCTATGACATATACAACAGGGAATGTTTCAGATAAAGTGATGTGTATGGATGGAACAGTACCTACATTTCTATAACAGGTGTATTTGTTTTATATAGATATACGGTATTATGCTATGTACTGTTTGCATTACAATATACCTAGAGGCCCCACTGCAATCCATTTGTACTAGGCACTGAACATACATGAAGTAAGACCCAATCCTTGTCCTAAAGATCTTGGTCTACATAGAAAGGTAGGCAGAGGATGGGATAAAGGAAGCATTATCTCCATTTTACTGATGGGGAACAGAGTCACAGAGAGTTTAAGTGACTTGCTCAGGATCACACAAGGAGTATAAGGCAGAGCAGGGGAACTGAACGCACAATTCCAAAGTCTAGTACTGTGCCTGAATCACATGACCATAGTTAGACTTAATATCTCTGACCTTCTAGGAAATGCCAATGTATATAAATGTTGTCCAGTGCTGTAAAATCTTTTTCTTTGATCTTGGCTAGTATTCTCCATACAACTGAACTGACATTTCCACTGGCAAGATTTTCTGCTTTGAAGAACCTCCACACCCATATTGGGTCACTATGCACCTTCCCTTCACCCCACCTCCCCAGGAGTTGGAGGGATCAATCCTTACAGTCCTCTATGTATAGAGACTGCAATTTCACCTGATCATTATGCTCCTTGTTTCCTACCCCAGCACAGCACAGCTGGAACTGGCTAACTAATCTTATCTACTTTACAGTCTCTGTTCCTTACTTGGGGAGAGCACTGCTCAGAAAATGCTGCTGGAAGAGTGTAGGAACAAGAAAAGTCATTTGATTTTTCTCTCAAGACACCAATATTCTCTCCCTCATATACCAGGGCTACATCTCCTTCCCTTGTCTATTGATCAGGGGAAAGCTGAAATGCTCTCCAAAGAGTCATTTTTGTCATCAGAAGAAAATCTCTCCTTAAGTGGCACTTGTTTTTCTCTGTCTTTTATCTTCCCGTTAAAGGGATAGGTGACCAAAGACATACTTCTCTGGTAGATAGTTCACCTCTTACACTTACTGCTGCAATACAAGGAAATGAACAGCTCTGTCTTAACTTGCCAATGTGTCCATAACATAAATCTCAAAGTAGAGCATTCTTCAAGTATTACACAGGGGTCTAGCTGCACAGCTCCCAGTACTGTAAGAAAATCCACGGGACAAAACTTTGTGCAGTACCCTGAAAATCTACCCCAACGTGTTTTGCTTAGTATAAAAATATTAATTGTGACTGTCTCTTCTGAGCTGGAGATCGAAGTCAAAAGAAACTCTGTACCTCACTGATGCCCCATTTAATTAAACTCAATAAAAAGGCTAACCAAGATACACTGATGTGCTAAAAATGTAAAAAAAGCCATTTTGGTTTTCACCAGGGAGTGAACCTGTGATCTCCAGAACTAATAGCGCCACCCCTTATAACTTGAAGTAGAGCACTAGGTCTTCCAGGTGGGAGCTGTACTCGATTCATATCCCCTGTGGATCAAGCACAGAGGGGGACATGTAACATACACTGAGCAGTGGGTTACAATAGGATCACAGCAGAGATGGAAGAGATCCATTTCTCCAATTTCCACCTGAAGTAACTGAGATGGGCACTGTGAATTGCACAGGGGGAAGGGATGGAGGCATCCTCCCTCCATCCCAGCCTACAGAGCTCTCTGTGGAGGCTTCTCCAGGCAAATGGCTCAATGGCTTCTATGCCACTAGTGCTGCTCCTCCATTCAGGGATGGGGGAAAGGGGAAAAACCAAAGGATCCGCAAAACAGCTAATTCTCTGGCACCACCTTTCTGTGTTCAGCCCTCAGGGTTTACCTGCAGATCTGTGATCCAACTGGGCAGAAGGTTCATATCCCCATGTGATCCACCCATGTCCTCCTGTCGCCCGTGCCAGCACAATCGGGTTGAAGTGGTGTGGAGAGCCCATTGTAGGCTCTATGCACTGAAGTGGACGTTGCCCTAAATGTATATAGAAATGGGTCTGATTTTTCAGAGGTGCTGAGCACCCACCACTGAAACTGATGTCCGTGGGCAGCTGCATTTGCAAGCTGGCCCCAAGGTATCTTTGCCTTTTATTTATCAATAATGTAGTAGGCAGATGTAAATGGCCATTGTTCTTTAATACTTACCTTTACCAAAAGGCACTAGATGCCCAGCCAGTCCTCTTTCTGACAGACAAACCCCAGAAATGACTGTTTCCTGTGCCATAAAGGTTTGTAAGCACCAATGGACAAAATCACAATATATCAAGAGTGTCATATCCACAGGTAAGAAGTCAAAGTGAAGTGACCCATGGGAATTGATGGACTCATTTATTTTCCTCTAAAGCTTTAAATAGGGCACTAACACAATGGAACTACAGTCACAGCTAATGTGGTTGATGTGCAAATCATTCCTGCAATATACAATGACTTAATGGCTACAAAAATAGGCCTCTGCTTAGCATTTGCATTTTGAAAAGTACTGAATAAACAGGGGATGTTTTGCCAGGTTATTAGAGTGATATGAGGACACAGCTAATTTTCTCCCTAGTAGAAGATTAGAGTGTGTTCTTTTCATTTAAAAAAATTGAGAAAACGTTTCCCCTATTAATGATGTTACTGTTTAATAAGTATGGCGTCCCTTTAAATCCATGCAGGTTATCATAATGGGCACGGGCTTTGATAAACACAGACTCTGGTATCACAACAATCATTCTTCATGATTTCTTACCTTGTCTTAATCCACATGCTCCTGTAAATAGAGGTCATGCATTTGGAAAGTGCCTGTAAATACAGGTCATGCATTTGGCCTGCAAGAAGAAAATTCAGGTCATTCAATAGCGAACCCAAACAGCTGCTGAGATAAATTTAAATCAAGATTCTGAGACAATGGCACAAATACTGTATGCAAATCCATTGTTTCTTTTAATGAAGAATTAATACACTATGGACATCTATCTTGTAAGTAGTTAGCTCCTTTGATGACGGTCTGAAAATGCACTGTTTTACAAGATGTTTATACTTTCACTGATTAAGGCATATATAGGCAGAGCAGGTGCTAAGACATCCAGTTTGTAGGACTTTCCCTTGGAAGCCTTCAGATAGACCTTGGATTTAAAATTGCTTTTTTCTCCTTATAGTCATTTGTCTTTACTGTGGTCACATTTACATAGCCAAGTACTCCAGAGTAGCTAGGAGTATGGTGAGAATTAGATGTATGTACTTCAAGCAGGGGAACTCATTTCCCACACACTGTGTTGAAACACTCTTCTTATGGGCCTTTGAATTTGGTTAAGAACTTGCATTAGATGCAGTCTCATCATAGTGCAAAAATGATAGCATATTAGTGTGTCTTCCTAAATAAGGACTCTGTTTTACGCCTACATGCCGCCATTGAAATTTGATAGCACCAGAACCCTGCATTACTGTCTGTGCTTTTTGTTTGTCATAATTTTAGAACATAAAATATGATTAGAATGGCATACAAAATATAGTGCCCATGCATTTTCCGGTACATCAGATTTTAATATATTTTCAGCACAAGCTTGTTATGGCTTTTCTGACTCATTTATGTTATACAGTCTGAGCCCGCCAACAAAAAAAGAAATGGTTATGTACAGTAGGCACCTTAATACATAACTTAATAGCGCAGAAGAAAACCAGTGTCGTACAGAATTTTCCAATAATAACAGCCCTTGATAAGAAATATGAGTGAACAAAAATAGACCTAAGCGTTTTTACCTGGCAAACTTGTGAAGGTCAAACCAAATACTTTTCAAGGCATATTTTATATATGAAAAAAAGTTTTGCCATCTTTGGGTAGTTCCAGTATTTTTTTAAAAAGTGGTTTACCGATTGTCTTAGCTCATGAGACCCTTTGATCCTAGGGCTATTGGGCTCAAGGTATGCTTTTGTTGGAGAGGTTAATACTTTGGTACTAGGGCTGGGAAGAAAATATCTGATTCTCAACAGGAATATTTTATCCTTTGATCAGAGAAAGTCTTGAAAAGAGACTTCATAGTAGTTAGTGCATTGGCAGGACTATAGGTTTTAATGCTGCATCTTTAATAATGGGATTTTTATGCTGAACGCTACCTGTTTCACACATAGTGAAACAGGTCATCAGCAAACTGCTTCATTGGTGGATGGGTGTGTAACATAAAAAAAACTGTACCCAATGCATGTGGAGATGCTGTGGGTTGGTCTCTAAGATAGGAGCAAGACTAATAAGGGTGGTCTCTTGTATTGGCTATGGAATGATAACTAACTCAGGTCAAACAATAATAAGGTTTGAATGCTTCAAACTAGTAATGGCCACCATTCAAAACTTCTGTTGAGGTTATGCAGTCTGATGGCAAATGTTGCAGGGAGAAGGGTAGTGGCAATGGGAGGATCTCTGAGCTATCTTAGCTGCACAACACATGTTTGGGTCCAAGTTTTCATCATAATGGTGAGATTGTTGCTCTTGCTATTAGAATGGGGAGCAAGTGCCCAGCACTCAATTCTCCTCAAAGGATGTGAGGAAGGGTCTATCAGCCTCATGGCTGAGAAGTAGAAGCATCTTCTGCAGTCACATCAGGGTCTAGCAGAATGTGAGACACGGTTCATAATCTGTGGTCTCACAAATAAGCATCGCTGTTGCAGATAAAAAGGAAGGAGAGGTACTTTCAAAAACCACAGAAGTGGCATGACCTCTGAAAACACACGTGAGTTCATGGACATCCCGATGGCCTGGCTGCTGCGCTGAAAATGTCTGTTCAGGAGGAATTTTGGGTTACCCACTGTCAGAATCAGTGGAAACCAGGTTTGCTACAAAGGTGGTGCACTCACTCTGTGAGGAAAGGGCATTGGGTGCACTCCTTTCAAGACCACGTCAGAAGCTATGTTTGAGAGCTACCTTGGAGGAAGCCAAATAGCCTACACCTTCCTCTGAAAATAGTGGGGTATAATAATCATGTGTTAATGGCAAATAAGAATTATGGTGTCAAAAGAAGAGTCAGAGTAAAAACAAATTCTTCAAGAAAAATTAACATCTTTTATCATTACACACAGTGGGCCTGATTCTGCTTTCAGTGCAGTGTAAATCTGGAGTGACTTCATTGAAATCAGGGGGCCAGATCCTCATTTGGTGTAAATTGACATAGCTCAACTTGTCTTCATTGAATTACTGTAAATCTTGATGGAGTTATGCCAGTTTACACCAGCTGACGCCCTGGCCCAGTGGAGTTAAACTGGTCTAAAATCTGTATAAGTGAAGTGAGAATCAGGTCCAGTGTGAATGTATTTTATATACATATATATAACTCTGCTTCTAGGTGCCAGTGGAGCAACAAGGGCTGGGTTCAGACTATTAGCTCTGACTGAAACAGTTAAAAGGAAATATTTCAAATAAATACAAAATTGCAATATCTTTCCACAAGAGAGCTGCAGCCTATGTGGGCAATCTATATTCATCAATTACATAAATAGAGCCTTTTCCCTGTAGGATGTAGGAGTATTAGTCACCATAAATCTAGGAAAATTTGATGGATTATTCAGCAATCTGTGAGAATTAACTTGTTTATACACATACACTCACCCCCACACACACACCCATTAATGCTCTATAAAATCTGTAGTGCAGGTATTTTAATAATTCTTTAATTTTATGAGTTATGAAAACAGTTGTGCATGTGTACCAAAGACAAAGAGTTCTAATGAACTGAGATTGCAACCACATGTATGAGTTTAGTGTACTATATTATATTCAAATATCTATGATAGATTAATCAACTCAACTGGTTCTTTTTCCTGCAAGTTTCACAGTAATGCCTAGAAGCTCCAGCTGAGATGAGGGCCCCATTGTGCTAAGTGCTGCACCTATACATCAGCAGAGGCAATCTCAGAGGGTTTACTGCCTAAAAAAACATGACACAGAGTGGGAGGAAAGGAAATCTTATCCCCATTTAACAGATGAGGAACTGAGGCACAAGGAGGTTAATTAACTTGCCTAAGGTCACCCTGGAAGACTAGGGTTGAGATAGGAATTGAACTCAGATCTTATGACTTGGACACCAGTGCCTTCACCACAAAACCATCCTTCCTCTCACAGTGAGCCAATAGAGTGTTAGTTGAAAGTGTATGTAAAGATATACATTTATTTAATCTCTGTTGAGACATGACACTACTAGTACCATTTCAGCATACAGAGAGCAAGAACGTTACCACAAGCATTGTGTATTGAGTCTGTTTTAATTGGACTTCTCTATGCCATTGTCAAAGCAAAGTAAATGTCAGCAAACTTTCTGTACTTAACAGAATTGAAAGAAATCACATGTGTTTATGGTACTGCAGCTTTTAGAATTCCATTTTTTGCAGTATGCCAGTTGCATGCTAATGGATCTTGGGTTGCTTTTTATCCCCATCTCCTTTTGGTTTGGGCTTATCAAACGTTTCAGAAAAAGCAGACACTGGACATGGAAAGATATGCTTGTCAAAAACACCCAGAATCCACTCTTTCTTATTAGTTTTCAGGCAAACTAAATATTATTTCTGTATATTCTATCATCATTATGTAGTTTGATCGTTAACTTATTCTCATGGAATAACAGTGCAGCCAAATTTGTTATTTCAGGGCACGTATATTCAGATATAAATAAATATGTTCAGAAACCAAGGAAATTTGAGAAAACAGTGAGTATTTTCATCTTGTAAGGCCAGGAGTGAATGGCACCGCTCAACTAGAGTAAGGATTTTTTTCCGGAAGTAGAGATACGCATTTACATTGCATACGGATGGACTCAGGACTGGTTGACTCAGGGAATTGGTAAAACAAAAACATGAAAGCATCATTTGATATCCCAGCTTTATCATATGAAATTTTGTTTGCAAGAATAATCGGGAATGGTTCTTGATTTTTTGATCAGTACAGGGCACAAGGCAAAACTGACAACTGAGGCCCCCCTCCCCTCACACCCGCCCCTTTCAAGGAATAGAGGGCGATGTTCAAAATGGCTGGAAGAGATTTTATCAGTTTCTTACAGTTTAGGAGGCTAGAAATAAGATAAAACCAGAACCTGTTGTGCCAGATTCACTGCCGTGTTAGACCAGTTCCAGGTCTGTGATTTCCATAGATTTACACTATTCTTCCCATGAAAGAAAGAAAACTATGGTTTGGGATATAGATTTTACAGGTTTTTTTAAAAAAAATTCTTTGGCATTGACAATGGTTATATGGAGCAGTAGAGACAGAAAGATGATCCTAGTGTCCTTAGAAAATTCTTGCTTATGAGCAGTGTAACCTAAATAGCTTGAGCAGTTGGGCTTGATAAGATAGTAGATAACACTCAAAGAGCACATTACTGCATAACCTGAAGAGAACTGGTGCATGTTGTGTTTGAAAAAAGTAATAACCAGCTAGAAGTAAAAATGGCTTCCACTTTTAACTCTTTCACTGATCAATTTAATAGTGATCTATGGTGGCAAGGTAGGCAGTGCTACCACATTTGACTGGGAGGGGATGAATCATTGGATTCTCACCAGCCCCAGGAACTTTGGTAGACAATCACCAAGGTGACTTGGTCCTCCTGCTAAACCCCAAATCCCACAGCTCCAAATGTCACCAAGCCATTGCCTGGTAGACCAGGATGACCTCCCCTGACCCTTTCTGTAACGTTCAGAAGAAAACAAGGAAGCCACAGAAAATGTAGTTCTAAAACACCATCATCCACACCTAAAGTCTTTAGCCCCAGTTCCCTAAAAGTTCTCTTATCTGCCAGCCAAGTCCAAAGTCTCCTAGGGAGGCAGGCCCCAGCCTATGCCCTGCTCTTCCTAACTTCAATAACTTTTCCCTAAGGGGATTATCTCTCCTCCTGCCTCATTCCAGAACTGGTTTCCCTTTGGCATGCCTTCTGTCTTAAGTGTTGCCTCTCCTCCTCCCCTCTCTTTCTAGAATGAATTGGGTCTGGCTTACATAGACCCCAGAACTCTATGCCTCGGAGAGAGTAGTTAATTAGAGTCAGCTGCTTGTGATTTCTTTTCCTCCTCTTCTCCCCAGGAGACAGTTCACACTGTTGCATGGGAGAGGAGTGCAGGAAGAGGGGGTGGGGAGTGCAAAGAGCATTGCACAGTGAATTGGGGGGGGGAGTATGGGTGTGAGGGCTTTAGCAGTACTGGAGCAATGGGATGAGGAGAAGGAGCACAGGGAGAGAAACAAATGGGAAGGATCATTCAAAAGAAGAAAAAAGCTGGAGAGGGCACTGCTAGGAGGGCTTGTAGGAGAGTGAGCAAAGCAAGGGGGGCCCTTTGTGAGAGTTATCAGCCAGCCTGGACAGGCCAGCCATTTCCAAATGACTTTGTGCAGGGGAGGTGTGTAAGCAGCATCCTTGCTGTCTGGCAAAAAGAATCTGTTGACTGTTGGGGAAGAGGACTGGAAATGGCTAGAAAAGCCAGCCCAGGAGATTTTCCTGACTGGCATCTTTTGATATCAGACATTGCTTTGAAGTGAGAGAAGTCGCAGTGCATCTCTGTAGTGGTGTGTCAGAGCCAAGGCCTTACACCTGGCCAAAGCACCACCAGCTTACTGCAGGAGTGGGCCAATGACTTGTTAAAGCATCATTGAACTCAGCATGAAGTGCTGCTGCTGAATAAGCAGAAGTGTTAAAAACTTTCTAAAGTAGGTCCTACAAAAAGTAATATTTCTGTTTTCTCATAGAAGAAATAGTTGATTTTTTTTAAAAAGCAGTTAGATGTTTAGAATCCAAAAGGCAATTTGGTGATAGGCATCATTTTGGACATAGACTGCCTGAGAGTGGCTCTTTATAGTGGCTGAAGGGCTTTTGGTGCATTGAAAAAAGTGATAGCTATGAACAATAGCCACAACTGGTGAAATCAGTTCTTCCCTTCAGCCTTGTAGCCTGGCTTCCAGGCTGGCAAGGACATGAGATCATAGCATCATCCTATTAAGAACATGGTGAGAATGCTAAATCCTATTCAGATCAATGGAAAGCAAAAGGATCATGCTCAGTAACTATCATTCAGAGTTTAATATCTTGAGCTTTTATCAGTGTTTGCACAGCAATCAGCACAATTAGTTCCCATTATATAATTTTTATTTTAATTATAATGTGCAGGCAGTTTGGGCTAGTCACAGTCAGGAAACATAAGTTCTGTTCCTGCCACATACCTATTACATGACCTTGGGAGAGTCACTTCACCTCTGTGTGTTTCTGGGTTTTGTATGTTACTTCTCTTTTAGATTGTAAACTCCTCAGGGCAGGATCAATCTCTTATGGTGGGTGTGTGAAGCACTTAGTACAATGTTGGTTAGAGCCCCTACGTGTTACTGTAATATATAAATAACATTATAAAAAGTCAGAGTTTTGTTACATATCACAACTCATTCAAATATAATATCCCTTTCATTTAGAAAGCTAAAACCCAATGCTCAGATGCCACATGGAAGACATATTTGAGGTGAAATCCTGGTTCCACTGAAGTCAATGGGAATTTTGTCATTGATGGCATAGGATCAGGATTTCTCCCTCAATGTAGATTCAGTATGAAGGTAACGTGATAGAGTAACTACGGAGATAAAGTAGGCAAAAAGATGCAAGGTCAGCAGATGGTTACATACAGCTACATAAATAGGTCTTACATTCAAGGCATAAGGAGAAAAGGGCTCAATGGTCTGCTGCATTTTAAACTCAAGATGTCTTTGCTTTTGTACTTTTAAGGTGCAAAATAAGCTGTTGTAGTGTAAGTTGTGTGCTTGTTTTCATAAACTGTAACAGTTTTCCTGATGTGCTCCCAAACGAGCAGTGGACTGGTGACAGGAAAAACAGGCTGCCCCACGTATGCCCCCTGCTTTGATTAATTAAGTTTCACACTAATAAGAAAACAGGGTTATGGATAATCAAATAAATCCATTAAGCCTACTTAAAGCTGCAGTGCTGGCAGTCATGACTTTCCACTGGTGGGCATTCATGCCAAATGCTGATGACCATACGGTATTAAATGCTAATGAACATCATTTTGAATGCAAGTGGTTTGTGACTGGAAAAATGTCTCCAGCGAATTAAGTATTTATAAAATTAAACTTTAGTAAAACAACTTCCTGCTCCTGCTACATGTACCTTCCCCTTCAACTTTTCACTACACCAAAGGACAAGGGTCTGTAATACAGGCAGGTGCTCTTTGTTTCCCACATTTCTAGTAGGAAATGAAAGGGGGCGGGTGAGAGCGAGCACTCATGCGAAAGACAAACAATTGCCTAGCTTTGCAGGAAATGATAATATAACCAGCAGAAAAGATTTAAGGAAGGAGAAAACATTTCCTAGGGCTGGAAATTATTGAATGTTTAGAACAGAGGAGCAGACAGTGGTTTAGAGGGGGGAATTTTCCTTATTTCCCCCTTAAAAATAGGCTAGGAAGGACTATATTTTGACTGGTAAATATGGATTTCACCATACACACACAAACCAATGAAAAATATTTCCATTGATGATGATCGAAATTTACAAATAGGCCAAGTAAGAAAAATGCTGCTTGAGAAACTGAGTTTGATTGAAGGCCATTTACTTTGAATATTTTGACATATGTTGACAATTTGTGTTTTAACCGTTATAAGGATTTACCTTTTAGAATCTCAATGTCTGCTGTCACTAACTGTGAACATTTAGATTGATTAAAAAACTAAAAAAATGCTTAAAACCTATAATGTTCTGCAACCATGAAAATTTAAAAAGATAAAAATTGAAAAAAATGCTTAAAAATAAACATTGATATTATTCATCAGAATTATAAACAAAAGTCAAATTCTGCCAGCCCTACAAATAAATGACAGAAGTAGCACATCAGGTGGGTATTAATACATGACATGGTATGTATGTCTGTTTGATTGCATAGATATCTAAAACCCTTGTCACTGGTGATCCTGAAAAAGACTGCAAACCTTGGACTGAAATAATTGACAAACACGTTTGTGTTTCAGCTAGTAATGCATCACTTCACATTAAGCTCCTTGAATGGTCATCAGAACAGGTCGCTGAGGAGCATTGTTGATATCAGGAAGTTGTTTACTGTACTTTGGACCATAACCACCTCCCGTTTAAATCAGTGGAGAACCTTTCATTCAGTGGGAATTGAATCAGACCTTTGGTGATTAATTATTGTATCCTCTGATTGTTTTCAAAAGCTAAAAAGACCAGATAATATTAACGATGGGATTTTCAAAAGGACTCAGTGAAAGTTTAAATCTGCTCCCACTGATTCAATGTTCATTTGATTCCCAATTCCTTCTAATATACGGGTTTTAAGGGTGGGATTTTCAAAGCACTCCATTTTGGCTTAACTCTGTTCCCCTCCATTTCTCCAAGCCCGTGTCCTTTGACCACTTTGGACTGAGTGGAGAAGGAGACTCGAGAGTGCAGTTTCTATGCACTGTGCAGTGGGAAAATCTCCCTAGTGTAGATGGCTCATGCAAGGCTCTGGGCTGAATTTCACCCCAAATACAAAGGAGTGTGTGTTTTTGGTGAGCTCTGGGGAATGACTGAGTGAATTTGCAGATGTTACCCTCTAAAGACAGAGGAGTTGCCATCTCTGTATGTAAGTGGGTGTCAAGAGAAGGAAATATCACCATGGGGGTGGGGGAAATACTGTTCTATCACTTGACCATTGCTTAGCCTTGTAACAGTTCCTTTTGCATTCTCACATGTACAGACAGGGATCAGCAAAAAAAAGAAAGACTTATCAAAGCAGTTGAAAAATACAAGAAGGAACTTGTACGGATAGTTTCTGCCCCCAAATTTAACTGCAGGAGTGTTTCCATGGGACAGCAAAAGGTAAGCATATTCCTTGCCAGCTGTTGTTGTAGGATCTGAGTACATTTGCATTGAGATGGCATTGAAGTGTGTGAAAAGCAGACACACGCTTTCTCTCAAATGGCTGTAGTCTGAAAGGTGTATAGTGCAGTAGTAAATGCAATTTTATTACCTATGGGTTTTTTATGTTTTAACCAAACAACTGTATTGTAATTGTTTAACACAGTTATTAAATCAAGGCTAATGTTTGATTTAAGTTTGGGGAACAAACTAAAAAACAGCAACACCCAAAGCCCCTTTGCTACTCTCACACTGAATAAAGCTAAACCACCCTGATTGAAGGTTTGACACAAGATGCAATACACTGCCTTTAGTCATATCTGATGATAGGCTACAGCTTATGCCTACTGCAGCCTACTCATCTCACTATTCTTATCCTTACTTGGCCTCCCCATTGATAAAATAGGTCTTCCTGGAACACGTTTGCTCATTTGAGCCAAGGTGTCTTAATGTACAGCCCAGGAAAGGTACTTAAGCCCTGGAACAGGTTACCTAAAAAGGTTGTAGAATTCCCGACACTGGAGGTTTTTAAGAACAAGTTAGAGAAATATGTGTGAAGGATGGTCTAGGTATGTGTAATGCTACCTCAGCACTTGAGATCCCTTCCAGTCCTACATTTCTATGATTCTATAAAGTATGATACAAGAAAAGGCTATTGTATTTGTTGTGTGCATGCTATGGAAATGACTGACATTTAGTTCTTTTGAAAATGTATTCTTAGAAAACTAGTCCTTCTTCATAGCAGTGATGGAAAATACCTCATTAATTTTTTACAAGTGAATTATTTGAAATGATTCTTTAACATGTAATGGCATGTCATTTTTGTTTTCCAACTTTGATATTGACTCATCAGCCCCAAGGATCAATGCAAAGTGATCAGTTAAAAATTCTCATCTGTAATATTTAACTTGAATCTCCCTTGCTAGAAACTAAGCTGGTTACTTCTCATCCTACTCTCTGTAGACATGGAGAACAGTTAAACAGCTGATTCAGAGACAAAAGCTGACCTGGTTCCGAGTGTAATGTGCTTTTAGAGCAATTGATAACATAATGGGGCTTCATGTGACATTGCTTAAGGAGAGTGACAAAAAATTGAATCATGTTATAAGGTGTCATTTATTTAAACAGGATATGTAAGCTATTGAGAAGTGAGAAATTTGAGGAATCTAGCATGATCACCATCTTCTTTATAACAACCTTTATGTTTGAAGATTGTTTTGTCCACTCATAGCCTTCTTGTCTCCAGACTAAACATGCCCCATTCTTTCAATCTGTCTCTATAGGTCATGTTTTCTAAACTTCTTATTGCTCTCTTATGAGCTCTCCCCAATTTGTCCACATCCTTTGATGCCCAAAACTGGCCACTGTATTTGGGGCTCACCACTGCCGAATAGACCGGGACAACTATCTCCCTTCTCTTACATACAACACTCAGCATCACACTATTGACTCATATTCAGTTTGTGATCTACTACAATCCCCAAATCCTTTTCAGCATTACTACTTCCTAGCTACTTATTTCCCATTTTATATTTGAGCATTTGATTTTTCCTTCTTAAATGTAGTACTTTGCAATAGTCTTTATTTAATTTCATCTTGCTGATTTCAGACCAATTCTCCAATTTGATCAAGATCATTTTGAATGCTAACCCCGTCCTCCAAAGTTTTTGCACCTCTCCCAGCTTAGCATTGGCCATAAAGTTTATAAGTGTACTCTCCACTCCTTCATCCAAGTCATTAAGGAAAATATTGAACAGTTCTAGACCCAAAATTGACTCCTCTGGGACCCCATTTGATATGTCCTCACAGCTGGAACCATTGATAATTACTCTTTGAATACAGTCTTTCAACTAGTTGTAATGTTTACCATACAGTAATTTCATTATTTCAGGAAGAAATGAAGAAAATAGAATTTGCTTAATCTGGTTATGTGTTTAACTGTCAATTACCACAGCATGCAGAGACTTATGTCACCGTGGGTAGGTGCTGTGAAATCTTCCACACCAAACTTTGCTAAAGGACTTCACTTCTGACCTGTAAGCTCCCTACTATTCTAGTACCAGTCCCTGACTCTGTCTTGAGCAGAAATTGCTCAGCCAGCGACATTGTGAGGTTCGGGTTTTCTTAGATGGTTTGGGGGTTTTGTTTGTTTGTTTGTGGTATGACAAATATTTACCTGGAACTTGGATGAGATAAGGTTGGGTGTCTTTCTGGAAGATATGCTTTAGTCTGAACACAAGGGTAACTGGATGAAATTCTATGGCCAGTGTTATACAGTAGGTCAGACTTGATGATCTGATGGTGTTCCCTGGCCTTAAAATCTTCATATCTATGACAACTATGTAAGGGGCAAGCACACATGACAGATGAAATCCTGACTTCATTGAAGACAGTGGCAAATCTCCCATTGACCTCAGTGGGGCCAGGATTTCACCATTTATGTTTAGAGCAATCAGACAGCATACAACTTCCTATTTGAATCCAAACATTGGGGACCAGTTGTGCTAACACCTGCATGTGTATATAAGGCAGAGAGTGGATGATGCAGTCCCAGTGGATTCTGTTTTGGTAGAGAGTCTATGACCTTGGTTCCAGGGGGCACCAGTTCCACAAGCGGGAATACACAGAAGCCCATGGAGAAGGAAGAGCCTTTCTCCCCTTCCAATCCCTCTCCTTAAGCCAGGCCCAGCATACCAGGAGCTCTTGAGCTGAGGGAGAACAGGGACTCTCCGGAGCTAGTGTTACTACCAACCTTAACCTCCATAAAGGGCATGGAGTTGGGGGCAAGGCCATGACAAGGTGTAAGGGTGGCACAGCAGCTTTGCTTCCTTTGCAGTCCCCAGAGCTCTGGAACTCATTGTGACCCAAGACCTTTCAGAGCTCCTGCTGGGGCAATGAGCCTCCTCTTAATCATTCTTAAACAGAATACTATGGTGAAATGGATTCTTTAGAGACACTCTGTCTTTGGTAAGCTGTGGCATTTGTGTCTCAACTGTTTTGTTCTCTGAACTGCAGTGGCCGGATATGAGTCGCCTGTATTTGGCACCACGTGGGAAAGTCTGCTCCATGACTCAGGAAGAACAGCACTCATCTGTACCCTTTAAGAAGCCCCCCTCAAGAATTCCATCACCAGTTTTAACTGCAAGAGAGACTATTCGAGACATTGTTCAGCAACCTTTGTCTCAGACTCCTGTTCACAGATCTAATATGCTCAAACTATCCACTACACCACATAGCCGGGCTCACCTGTGTGCAGTGGTTTGCAGCAGGAAGCCAACATTTCAAGACCCTCAGAAGAAAACATATAGTGGCGACCTCCTTAACAAACATTCTGATTGGTTCACAGAAAAAAAACAGCCTTTTGCCCCCCAAATTTTAAAGACATCAAGTCAATCGTTTCTTTCAAAGTACAGGTATTATAATCCTCCCCACAAAATGAAGAGTATCTCACCCGGAAGACCATCTCTTAGATCAACTGGAACATACAGTGTAAGGCCAAGAGAATTATGCAGGTAAAATACTGGAAGAAAAGGGGTACTTCTCTGTTCTGTTTGCACATTAATGCTAAAAATTAAGTGATTTCATTCCCAAGAAAATCATTTAAAACTGCCGTCATCTTTATTGAGCATTTTCCATTTAATCTTTCAGCTCTGTAGAAGATGCACATCTGAGATCTGATGCAGATTATTCCATGCGGCATCCAGTTAAGGTTTGGTATGAGGTGAAAATATATGGCAGCAATATTCAGAGACAAAAGCTGGCCTGATTCCGAGTGTAATGTGCTTTTAGAGCAATTGATAACATAATGGGGCTTCATGGGACATAGCTAAAGGAGAGTGACAAAAAATTGAATCATGTTATAAGGTGTCATTTATTTAAACAGGATATGTAAGCTATTGAGAAGTGAGAAATTTGAGGAATCTAGCATGTTAGACTAGATAATGACATAGGTGCGTGTGGTTACAATAGAAAGAGCTAAAATAACTGAGTTCTTTGGAAAACACAAATTAGGTTCTGAGGTATATAAAAATAATAGCTCAATATATTTCAGCACCCTGAGCTCTTTATGCAGGGAATGAGTGTGAAGGCCTATTCGTGTGTGAAACTAGACTAATATAGTTAGTTATCAGATGGGAAAATGCACAATTCCGTTTCTCAGTCCTGTTTTCTTGCTCTCAAACTGTATCCTATATTTATGTTGCTTTTGAGATGTCAAAGCAACAGGGAACAAGAAGTCTGAAACCATCTTGCAGAGCTTCCCCTATTTCTTTTCCATTTGGCCAGTCTTGAATATTACAAAGGCAGTGGTGACTGCATGTACTCTGAAGAGTTCCTAAAGGTTTTCAAAGACAGCAAGAGTGATCCCAAATCAAAAGCCAAGTGTATCTACAGTGTATCTATAATGGAGTGTATCTTATTCTCTACCACGATGATGAAAAAAGAATTCACAGCTAGGGAGGAATTCACGGAGCTCTGGAAAATGAGAAACATTTACTGGATTTGGTTTATTAACCATTAGAGCAAGGACTGGTATTTTTAGTAGATGCTTCTAGATCCTTGTGAGACAATAACATTGTATGAATCTTGTAATGTAGTGGTTAGGTAAGACTGATGAGTGGAGATGTACTGGTAAACAAAGCCACTCTAATGGTAAGCTAGTACAGCTTCACACAGTGGGCAGTTGTTCTAGTGCAGGGATATAAAAAATGCAGAGTCTCATCCATCCTGCAATATGATAAAGATGCTTTATGCATTGGATTGGACCCAGATGTCGTGGTTGTCTGAGACTGCACAAGCCCATTCTGCTCAAAAAAAGTTTTCTCTTGTCCTAGCTGGCTAACATTCCCCATTACTAACCGTCCTTTCTCTGAACTCCCTCGGCCCTGCTGACCTCCTGATACTCTCCACCCTGAAGATTAGAAGCCCAGAAGCACTCGATAGAAATATTAAGCACACAGGAATGCAATGGAGTTTGGGCCTTTCCATATTCTTGCAGCCAAAACCTTCCTGCACTCTCCTTAAACTCAACCCTGCTGCCTACTGCTAAGCCCTTGTGCACCTTCCCGGTGGGAGATGTGTCCCATACAACTCCCTCATTAGTGTTTTGCGTCTGCCTGTCATGGATCCAAACGATTGGTGCTATGGCCCCAGCTTTGGAACAGTCTCTGGGAGGACCCCTTCAGTGAGCCAGACCCACTAGGGGTCTCACTCTTCCTCCAGGGGAAGCCACATGGCTTCACCACCTCCCTAAGCTGGACATCTTGTCCTTCAGCACCCCTGCTTCACATTGTGAGCTCTGTTCAGCAAGTCCAGCTGAGACAGACCCCTGAGGGAGACTTGTACAATCTTTATCAAACAGCATTATCAAACAGTATGGTTTTTTAGTCGGCTGGAACACAGCATAGGAAGTCCTTGGTTAACATAGAGAAAAGAAAGTGACAGCATAGTCCATCTTGATCAGCACAGAGCTCAAAGCCCTGTCCCTCTGACCTCTCTTTGTCCTAGTTCAGGTGTGTGCCAGAAACCCTCAGCAGCCAACCCTTACCCACCATCCCCAGCACCTCCCCAGTCCTTTGTTCTCCAGATTGGCAAACAGTGCTGGCCTTCTTGAAGTGAGGTGGGCCATCCATGGTTGTTGGTTGCCAGGTATCAAAGTCCCGCTGAGTAGGGTTGCCATTGTCTCCTCAAAAGCTCCTTTAATATGGGGCCCAAACCCTAGACAGCTAGGAGCCATTCACGCCTGAGTCTCTGAGCCTTTACGGAAAGTAAACAACCCATTCTATTCCCTAGGTAATACTGCAGCACATAGGGGAAACTGAGGCATACATTAGCTTCATTAAAAAAATACAAAAAATCCCACTTTCTCACACTCTCTTTTATAGAAAAAGAAATGTATTTTAGGATGTTTCTTGGAAGAAGTCTTGAAATTATTTTAGTAAACTCCTCAACTTTTCTCCATTCCTCAGAATCTGCCATTTCTATTTATTGTATTGCTTGTGTCCTTCATATCAGGTTGTATATGTTTGTTTCTCTATCAACATACACACATTCTGCTTTAAATGATATATTTTCCCTGTACTTTGCTCATACTGATTATTAGTACCAGGGGGCTTCATGTGCTACTGGGTCATCTACTGTGTTTGAATTGGCCTGTTCTTCATTGTGCTGCTGTGTAAAAGCAACAGAACTGTAGTGATCTTGTATGTGTTTCAAGCCAGAATAGTTTTCCCTTGACAATTTCATTGGGACTATAAAATGTAAATACAGAAGTATTAAAGAATCTTATTTCTCTTCATTTGAAAATGATAGGAACATGAATTGTGGTTTATGAAGCCTCAAACACCTCATTCTCTAAGATCACAATTTAAGGAGAAGTAAGTGAATTATTTGTTCTCCCTTTCAATTATTTTTATTATATGTTGAAATATTTAAAGTAAGAAGCTAACAGAAAATTGAAACCATATCACCAGAGCTTGTTTAACCACCAGGAAACAGGTACATTACAGTAAGCAGAAGTGACAACACAGATGATACAGATTTTTGTTACATAGGTGGGGGATTATCTCACAGTAACCATACCTCCAGATGTTGCTATTATTTTTCTTAAATAGGTTATACATAAAAGGTGAAGATTTTTCAAAGTAATATTTGGGTGTCCAACTTTAGATACTTTAAAGAAGCTTGATTTTCAGAAAGTGCAAAGAACCTTGCCTCTGAAAATCAGGCCCCAGGTCTTTTAGGTTGGGCACCCAAAAGTGGGAACACCCAAAAATCAATAGTCACTACTGAAAATCTTGACCAAATTCTTTATTAGAAACGTCTTGTAATCACCGTGAATGCCAGCCAAATAAGTACTTTCTGGGAATGTTCTTCAGTAAATGTTTCCGTCCGTAGGATTGCTCAGTGAAACCAGTCCTTAAACAAGAGATGCAAATAAAACAAAGCCTCTCTTTTGAATATCAAAATCAGTGGTATTGGGATTGCAGTAAGAGAACATTGAGAATGGCCCAGAAAAAGCACCATGCTAAGATAAGGATGAGTGATAAAGGGATGGGGTGGAGACCACTGACTAGCATGAACTGCTCTCCTGGAAGAGCAATGGTCAAAGAAAGAAAGGCCTATATCTCAGAGCAACCAGCATATTTACAATTCTTGCAAATAGGAACAATTGGCAGACAGCAAGCCCTCCATACAGGAGTAGGGACATCCCCAAAAGCTCTCTGTTTTCCTGTCTGTATCTCTGGGAAAGGGTGCATTGTCCATGCTCCGAGTTGGCACATAGGCTTACTTTACTAGACACCTTTGAACTTTTGTTAACATTTTAACAAAGACTCTTAGGGTTTATCTGTCTTTACAACAAACTGGTCAGCGTAGACAAGGATAATGTGGTGATCAGCATGAACTCTGCTAACTTGACTCCTCAACGCTGTATTGAAACACAATAAGATTTCCTAATGAAGACAAGCCTTTAAAATGCAATCAGTAGTAAAAAATGAAAGACACCTTTGTTGAAATGAGGTCACACTCATTAGTACTTCAAGTTGGTTTGTCTTCTGTATACGTTAAAAAAGGACGGAAATAAAACACAAAGCCCTATCTTGTCTGGGAATATTGATGCTGATGGTCTGTTTCATGTTTGTATAGAGAAGAAGAGTTGAAATACCTTCAGTTTCTTGAAGAAGTTACAAATGATATTTTGATAAGAAGTTGTTACTGCAAGGAGTAAGTACTTGACATTTCTCCTTATTTAGTCAACTGAAAAAAGAAATTGTGACTAATTTTTATAATCAGTATGAAGTATTGGAGGACTTGTGAAGATGAATGCCGTAATGATATTCTTGAAATCGATTCCTTTGATTTGTCCTTCTTTTTTCTCCTGGCTTTTACACTTTGTAATAGAATCACCAATAACACACACAGCTGAGAAACAAAATGGGAAATATTTGCAGTGATCTTCCTATTTCCTGATAACATGGAGTAGATGTAAACAGACATTATGTTCTCAGAATCTATTTGTAGGACTGAACCATTGCATAAAATGGTGAGATGCATTGTTGTTGTAGTGATGGCTCTGTGTTCCAGTTCTGGTTTTAATTGGTTTCTCAGAGCCTAGATAAAGTAACACAGAGCTACACTGAGTCTTCTGTAATAAAGTGCCTCAGAGCAAGAGATTTTGCGCAGTGGGCTTTTTCTCCTCAACACAAGAACAAAAAATGTGGAATAAATTAATATCTATATAGCAATGCTTTTTTCTTTGGAGTATACAATGCATCACTCCATTTGACTTCTCTTGTTAAATCATTAATGAAGATCAAAAAATAATATGCCCAGCCAACTCAGGTATCTAACTGTGACATCATGTGCAGTTTTCATATTGCCTAATTTAAATTATGCATTTACACTCTCACACACCGTTTTACATATCTAATAATGAAGGTTGTGGAAGGTTCTGATAAACCACACTTCCCTGTTTGCCCTCAGTGAATCCAAGCATGACAAAATATACTTTGACATAAGTCTGCTCTCTCCTATTCTACTTGATGCCCTGCACCTTAACTAGAAGGTGCTTTTGCTGTAAAGAGGAGAGAGAATTTAACTGCAAGCATGTTTAGGCCTTGGTCTTTGTGAAGTGCCATCTAGAGAAGGGAGAGGTGCCAACCTTCACAATCAGTCATGTCTTTTTCTTCGGCTATCCCTTGATGCAAGGGTAACGTCTTCCAAGGAGAGTTCACTGGTGGGTTTTTAAGTGGCTGAGGAGCCCAATTCATGCCCTTTAGATTTTCCCACAGAAGTGACAGGTGTAATCTTGGAGAAGACATAGTTGTTGGCTGGACTGATGTGCCCTTTCTTTCCTCCTTTGTCACTTCTCCATCTCATAAGTATGTCTGTTATCCTCAACATGAGCTGCGGCTTGGTGTATGGTGTGGTGCCACTGTTTTCTGTTCCGCACCGAGTCTTCCCAGTTTGTCGGGTCGATGTCTCCCTTTTTAAGGTGTTCTTTCATATGTCTTTGAAGTACTTCTGCTGCCCTCCATGAGCCCTTCTTCCCTGACTTAACTGAGAGAAGAGTACGTGCTTCAGGAGGCGAGTGTCAGGCATACATACACAGTGGCCAGCCCAGTGGAGTTTCATGACCTGTGCCTCTATACTGCTGATGTGGGCTGCAGAGAGAATGCTGATGTCAGTGTGTCGGTCTTCCCAGCTGATCCTGAGAATCCCCCTAAGGCAGTGCTGTTGGAACCACTCCAGCTGCTTGAGATGCCATCTGTAGGTTACCCAGGTCTCACATCCATAGAGAAGGGTGGGGATGACAACTGTTGCATTTTGATTGGCAGCAAAGTCATTTATTTCTCTCCAGCATACATCTTTATACTCTTGAGCAGGCAAAAAAACAGTTTAATAATGGTTAACAAAATTTACACAGCACAGCTGTAACCCCATAGGGTAATTATCATCCTAACACCTGTTTGACTTATCATCCTATTTACTGCCTACCAGCAGATAAAAACTAGCCTCGACCTTAGTCTAAACACTTCAGCTCTCACATACTTATCTAAACCAGCCTATATAACCATGCAATTCTTAACATAACCCCAACAACACCAACAAAAACAAAGCACAACAAATAAATGGTGTAAATTCTACAGGATTCCCCCTTCTCTATAGCACACCAACTTGGCAAACTAAAACACAACATAAACCACATAAAACGCAAAAAACAATTGGCCAGAAACAAACAAAGAAACAAACAAACAAACATACAAAACAAATATATTCTTATTGGGCAATCAATTATTACTTAAAATACACAAATACCCTTATTAATTTCAGACAAAACAGAATCACTTCATTAAGTAAATCATTTACAGGAATACAATTGCATTTTGGCTTACTTCTAAATTCAAAGCTATTAACAGCTTAAAATTTTTTTTTAACTTCTACTTTAAACAACAAAAACATCACCATTTCAATTACATAGCACTATATATATTTTTCAGCTAATACAACAAAATTATATATAACCAAACAATTAACAAACTAAACTTTTTAATTTTTTTATTTACAAACAAAAAAAAAAAAAAAAACTTTTTACTTTAGCAACTTTAAAAAAATGTTGTTTGTCTCTAGCTCTAATCAGAGTTAACTTTGTACTTTGCCTAACATTAATTACGCTAGTAGTTAATTACCTTTCCTCTTCAAGTTCTCTATCTATTGCGTGCCTGCCTGGGAACCTTTTGGCTGAGTTTTCTCAACTTTAAAACTACCATTTACAATCCAATTAGGAGGGCAATACATGCTAAAAAAATTCCACACAACAGGGGGCAGCCTGCAAAAAAAAACCAAAATTGTGCAATTCTTTGCTTCTTTACCAGGGTCAGTTCTCAATGCCCTTTTAGTCAGAATTAAATTATTTCAATCAATTAAATCAATCAGGAGGATCAAACAAACGGGATCCTGGCACAGCTAACAAGCAGTTGTTTCTCCAGGGCTCAGGGTGTGTACATCTTGTTGCTTTCTCAGTCATTCCATCCACCATTGCAGCAGTCATCTCTAATACTGACACTGTTGCAGTTTCTTCAGTCTACTGTTTGAGCTGTAACAGGCACAAATGTTTTTTTGCCCCAGAGCTTTTCAATAAAAAAAAAAATGAGTATCTGCTCTGCCAGCTGCACAGCTTCTCTTCTCTCTCTTCTCTTTCTCCTTTTACACACACAGCAGAGGACACATGTCGCTCTGTGTGTAGAGGGGCCCCACTTTACACCCTTTCTGCATGGGGGCTCAGCTGCAACCCGCTTCAGTGGGCTCTGATTCCAAAGGTAAACACAGATCTTCCTACTACTGTCGTCGTCAGTGCCTCAGTACCCCACTGCATTGCATCCCCAATAAAAGCTCTGAGTGATCTGAATAAGGCCAGGCAAAACAAAATACCTTTGTTGATGGGCACTCAGGCCAAATCCTAATGGACCATCGGTGTTGGAAAGAAAGAACTGAAACTCGCAGTCTAAAACCCGGTGAGGTGTTCCAGGCAGCCGGGTTGGCGCGGTGAGGCACTTGTGTGCCGCCGCGCGAGGGGCGGGCGTGCGTCGTCCGGCAGCGCGCAGCGTTCCGCGCCAGTTGCAGCTTCAGGTAACACATCAGAGGCCGCTGCTCATTTGGGCCTGTGCCTTAGCATGAATTGCTGCCTTATCGCCTCCTCAATGGGCAAGGTGGCTAATATACGGGCAAGTGGTGATTTGCATTCTGCTTTGCAAGAGTCCAACTGCAGTTCTGGCCTCTGGCGTCAGAGAGATTAGAGATCTAATAGTCCGTAAATCCAAATTGCGGGACAAGAGCCAAAACTCTCTTAGCCCAATCATCTTTCCACAACAATTTCTGTGTAGTGTAAAGCATGTCATGTCAGCTAATCGCAATCATCATACGGACACATTTGGCCCAGCAAAAACCTGTTCAATGATAGACTGTACACGGATTATTATCTAGTCCATAAGCCATGATTGATTTCTGTCCCTCACGGATCAACTTTGGCGTAATCACCGGAAAGGCCTCAGGTGTAGACCTTCATGGATGCTTTTTTAAAACTTCCAATTGGTCAACTTTGTCACATATATGCTGCAGCTGTCCCCCCTGGCGCTCCATCTCCTAGAAGGCATCAGACTGAGTAAACTGAGTAAAAAGTAGTCAAATCGATATGGGGTTTGATGGGAAGCCAAAGGTATCACCGTGTCCTCACCACAAAAACTCTCTGGCTCAACTGGGCACACAAGGCATTAGAAAGGCCTGCACTCCTGCCTCGGCCGTGAGAGTTTCTACTATCCTTTTCCCCTTATTCCAGGGAGAAGGCCTGCACCGTTCTTTCTTCCGCTGATGCAGCGGGTTCCCATTGCTGCTCACACCTCTGGGCTCACTGAGACTCAGGTGCGCCTCCTTTTCCCCTTTCAGTTCAGGCCATTGATTGGCAGCAAAGTCATTTATTTCTCCAGCATACATCTTTTATACTCTTGAAGCAGGCAAGCAAAAGTTGCTAATTATCCTATTTACTGCCTACCAGCAGATAAAAAAAGCCTCTCACCCTTGTCTAAAAACACAGCTCTCTCACATACTTATCTGCCAAGTTCCCACAGACAACTGCCTTGTAAACCGAGATCTTGGTGCCTGTTTGCAGATCCCTATCATTGAAGACTTGTTTGAGTAGTCTTCCAAAGGATATGCTGGCACAGTGGATCCTGTATCCAGTTTCTGTGTCAGTGCTGGCTCTTTGGGAGAGGTGGCTGCCAAGGTATGGAAAATGGTCCACATTTTCCAGGGGTTCTCCACTGATGGTGATTTGTGGAGTACAAAGAGTCCAGGTGAGGGCTGGTAGAGTACCTTGGTTTTCTTGATGTTGAGCGAGAGACCCAGGCTCTGATAGGCATCTGCAAAAAGATTTAGGGTACTTTGCAGGTTGGCCTGTGTGTGTGCGAGAATGACACAGTCATCTGCATACTAAAGGTCAGTGATGCCAATTCTCGTGATTTTAGATTTTGTTTGGAGATGTCAGAGATTGAAGAGTTCACCAACCATTCGAAGCTCAATCCTGATTCCATCAGGAAGGCAGTCACGGATGAGAATCAGGATCACAGCAAGGTAGATGGAGAAGAGTGTGAGAGTAATGACACAGCCTTGCTTCACACCAGTGTGAATGATGAATGGTTTGGTCTCTGAGCCATTGCACAGAGTGATGGCAGTTGTCCCATCATGGAGTAGTCTGATGATGGAAATGAATTTCTGTGGACAGCCAAACCTACACAGCACCTTCCATAGGGACTGAATGTCATGAACAGTTCCTGGTGTTGCTCTCTGCACTTCTACTGAATCTGTCATGCCACAAAGATCATGTCAGTTTTTCCATGGGATGGCCTGAAGCCACACTGTGATTTGGGGATGAGTTCCTCAGCAAGGGGGAGAAGGCGGTTTAGGGCAATGATCTTCCTTGCGATAGAGAGAAGGGCAATACCTCTGTAGTTCTCACACAAAGATTTGTTCCCTTTCTTGAATTTTGTAACAGTGTTCGCGTTCTTAAAGTCAGGTGGAATTTCTTCAAAAGGTCCAAATTTTGTCGAGGAATTGCCAAAGTTTGTGCTGGAGCATTGTTCCACGATCTTTAAAAACCTCAGCTAGGATGCCATCTGGGTCTGGTGTCTTGTGAATTTTTTGTCTTGGTGATGGCATACCGGACTTCCTCAGAAGATGGGGGATCAGTAAGGTGTTCCATTGCCAAGCATTGTGGAATAGACTCAATAGTGTCTTCAGAGACCATGGAGTCACGGTTTAGTAGGCTCTCAAAGTTCTCCTTCCAGCATTGTTTAATGGTGCATTGTCCTTGAGGAGGGTGGAGTCATCCTGGGAACATGCCAAGCATTGTGGAATAGACTCAATAGTGTCTTCAGAGACCATGGAGTCATGGTTTAGTAGGCTCTCAAAGTTCTCCTTCCAGCATTGTTTAATGGTGCATTGTCCTTGAGGAGGGTGGAGTCATCCTGGGAACATAAAGGGGTTGGTCCTTTGGAGCTTGGCCCATATGTAGCTTTTGTTGCTTGAAAGAAGCTTCTCCTGCCATCATGGTCTATGAAACCCTGGATCTCAGAGGATCTCTTGCTACCACTTATTTTTGATATCTCATTGCCTCCTTTGGACTTCAGCTTTGAGCAGGTGGTAAGCCTCATGTTTTTGTTGGTTAGAGGAATCATTTTGCCAGTTGCAGAACAAAGTTCTTTTCTGTTGAATTAATGCTAGGATTTCCTAGTTATTTTTGTCACTGACACCAAATCAGAATCTTTCATTTTCCTTCTAGCAGACTCCAACCAAAATCTTTAAGATTGAAATAAAATTAAACAAACAAACAAACAAACAGCCATTAACACAATTGTGAGGTTTTGGTTCTTGTTGGATTTTTTTGAGAAATTTCTGAAAGTTCAGGGTTTTCTTCCTGACCCATCAAGGATAAATGGAACAAGTCTTTGACTACCTTAGGCTCAGCCGAAAGCACACTTCTACGAACTGGTTTATATCATTTTACATTTTTAATTGCCTAGGAACATTCATCATTTTTTAAAAAATACTGAAGCTTTGCTAGGTTTGGGAAGTTGCAATTAATTAAATATTTTGTGTGCCTATGAATATATTTGTAACTTAGATATTATTTAAAAGCGTGCACTGGCAGCAACTAAATTAATTGGAAGGATTGGTGTCCATCAGAAAATACTGCAAATAATAATGAATAAAAATCATACAACTGTAGCTAAATGTGACTGTTTTGGGAAACCACACTAAAGAAGGTCCAAGTGGCTCTCTTTGCTAGTTCACCTTTTAGCTTTTCCCTAGGCATACGTAATACTAGATTTTGCCTTGTCCTGTCTGGGTGCACAGAGGGTGCAGGGTGCCTATCCTCTGCAGTGTGGGAGACAGGCACAATCCCAGTCTAGCACCTCTGTCATGCAAGGACTAGGAGATCTGAGCAGCCAGAGCAGAGCTAGACTCCTTAAATAAGATGGGATGAGGTCATCATCCTGCTTCTCCTGTTTTCATTGGTCAGTAGAGCTGAGCTGGTCCATGGGAATGAGAGAAGAGTGTGCACCACATGCTCTCAATTGATACAGTCACAGATGCTGCTGTGTGAGGCTCCCATAGGTATCTTACCAGTCTCTATCACAGTGTCCTTGGGAACAGCCGCCAGGGCACAGCCTTTCTTCCCCCCAACCTCACTTCCCCACAACTGAAAGCCACAAGGTTTGCCCTTTTGCACTCTGAACATATATAGGTCTTGGGACATATAGTTTGATGCAGGTTGTCCACACTACAGGCCTACAGGGTGCATGAATCAAAGTCTACTGGGGACTTTCCTGTTGATTTTCTGTCGAAGGCACTCAGATACTAAGGTGATAGGTGACAGACTAAAACTCTAAGATAGATATATTATAAAAAGTGAATAGTGACTCAGTGTTGTTCTGATGACTCTCTAGCAACAACATTTAGTATCCCTGAAGATTAAAACTTCTGATCAGTAATGGTCTCTTTTTAAAAACTCAAAGTTGAATTGCTAAATTGATTTTAAGGAGAGCCTATAAAAGACACAACTGGTGGCCTTGGCTGATTTCTTGCAGAATGAATACAATAGATGTATGTTTTAAAGACTCCCCTCATTTAGCCCACTATCTCCAAAGGAAAATACCCAGTTCAGATATGCAGTATAAGTATAATGCTTGAAGAATTCAACTGAGACTTCCAGTTCACTACAGTTATGCATTTTTCATGACTGTCTGGTTTTCAATCACTGGGGCAGAACTAGATCTGAACATGAAGCGCTAATTTCCCTATTCAATTAAACCCTTATTTCTTATGTCTACTTGTTTCCATTAGTGTTTCTTTTACATTTGGTCACAGCCATCTCGAAAAATAGGGATTTACCTAATGGACTAAGCAACACATTCTGAAAGCATTTTCACAACAGAACACACCTTGTAGTACATAAAGTATAAAAGGTTGTGTTCAGGTTAACCAGGATTTGGGCTATGAAAGTTCACCCCTTAGTGATTCCCTTAAGAGTTATTGAAAGGGAAGCCTGTTTAGAAGAGAACCTACAAATGGCCTATGTGGATACCAAAAGGTAACATATTTTGAAATCCAACAATTTTTGTCTGAATAGCGCTATGTTCGCGTCATCTACACATAGAGTTAGAAACAAAACATCAGTACTCTTCCTGAAAGGTTGCAGCATAACACTACTTTATTGCTTAGATTTCACAAATCTAGCACACAACAATCAAATACAGGGAGTGATATAGCTGGCTGCCACTTAAGGCAAAGGGGCACAATTCAACCCACTTTTCTCCCGACTGGCTCTTTTGCAGACTGTTTCAGAGGATCCAGATCACATGCTTCCCTCGGCGATTCCCTAGCCTGCAAGCAGGGGCGGCTCTAGAAATTAGGCTGCCCCAGGCAGAGCGGTGTGCTGCGCCGCCCTTCCTCGGTCCCGCGGCGGGTCCCCTCTTCCCGCGGCTCCGGTTGAGCTCCCGCGGCAGGTCCACCGGAGCCCCTGGACGAGCGAACCTCCCGCGGGCACGGCTGCGGACGGTTCGCGGGTCCGGCGGCTCCGGTTCAGCTGCCGCAGTCATGCCTGCGGGAGGTCCAGCCGAGCCGCGGGACGAGCCCCCCTCCGCAGTCATGCCTGCGGCAGGTCAGGTCGTCCGCGGCTCCGGTGGACCTCCCGCAGGCATGACTGCGGCAGGTCCACCGGCCCAGCCTGCCGCCCCCTAGATTTGGCCGCCCCAGGCACCAGCTTGCTTTGCTGGTGCCTAGAGCCGCCCCTGCCTGCAAGCAAGACCAAGAAATTCTTAGGATTTAAAGTGATAGCTTGTAAGTAGTGTAAGGGTACAATGTCACTCAAATGTTGACCCTGCCCCAACTCTATAAGGCCCCTTCCCTGCTCCATAAGACCCTCCCATGCTGTATTACTTCCAGGGCAGAGATTAGCACATGACAGGAAGGAAAGGCTAGTATGTGACTCTTCTAAGAACTCTCTCCACTGCTCTCTACCAAATGGAAATGGTTTCAGCACCATAGGTCCTCCCCAATAACAATGTGACCAATCAGTGCAAGTGTAAAAGACTTTGTCACTTGTTTTCTCACTCTTTGCAGGAATAATTGTTTTCTTTCACATCTAAATGTCCCACAGTTGAGAACCTTTCACCCAACTCTTACTGGGCCACCCTAACCATTTCACCAGTAGCCACTTTTTTCTCCACTTTCTTTTCTCATTTAGAACTTTTTTTTTCAAATCCTGTAAATCTTGTCTGGTTTGGGGTTAATTTTTTGTAATTGTTGAGGGTAAAAAGAGCCAGCAACTTTCTCTCCCCCATAATCTTTTCATCAGCATATAGTTCTCTGTTCCAGGGTTAAGGCTTCATCCACTTTGAATATTTCATCAGTAAATATTTCTTCATAACCTGTTTCAAAAGCTCCTTTGCTTTTAGATGGTTGCATGTGGTCACCTTTTCTAAAAGGGGCAACAATCTTCTTTAGTTTAAAACTCTCTTCAAAAATATTTTTCATACTTTCAGAGGAGGAGGGGTTAACATCAGCAGGTCTGGTACGTATAGTTGTAACTGTTTATAAACTCCGGTAACACGTCATTGTAGTGAAAGGTGTTGTGGGTTGTAAAATATCTCCACATCTTAGATTTTAAAGTTATGTTAAACGGCTATACAACTCCTGCTTTAGCTTCAGTATTAGTAATAAAATGGTGAACATTATGTTGCTTTAGTAGTTTATTTAAAATTATTTTCCCCATTTGGTTTGTAATTTTTGAGGCATGAGACCTTTGCAGAAAATGGTTTTAAAGGTCTTGGATACGTCACCTCCCATCTTGTCTTTTAGGACCAGGGGCTAAGCATGTTTAAATATAATGTCTATCGCTGTTAAGATATACTTAAAACCATTGTTGTGTGCGGAGACCTGCTGCATATCCACCAAATCTATCTGCCATTGTGCATCCACATCTGAAACCAGTGTCTTGTTTCTTTTGACATGTGTTTGCGCCAGTTTGTGTAAAGTGTTAGCATCTTGGTCTGAAAGCCAAGCTGTTACTTGTCTTCTATGCAAAGTTTTGCTATGTTTTTTGGCTGCCTGAAAAAGAGTGTTCACCCTCTGAAGCTTCCAACTTTCCCGGGGGCGTAATATGTTTTCTTTAACTGAGCCGCCTGTGTAGATATGACAGTTATAATGTCTTTTACTAACACGAATATGGAGAAGATGTTCACAGTGACAAATTTAAACAAAAGCAAGTTTTATTAGTCACATGGTTTAACACGCTTTATAGCAGCCTGTGGAAAAAGAATGCTGTGACTCATGACAGTTACAAGGTCCGAGCTGGCTCATTCTTCCTCTTTGAGGAGGAGGGTCTCCTCTTTGAGCTCTGTGTCTCAGCCATGAGCAAAAACAAATGATGCATGATAGATTCACCCCTACTGCGCTACCGTTGTGTAGGTTCTCAGAGGTCTCTAGAAAGGTGTTGTCAAGTTCTTGAGAGATATTCAGAAAAGAAACAGCTGTAAGTCCCCTGTTTAGATTTACACAATTCCAGGTCAGTTCCTACCCCATTGCAACTGCCTTGACCTCCGCTTTTTATAATCTCTTTACCTGAGCTATGTCTTATCAGTTCACTTTGTCCGAGGAGCCTTCCTCCGTGGGTTCAGTTGTTGGATGGGCACCTTGCTGATAACTCTAACTCATAATTTCATAGGTCTTGCTGTCAGGTTCTGGTCTATCCAGGAATGGCTGGGACAAAGGGTACAATAATCCCTTGACCCCACAGTTACAATTTGTGGTGTGGGTGGGACATAGCAGGAGAGTCTGAAGTGGCTTACTGGGGCTTAGATCCCACTTGCAATACAAGTGTTATAAGGGGGCCACCATGTTGTAATTGAGTGTTATATTGGTACCGTAGACAGACCCTCCATTAAAGGTAGAAGAAAGGAATATATAGGGATTGAAATTAAAAGCATGAAGGATGATCCCTACTGTTATCTGGCTGTATTTCATCCCAGACAGAACTCTCACTGATTGATGTGTGTACTTTAGAATGAAGGGCATTAGATTTTTTTTTAAATTTTCAAATACTTGTGACGTTAAAAAATATGATTATACCTTTGGTAGAAAAATAGGGATCTAGAGTAAAAGTGAGAAGTTAGGATGTATCTATAAAGATTTGAAAGATGGACCAATCGGTATTTTTTATTTGAAAATGTATTGTCTTTTGAGTGGTCTTTTTTGTGTGCTGATGTTCTTTTTTTTTTCTCTTTCTAAGGGCAATAGAAGATATATTTCAAATGCACATTAGAAGTAGAAGGCATGACCTTGATGAGGTGAGCAAAAATATCTATTATTAAATACTCTGTCACCCAGAGCAGGAGAAATGGTTTAATATCAGTGCGCAACAACAATTTATGCCATTCTGACTCCTACGGAATTTAAATGAAAAGAGGTGAGGGGGCAGAGAGAGAAGAAACCCTGTTCTGACAAAAGGCAACAGCCACAGGGTGTGTTATAGCTAGAGCTAGCAAAAAAATATTTTTCCTACATGCTTGTATGTACATTTCTAGTATGGCTTCCCAAAAGCTTTTGATAAAGTACTTAGTGGTCAGATTGGTTAAATTGCACAGGGCCTCTGTGCAAGAAGTGTTTGTCTCTACAGATTTCTGCTGTTTCTGCCATTTGCTGTAGCAGACAAAGCAAGGGAGGATTTGTAGCCCTAGTTTTGAAAGTGGGTCGATAGAAGAATGAACTTCAAAGCTCAGCAACAAACTTTGAAGTTCCCTCAGCTTCAAAAGCCATTCCCTGCAGCATGTTGTGGACCAAAGTGCAGACTGAGTGAAGCCAAGTAAATACTGCAAAGCATCATGAACATTAATTCAGACAAGAACTGCAGATCTGCCTGGATGCTATTGCTAATACCTTTTGTTTTCACACCCTGGGTATTTCTAAGCAAATTTTCATTTGCAAAAAAATATAAAAGAGCTATGAGTATGCATCCATGCTGAAAGTGTTTGGCAGCCATCTTGAAGGTTTTGTGGGTTTTGGAGTCATCCAGTCAGATAGCAGTCAACATGGGTAAAGTCTGTGGGACGGGAACAGTCTTTTTGTTCTATATTTATACACTGTCTAGCAAAATGGGGTTCTGACCTTTGGCGGTGGCTCCCAGACACCAATAACACACCATTTAGCTCTTCATCCATAGAGCTCCAGGTGCTTTACCAAGGAGGTAAGGATCAATCCCCTGTTTTACAGATGGGGAAACTGAGGCACAGAAGGGGCGATGTGACTTATTGAAAGTCAATGAGCAGTCTAGTGGCCAAGTCATGAATAGAACCCCAGTCTCCTGCATCGCACTCCAGTGCACTAGCCACTAGCTCACATTATCCCACTCAAATAAATAATAGAACAGGAAACCGGTCACTACAAATAGCAAATTACTAAGAGGAAACATTTTAAGCAAAAGCCCTGACAAAGAGTTTGTGAGCGACCCATATGTAGCAATGCACTCACACAAATAGTGTCAAATAATGAGCTAATCTGAAAAGAGTGAAGCCTCCTTCTGGATAACTCACAAACAGAAAGAGGGGTTTAAAGTAATACCTTGTTCTTTGGAAATGGTTTGTCCAGCTCTAGGACTGACCCATACTGGATTGTAAAGTTAGTTGATAACCACTTAGGACAGTAAAAAAAGAGGAGGAAGGATGATCCAGTGGTTAGAGCGCTGGCCTAGGATTTGGGAGACTGGGGTCAAGTCTCTGCTGTGACACAGACTGCTCGTGTGAACTTCGGCAAGTCACATGAAGAGACTGAGGCATTGCAATGCTGAGCCTGACAGCGCCGAACTTTTAGACACCCAGAAGAATCACAGGAACAACACTGTGATCCACAAAGCCGACCTAGGTGGCTAAGCCCCCACCCCCCCATACCGGTGGTTCTCAACCAGGGGTACATGTACCCCTGGGGGTACACAGAGGTCCTTTGTGGGTACATCAGCTCATCTAGATATTTGCCTAGGTTTACAACAGGCTACATAAAAGGCACTAGTGAAGTCAGTACAAACTAAAATTTCATACAGACGATGACTTGTTTATACTGCTCTATATTCTACACACTGAAATGTAAGTACAATGTTTATACTCCAGTTGATTTATTTTATGATTATATGGTAAAAACGAGAAAGTCAGCATTTTTTCAGAAAGAATGTGCTGTGACGCTTGTATTTTTATGTCTGATTTTGTACCAGTAGTTTTTCAGTGAAGTGAAACTTGGGGGTACTGAAGACAAATCAGACTCTTGAAAGGGGTACAGTAGTCTGGAAAGGTTGAGAGCCACTGCCCTAGATAATGCAAGGAGGGAGGGGACGCTTTAGACTACGGTCCATAAAGCCAGCCTGCTAGATGGCTCCCTGTCTAAGCTAGACAGTGGGAGCGTCTAATGCGCTAAACTCTGCCCCTTTCTCACAGATAGCTATCTAAGTCCAGGCCGCAGGGAGGTGCCTAGATCAGCAAGCCGTCCATGAACAGGAACCCCTCTCCTGGCATAGGCGCCTGTGTAGTTTCTTGTGGGAATGAGTTCAGTGCCTGTCTCACTTCATGGGCCCCAGGCAACACAAGCATGTCCCTGTAAGCCAGGCAGGTCCCGCTGTTACTCTGCAGGTTAGCTATTGGCACACCTCAGTCCTCAAGCCCTCTGAGTGCCTCTCTGGATTGTCCAGCACCTGGTCTACTGGACACTTGCAGTATTCAGATTCACTGCTTCGAAGAAATAGTACACTCCATCTTACCAGTTCCACCTCTGCTCAACACACAGCACTTAGGTGTGTATATAGTGAAATCAATTCCAAGTTTATTCAGCAAAACATAGCGGAGAGACTCAAGTTGTAGCAAGCAGAAGGACAGGAAACAAATGGTTACTTATAAAATAAAATCATAACAGGCACTTGAGAGCCTAGACTTAATTAACAAGATGTTCTCATGTCATGTAAAGTATTGCTCGTCCAAAATCCTTGCAGCACTATACAACCAGGCTGCCTATGACCCTCCTTTCACAAGACAAGCATCCCATCAGCTTGCTTCCTCGGTGAAGGATTTAGTATGTCACTCTGCACTCCATGATATATCAGATCAGTCCTTTGTCTTTATTTATAAAGAGGGTACCTCCCTCCCTCTGTTTGTTCCATCCTATAGATTTCGCTGTCTCTTATTTGGCAGCTGGCTCAGTATGCAGATAGTCATACATTGTGAGGCATACAGTACACGAACAGCCAGACAGGGAGATAGGTGTCTGTTACCTCCGGCTGGAAAGGATCATCTCCATGGTATGTCACCTCCTGGTGACATGCCTTAACCCCAAGACCTTAAGAACATAATTTTCAGTATAGATACATACCTCCTTAAATATTATCGGTACATACATTTCACAATGATTTTGGCAACCAGTCGGCTTCTGGCTCTTGGTGGACACCTTTCACACCACCCTTCAGTGAACTATTATTAAGGCTATGGTTTAGTCACGGGTATTTTTAGTGAAAGTCATGGTCAGGTCATGGGCAGTAAACAAAAATTCATAGCCAGTGACCTGTCCATGACTTGTACTATATACCCCTGACTAAAACTTGGGCCGGGGTGCGGGGTGTGGGGGATGTGGCCTGGGACCCCCCAGAACACCTAGTTCCTTACTAAACTGGTGAATGGCACATTTAGAGAAAAGTAGCTCTCACTTGCTTCCCTTGCACTAGCTTGTGGTACTTACCTTTATGGAAATCAAAGTTCTGGGTCCTTCTCGTCGGTGGTACTGCTGACTGCTGGACACTAACTTCAGCTTTTTTTGTTTTCCTTCGTGCATATATCTGACCCAGGAGATCCATGTTGCTCACATTACGCCACTGAAACATTTGTGTTAAAAACTTTCTCAGAAATGTTAAATATTTTAGTATTCAGTTCTCTGCCCCTGGAAGAAACAGCTTTCCAATGAGACTCAAATCTGTTGCTTGTTGAAGCATTATTCTGGATGAGTAATTGGATTTCCTTCTGTAAGCTACCAGCATGCTCACTAAGGGTCTGATTCACTATTGTCCTGCACCTTGTACTGTTAGTTTCCACCAGTGAGCCCCATGAATACAATGTGAGAGGGGCACTGCATGTAGCACACCACTTGCTCATTCAGAGAGCCAGTACCTATATAGAGGGACTGGGAGAGGTGTGTGTGGGGGAATGAAAAGGGAGAATGTCAAAGAGACCACGTTCCCCTAGGCCCATCTCCTCTAATCTCTGTCCTCTGTGCTTGCATTAGTGGGCAGGATGCCCAGGTCCTAAATGATTAGCAGAGTCAGACTGGCTGACTGCTGTATCTTTCCATCGTTGATATATATGTATTATTATTTGCATTCTGGTAGCATCTGGAGTTTTGCCAGTCAATGAATAGGGCCCTGTTGTGCTAGGCACAAAGTACTAAAATATAACAGGGTATTTATACAGCTCACTGAATGGGGTTCCCTTGGGTGAGAAATTTAAAAATTGAGTTTCTTTCTCTTCTGAGTGGACAACTAAGACGTCATGGTTCCTTTCATAGGAGAAAAGATTAGTCACTGTATCCTTGACCAACACACCCTCAAAGTCCCTTATAGTTCAGTGTGTAGGGAGCCCTTTTCCGTATGACTTTGTGTATTTATGTACTGTGCTTTGGCATCTTTTTAGATGAAAGGAAGGAAGACACATATAAATTAACAGTATTTATTATTGGTGCACCGGGCATTCATTCTTCAGAAATGCTGGGTATATTATAAGAATATATGTACACAACAGAGCTAAACTGAGTGTCACACAAACCAACAATGTGTGATTTATAATGACTAAGACCTTAATACAGGGAATTTCCTAGGGTTTAATGATCAACAGGAGTTAATTGGGTAAGGCTTAGGACATCGCTGTTTAAAAGTCACACCGCTGCAATAGATTCAGGTAGAATGTTTTTGAGGAATTGGCATGAAAATGTCCTTTACAACTGTAGGGCTGTCTTTGCTTACTTGTTTCCATAGTGTAGGAGTGCTGTCTGGTGTACTCTCTTAGGCAGTAGGTTATGTGGGAGTGAAACCATGAGCCTTGCATGAAGATTAAATAGCAATCTAGATAATTACAAAGTAATTGGAATGCAAAACGTGATTTTGTGTCTTTTGAAGTGCCTCAATTCAGCTAGAATGGGTGTTTTTGGTAGCAGTTTTGACATTAGTCTGAGTGACAGTCAGTAGGCAGGGGAAAATCTATTGAAGAACAATCAGAGCTGAAGTTAGTGAATTCTAGGTTAATTTCATAGACAAAGGAACTTTCTGAAGTGATGCATTAAATTGAAAGGATCTGTAATTTAGTCTTGACTAGACAATGCTGAGTGTATATTGCTTAAGGTCTAATCCTACCCAATCCTGAATGCCATATGTTGTGGTACTGTGCACCCTCCACTCCAGGGGGAATTGGAGGGGGCTTTATTCCTCACGGGAGGCACTCAGCACTTCTAAAGATAGGGTCCTTAAATGGTAGTGCATTTTTTTATTCTACCCCACTGCACTGCATTTGTTACTCAAGAATTTACTGTAATGTCCCCTGGACTAAAAAGTTGAGGTCTGGGCATATTCCTGTCAAAATTATTAACTAACTAGAGTGAATTCAGAAAACAACAAAAATGATTAGAGCAGAGGAGGAATTGATTTATAAGGGAGAGTTTTTAAAATGCCAGCTGTAACTGAGGTTGGCTAAGCAGTGAGTGCTGGGGAACAGCAAGATCATCCAGATGAGTTTGAAAAGTGTAAGCACTAAGGAGGGAGAGATATCATCTAGAAGGGTACAAAGAGGTATAAATAAGGATTAGGTTAAATAAATGAGAAATGTACTCTGATTGTCAGAAACTTGCTGACACAGGTAAGATTGGAGAATAGTTTCCCTTACTCCCCACTCACACATAAGGGAGGTGATGGAAGCCCAGTTACTTTGAGACTTTAGTGCATTGTCCCTATCAGCGCTTTATAGAAGAATCCTGCATGGGCGGGCCTGGATGATCTACTAGATCAGGGGTCTCCAAACTCAAATGACCATGAGGGCCACATGAGGACTAGTGCATTGGCCTGAGGGCTGCATTACTGACATCTCCCCCCCACCGCTCTTGGCCCTGACCCCACTCCACCCCTTCCATGAAGCCCCGTCCCTGCCACGCCTCTTCCCACCCCTTCCCTGCCCCCATTCCAACCCCTTCCCCAAAATCCCCACCCCAACTCCGTCCCCTCCCTGCCCCCAGGGGGTGCAGGAGGGGTGTGGGGTGTGTCAGAGGCTCAGGGCAGGGAGTTGGGGTGAGGGGTGCGGCAGGGGGTTGGGGTGCAGGGGGGAGCAGCAGGGGGTCAGGGCAGGGGATCAGGGTGCAGGAGGGGTGCAGGGTGCAGCAGGGGGTCAGGGTGCAGGGTACGGCAGGGGGCTCAGGTCAGTGGGTTGGAGTACAGGAAGGGTATGGCAAGGGGTCAGGGTAGTGGAGTTGACTGCAGAAGGGGTTCGGGGGGCAGGCTCTGGCCTGGCGCGCACCGGGGGCAGGACAGGCTCCCTGCCTGCTTGCCCACCCTGCCCCTGCGCCACTCCAGGAAGTGGCTGGAACATAGGGGAGCAGGGGCACGGGGTGTGTGTATTGCTGTTGCTTCAGGCACTGCCCCTAGCATCTCCCATTGGCTGGGAACAGGGAACCAAGCAACAGCAACACACATACCCGTGCCTCTTCTCCCGCAGGTTCCGTCCACTTCTTGGAGCGGCGCGGGGGAAGGGCAGGCAGGCAGGGAGGGATCCTGCCCTGTCCCCGGTGCGTGTCGGGCCGGAGCTGCTATTGCTAAATACTGGAGGAGGGCGGGGGGGGGCTGTGATGACCTCACGGGACACAGAAATTAACCTCGCGGGCCGCGTGTTTGAGACCTCTGCTATAGAGCCAGCTGTGGAGCAGGGAAAGAACTACATTTCCCAGCGTTCTCTTGGCAGCTATCAACGGGAGAGGCAGGGAGTTGAGACCTCATGCTGCAGCTTGCTGTGAATAGAGAGCTCAGTGCTAGAATGGGGTGGCACTGTGAATGGTAGGGATACCATATTTTAACATTCAAAAAAGAGGACACTCCACTGGGGAGGGGTTGTGGAGGGTTAGCCCTGTCCCCTATCCACTCCCTCCCACTTCCCGCCCTCTGACTGCTCCCCTCAGAACCCCCAACCCATCCAATCCCCCCTGCTCCTTGTCCCCTGATCGCCCTCTCCCGGGACCCCTGCCCCTAATCGCCCCCTGGGACCCTACCCCCTATCTAAGCCTCTCTTCTCCTTGTTCTTGACTTCCCCCTCCTGAGACCCCCCACCATAACTGCCCCCTAGGACTCCACCCCTGTCCCCTGACTGCCCTGACCTCTATCCAAACCCGTCCCCTGCCAGCCCCCCCAGAACTCCCAACCCATCCAACCCCACCTGCTCCCTGTCCCTTGACTGCCCCCTGGGATCCCATGCTCCTCCTCCAACCCCCCAACCCCCTTACCATGCTGCATGTGGAACCAGACACGCTGCTGCAGACACACTGCTTCACTCCTCTGTGGAGTGTGCAGCCCCGTCCCTCCAGAGTGCTGCTGGCACGGTGCGCTGAGGCTGCAGGGGAGGAGCGGGGGAAGCAGGGGAGGGGTTCTGGCTGCTGGAGGCCCCGATGTGAGTGGCTCAATTGGCCGGGCCGCCCTGTCAGCCATGCCGTGCTCTGCATTGGGAGGGAAATCCCGGACCTTTTGAGAGTTTTACAAATTCCTCCCGGACGGCTATTTTAAACCCCAAAAGCCGGACATATTCATGAAAATACGGACATATAGTAGGTAACCCTAGAACGGGGAACAAGTGTGACCAAGGAGTAGAAGGCTTTGGCCCAGATATCCCCTTCAGAAGACATCCCCAGACTGGATTAGGGATACTGGTGTGACCTCACTTTGCAGCCCCCAAAGAAAGAATTGGGTGGGCTAAATGGACAGTGCCCCTCTCTATCTGAAGTCTAGCAAGGGAGGTACGTGGATCCCACTAGAATTTAAAATGAAACATAATAGAGAGGAGGCTCTACTAGAGGACCTGGGCAGCTTTAGGTACAGTACCAGGCATGTAGGAGGATTTCCACTTCTGAGCTATGGACGCAGAAATTGACTTCTTTCCAGATTTAGCTATATCCAGAAAGGGAATCTAGCACCTGCCTTCCAGATTTGAACACCCTCAAAATTCAGGAGTGCTCAAGCTCAATTTGGGCAACTGTTACTTCATTTCTCCCAAATCAAATATACTGATCCACTGTAACTTGCTGTAGAAAAAGTAGGATGAAATTGAGCAAGAAATGCTTCCCAGTGGTTATTAGGACTGGAATTGCTATTTTCAATAGCCATTGCCTTTTGTTTGTTTGTTTGTTTGTTTGTTTGTTTGTTTAAAAGGAAGACAGTGATATTGCATTGGCAAATTCCCCATAGAAAGAAAGAATGGAACAAAAGAATAATAAAGGCACCTCAACTTTTCCTCATTTATGTAGGACGGTCTTATAATATGCATCCATATATCCTCCAATCACACAAGCTGAAAATTGTTCCACTTTACTGCAGTTCTGTAACCATATGGGAACCAATCCTATCTCTGTTTTGTGCACATCCAAAATTCCTGCTGAATGACCCGCCCTGGGAGTGAGTTACCAGTGACCCAGGGCTGGGGTGGCAGGGGGTGCGGGTGCGGCTGGGGATGGGGAGAGCCCAGTGCTGGGGCGGCAGGGGGTGTAGGAGGGAGCCCAGGGCTGGGGTGGGGGACGGCCAAAAATTTTTTTGCTTGGAGCAGCAAAAAACCTAGAGCTGGCCATGATACTCTCCAAAGTCAGTGCTGATCTCTGTTCCTGATGGCAGCTGAACAGCACCTACTATGGACCCTTGCTATGTGTGCATCACCAGAGAGCTATTTTGAATTGGGTGGCCTTGCCCATTGTTCTTTTAACTTGCCTCTGCTGAGCCTCATGTGCCACCCAATTTGGCTTGAAGCTCTTCCTCTTATTTACTAGGTGTGATAGGGCATCCATCCCACAGTAGCATGCAAGAGGAGCTGCAAGGAACAGCCAATCTGGGCACAGCAGGCCCATTTAAGAAGAGCTGCAGGGCAGAGCAGGATCAGCTACTCCCTGGAACTCACGGAGGGAGAACTGGGTGCCTGGCAGGCAGAAAGAAGCTATCACCCTGGACAGAGCAGTGCTGCTAGCAAGGACCAGGGGAGCTGGCTGGTTGCTGGGGTTTGCAGGCTGAGGCAAGGGTGAAGAGGGTGCAGGGGCCACAGGGAAGTGGCTGGACAGTTGGTTGCAGTCACAACTGGGGAAACGGTGGGACAGTTGGACTGCAACACTTGCCCTCGGAATGGGGTAGCACAGATCATGACGCGGCTGAAGGGCTGTGTTATGAAGACAACACTGTAGTCCTTGAAGTAATGTGGGTCTGAGAGCAGAAGTGATGGCAGGTGAGGATCCACCGGGAGTGGGCGTACTGATCTGCGGAGCTAATCCCCAATACAACTGAAGCAGCCACCAGTGTGGTGAGTGGAGCCATATTATATGAGGAGACAAGCATCTGCAGCAGCAGTAGCCTCCTCCCAATCTCTGGAAAAGAGGCAAGATAGAGCAGAATCATAGCCAAGTTAGGGAAGGAGATTATGTGCTTGAGTGGATGTTGGGGAGATGAGAGTTTGAACAGATAGGTTACAAAAGAAAGAGGAGAATGGGAAAGCTGGAAGGGAAGGAAAGTGTGTAGAATGACACAGGGAAAGATACACTACAAGGTACCCTGGGAAGGAAAGTGAAAGAAGGACAAACACTGGAGCCACAGGAAGTTATAATATTTAAGAAGTGTTAAAATGAAACACCCATAGTGACTGATTTATATAGAATATGTATTTATCAGTGGCAAATGGAGGCACAAGGGGGAGTACTCTCTCTGGTGGAGTTCAGTCCCTTCACTAGTCTCCACCCTGACACCACGTTCATCCCAGGCTCAGCCAAATACTTCGAGGAGCAATTTTGTTTGCATTTGGAGTTAATGTTCTTGCATGAGGAACACATAATTCCAAACTATTTGCACCTATCCAGCCCTGAACATTCATAAATATTTCCTTAGGCTTTATGGCAGCCTTTTATCTTTAACATTAAGGAATCCAGGAGTTTTCTGACAGCCTTTTATGGAGAGATATTTTCTTCGTTTTCTGCAGTAAGGATCATCCTGATTGGAGATTACTGTCTTAAGGGCTGCTTACCTTTCCCCCAATCAAAAAATAAATTTGGGCGTCCATTAACCCTTAGAAGTACATTAGTGATGCAGAAGATCATTCTCAAAATCTGTTCCATGCTCAGATTCAATTCAAGAAGCCCTAATTTCCTTGAGAAATTTTCTTTTAAAAAAATGTATCTTCTCATGTTAGGAACCAAAAAGAGGGCTTCTAGGAATTCAACAAGGTGGAAAATGTCACTCTTATGTTACCAGATTTGCCCGTTACTTTGGGGTAGGCTTATTTATTCGGGTTACTCTTCTGGGAGGGAGGTCCGGGGTATTTTGTAATTCTGTCAATATACTGCTTGTGTCACTTGTGTTTTTATATGGAGCTCTACTTCTCCCTTCGGCAAGTCCCCTCCCAGTGGAGCTATCCTGCAGGACCTAGGTTCCCTAGGGCTGGGTTTCTCCAGCCCCAGAACCAGATGAACACCCACACATACATTAACAGAGCAAGTCTGAGCAGACCGGGTCAATCAGCACTGTCAAGCTGATCCCTTATATGTCCTTGGACTCACTGCACTGGAGGAAGCAGCACTTTCAAGCTGTATCTCCTTATATGCCCCTGGGCTCCATGGATTGGGTCAAGCAGCACTTGCAAGCTGTTACCCTTAAGCGTCCCAGATTCAGCACGTCCCAGTCCCCACTCTCACATCACAGTTGTACTGGGAGTAACCTACTTGATGAGCAAACCCCACGGTATTTTGGGCACTGCAGGGATCTTTAGCTTAGGTAAAAGAAATGTTGCTGCAGAGTGAATGGGGGAAGCTAAAAACGCAAAAGAGTAAAGTTCAGTGAGAGAGAGAGAAGCAACCAACTTAACCATAAAAGTTATTTATTGAATAACAGTGATAACTGCACAAGGAGGGCTAAACCAACATAACATACATTATTAAAGATTAATACCAAAGGTAGAAAGGAAAACGAAGAGAAAGAGAAGGGGATCTCACTGCTCCCAGAAGCTTGAACTGGATGGTGGTAGCTGAGGGTCCTGAGGGCAGGAGACAGGCAGAGTCCCCAGCATGATCAGTCAGAGGAATATGGAGTCCCAGTGGAACTGATGCATAGTTTCGATCTAAGCATCAGAAAACTGACTGGAGGGTAAGTAGGGATTTTAGTAGAGAAAATACAATGGTTCAAGGGAGAACACTAGATTTGTTTATAGGTAAACTGATGGCTCAAGGATTTTCTTTAGGCTAGACAATAGGAGCTGATCACTCTTGGCTATGGGTGGTGTTTTCTTCCAGGGAGCTCACAATGCAACTAGGCTGCCTCAGTATTTTGGATAGCAATCAAGGATTTATTACTAGAATTGGTCTGATAACTACTGAGCTGGGTGTGTGCAGGCATAGGTTCATTAGCATCTGGAGCAGAGATTCCCATGATGCAGTGCTTCCCTGCTTTTTCTGGTCCCAGAGTTCAGTGCGGTTCTCTGTTCTCCATTCTGTATGCAAATTGAGATGTCGCCCTGTCCCATCTTTCATGCAGATGAGGCTAGGGGAGTTGTCTTTCTTCTTCATTCTGTATTCTAATGGAGATGTCTTAATCTTGTCACCCTTATCAGGAGGGGTCTAGGTGTGTCTCCCACCACCCTTCATTGCTCTCTGCAAGTCTTTTCTCTGATAGGTTTTGGTTTAAGCAGAGGCTGGTGGGAGGGTATCATTCATGAGTCAGACAGGCTGCATACTGCGCCCTGATTCCCGAAGAACACAGAGCTGACTGGTATCAAGTAGCCCTAAGCTAGCTGCTGCAATATGTTAGTAAGTACAGCATACCATTTTGTGAAATGGCTGGTAAATAACAGCAGCTGTGGGGTGGGGTGGGGGCGGCGGCCCTGGTGGCTCTTCTTCTGCAAAACAGCTCATTCCAAGTAACTTCTTTCCTGGAAATTTGTCATAGAAACCAAAAGATAAAATAGATTTAGAAGACAATGTAGCAATATCTGACATTTATGGAATGCCTTTAATTTCAGCTGATCCTGAAGTGCTCCTTCAACCACCGGTACCCAGACACCACTCCAGCTAGCCTGGGGGTGAAGCACAGCAGCTGTTAAACAGCACTTAGCAATCTTACTAAACATTTTAGGATAGGAAGTGAAGAATATTATAGGCAGCTGAATGCCTCATCTAGCAGGGAGCCATTTAACTAGGCAGAAAGTAATTACTAGATCTGGAATTTGTGTAGGACATTCAACATCCTGCAGAAAGCACAATGGGATTTTAATAGTCATAAGTGGTCAGGACCATAGTTTTAGTACCTTATATCCAAAAGATGGTCAGGCTAGAAGCACAGTGCTAACACTATGCTGGCTCATTGCTTCAGTATTGAAGCAGAAGAAAGAATGCCTGTATTGAATCCCTCAATACTGTCTCCTAGATGTTCTCTGGTTAGGTGTTTTCCCCTATCCCAGTACTAACCCCTCCCCTACTTAGCTTGGCAGAGCAAATGGGATCACAATATAAGGAGGAATAACTGCAGGCCAGCGTAACTTGAGATATGTGAAAGCATTAATTACTAGTTTAATCATCAAAACTTATAAGCATTTACAGCAAACATTTTCAGCATCATGTACTGGTATTGTTTAAATCCAAGGTAACAACAACTTGGTTTTCTTATATGCTGTAACTAGATGTGGCATTCAGACCTATTTTAAAGACAGGTAGCAGTAAATATCCAAATATTCCTGCTGTGAAACTAAAACAGGGTCCAACTGTTAATCTGTTGCACTTTCTAGATAGAATTCTGTACTGTTTTTTGACTTACAGAAAATTCTGCCAGTGAGCCAGTAAATGGAACTCTTCTCTTGGAGTCCACACAGAAGCAATGGCCCCAGCATGATACTTTTCTGCTGGAGGTTGCAGCTTCAGGATGAGACTTAAAAACAGGGATCTTATGCCCATTAACAATACCATGGTCCTTCTCTGTAAGAGCAGAAGCATTATCCTTGCTGTCCTAGTCAAATTCTAGTTTGAGTGATTACATTTTGCTTAGTTGTATTCTCTTTGAGGTTTTGTTTGGATACACTGTTCTTCACTGCCTGCCCTGACCTAGGGTAGAGCACTGCTATATACTGTTAAACTTGCTTCATTTCATGCATTTTGATGGTGGACATAGTGATCCCTCTGTGCCATTCAATTACTACTGCAGTCAGTTTTCCCATTGATTTCAGTGGGCTGCGGGTCCAATCCTGCAACCCTTCTCTCTACATGAGTTCATGCAAGTAATGCCCTGCAAGTTGAGTAAGGTTGTAGGATCAGACTCTACATTTGCAGAGCAGTTTCTGAGTCTCTGGAATCTGTCACTGTATGTATTTAAAATAGCACTGATCAGCTTGGTATGTGAATGCCTATATGAAAGGCACTATTTAAATATGGAATAGTGCTATGTGTAGGGCTCCTTACTGGTCTGTAAGAATAACCTATTGATGGGTCCACTTACTAGAAGGAATCTAACCTATTGATGCGTCTTCAAATCAGTCTCTCTTGCTCACCTATTTTGCTGGATCACAGATGCATTTAGCACATATCCCATAACTTGTAAGGTTGCAGTGGGCAAAAGTCGGTCACAGGATAGCACAGAAAAATCTGATTACACTAGAGAATTTTGGAATTGCAAACATCTGCCATGCTTGGTAAGAAACCATGTGTCTGTGCACCAAAAAAATGCTTGCAGTGGTTCACAAGCACTGCCAGCAGTTACAATTACACCTCCTTAAAGGAATTCTTGCTGCTAGCTGTGTTGCCGTTCTAGTGTAGATAGAAAGCACATTGGTGCTGATAGACTGTTAAAATTGGTTCCCCCAGAACAATCACAGAATGTCATGCAATTCTTTCATCAACATGCTGTGGTTATTCTCTGGTTAGAAAATGCCATGAGGACAGTCTTCTGCCACAAGTAGTTACATTTGGCTTACTTAAACTCACTCTGCAGTTTCAACTTGATATGGTAGAACCAGGGGCGGCTCTAGGAATTTGGCCACCCCAAGCAGTCATGCCAGCGGGAGGTGCTGGTCCCACGGCTCCGGTAGACCTCCCGCAGGCATGACTGCGGAGGGTTCGCTGGTCCCGCGGCTCCACTGGTCCCATGCCTGCGGGGGTCCATGGCGCGCTGGGGTCTGGAGCCGGCCCTGGGTAGAACTTTTCACTTCCCACACCACGCTATTGCATCGCACTCTGTTAAATGGCTATTATATTTCACCCCAGCACTGGCTGCATTTTGTTGCTGATTGAAGTGAGCCTGGGCTATGTAGTCTGAATAGTGGGGTGCAAATCTCTTTGGGAGGCTTGTAGATGAAAGGTGCTGAATAAAAAGAAAGATACCAAGTCACTGAGTCTCCTTTTAATGAGCTAAAAGATATAAATGAATGAGATGGTGAGGGCAAAAATAGTACACCTCTACCCCGATATAGCGCTGTCCTTGGGAGCCAAAAAATCTTACCATGTTATAGGTGAAACCGCATTATATTGAACTTGCTTTGATCTGCCAGAGTGTGCAGTTTTGGGCCCCCTATGCACAGACTGCCAATCATGTCCAATTGAAGTGAGAAACTTATTTCTCCAAATTCCCCAGCTCAGCAGTTGTGAAAAGCAAGTATATTAAACCCTCTTGTCCCCAGCAAATCATAAGGAGGAGAGAACTGCTGGGTTTTTTTGTGAAGAAATCCTAAACATTTTGATTAGGTAGCTTCCCAAATACTTCAGTCCAAACACACTGTCTTAGATAAAACAACAAAACAAATGTAGTGACAACTGAAAGATAGATTTTAAATTACTACAAGTAAGGAGGCATCTAAATCAGAATTGGTTACAAAGAAATAAGTTAGGAATTCATTATGTTTTACCTTTTAACAAGATAAATTAATACAAAGCAAAGATCTCTCTCTCACCACATGTTCCAGCAGTCTTACTGAGTGAACCTCCTTCAGTCAGGATCTCTCCCCCAGTCCAGTGCTACTTCCTTTGTTCTTCAGGTGTGGATGATGCCAGGGGCAGAAAGCAAAGGAGAGATGATTTGAGACATCAGCCCTCTCCTCTTATAGCCCGTCTCTTGCTCAAGTATCATCTCCAGCTGATGTCTGGCCAGGAAACAAACTACTTCATTGTCAACATGTAGATGTTTTTTCCCATACCTCTCTTCTGCCAAAGAGTGGCCACTTACACAGGTGGTGGTCCATTTGATCTCATTAACACCTGGCTGAGCCATTGGCCAGCCTTTTGTCTCTGGGGGACTTGTTTGTGACTGCCCTCCAGAACATGTTGGAACATGTCTTTGGTTATCTTTTAAAAGTCATGGAAGATGGGAGCGATTCCAGAAGACTGGAAAGGGGACAATATAGTGCCTGTCTATAAAAAGGGAAGTAAGGACAACCCAGGGAATCACAGGCCCGTCAGCTTATCTTCAGTACCCAGAAGGATAATGGGGGAACTAATTTGCAAGCAGCTAGAAGATAATAAGGTGATAAGCAACAGTCAGCATGGAATTGTCAAGAACAAATCACGTCAAACCAACCTAATAGCTTCCTTTGACAGCCTTGTGGATGGGGGAAGCAGTAGATGTGGTATATCTTGACTTGAGTAAGGCTTTTGGTACTATCTTGCATGATCTTCTCATAAACAAACTAGGGAAATACAACTGTAGCAGGGTGAACCCCTGCTCCTTCCCTGAAGGGGTTAAAAACAGCCCTGGGATAGGGCTGTGGCAGGAGAAAACAGCCTTTAGGCTGGGCTGATTGGGGGAAGTGGCTGCAGCTGGGGCCACGCCCCAAACTGAACAGGGCCTTATAAGAAGGCCAGGGAAGACAGAAGCCCAGACAGTCTCTCTCTGCCTTCAGAGCGAGAGAAGGGCCTGGCTGCAGGGAGCTAGAGACTGGATACCTGAGTGAAGCAGGGCTGGGGAAAGGCTGAGGAGCTGGGGAGCTCCAGCCTAGAAAGCCCCAGGCTGTGGCCTAGCATAAGGCCAACTGGTACTGGGGGTTGCAGAGAGCAGCCCAGGGGTAGGCCAAGGCAGCAGGTCCAAACCCTCCTTGCCAGTGATGAGTAGGCTGATACTGCAGTCTGCCCCAGGACATGGGGCTAGACAATGACTGGCAGTAGCCATACACTGAGGCAAGGTGGGGATAGAGGGTGGGGATTCCCTTAGAGGGGAAACCCTGAGAGAAAGGGGTTACTGCCAGGGGCAGCACCCCATGTGAAAGGGCACCGGGTCCAGGGAGGGACACTGGGGGCCTGAAGACAGGCAGATCACCGGCCTGCAGAGGGCGCTGCAGAGAGCTAATTCCCAGAGTCACCAGCAGGAGGCGCCGCAGGGGTGAGTCCGACCCGTCTACAACAACCTAGATGGAGCTACTATAAGGTGGCTGTATACCTGGTTGGAAAACCATTCCCAGAGAGTCGTTATCAGTTCATAGTCAAGCTGGATCAGTTCTGGGTCCAATTCTGTTCAATATCTTCATCAATAATTTAGATAATGGCATAGAGAATTCGCTTATAAATTATGTAGATGATGTCAAGCTGGGAGGGGTTGTGTGACAGGATCTGCTTACCCTGCACTAGCCCAGACAGGGTTAGGCACATATTATTGACAGCAGAAGTCCCGCGGGACTGGGCATGCTCTAAATGCTCTAGTAGTATAAAGGGAGGAAGCCCAGCTCATTCTGGGCTGTCTGGGAAGCTTCTGTAGTAGGTCAGCCACAGCCCCTGAATGCACTGGGAATCAGAGCCTCCCCGGGCCCAGTTGAACTCAGGCAACTGGAGGAGTCAGAGAAGGTGGTCAGCCCAGCTGTCCAGGGAGACTCCGAAGGCTTATGGGAGACCAACACAGAGACCAGTAGGAAGTGACCCAGTGAGGGTGACGGAGTGGTACCTCCCACTCGGGAAAACTCAGCGTGTTTCTGTAGGACCCCCGGCTGAGTCAGTGGCAGGATGCTATGCCACTGTTAGGTTGGGGGCCTGGTGGAGTCGGGTGGGCCTGGGCCTCTGTACCAGGGCCGCTGCACCCCTTGGTGGGCACTTGATAGACTCTGGCCAATAGGCCTAACTGCCCTGCACTAAGGGCTGCTCAATAGACTCTGACCATTGGGCTGTGTTGCCCTGGCCCTAGGGGCGTCACAGTTAGCAAGTGCTTCGGAAGTTAGGATTAAAATTCAAAATGATCTGAACAAACTAGAGAAATGATCTGAAGTAAATAGGATGAAATTCAATAAGGACAAACGCAAAGTACTCAATTTAGGAAGGAACAAACAGTTGCACACACATAAATGGGAAATCCTAAAATATCATGGTTGGAAGGGACCTCAGAAAGTCATCTATTCCAATCCCCTGCCCAAATAAGGACCAATTCCCAACTAAGTCATCCCTGCCAGGGCTTTGTCAAGCCTGTCCTTAAAAACCTCTAAGGATGGAGATTCCACCACCTCCCTAGGTAACCCATTCCAGTGCTTCACCACCCTCCTAGTGAAAAAGTTTTTACTACTATCCAACCTAAATGTCCCCCACTGCAACTTGAGACTATTACTCCTTGTTCTGTCATCTGGTACCACTGAGAACAGTCTAGTTCCATCCTCTTTGGAACGCCCTTTCAGGTAGTTGAAAGCAGCTATCAAATTCCCCCTCATTCTTCTCTTCTGCAGACTAAAAAATCCCAGTTCCCTCAGCCTCTCCTCGTAAGTCATGTGCTCCAGCCCCCTAATCATTTTTGTTGCCTTCCGCTGGACTCTTTCCAATTTTTCTACATCCTCCTTGTAGTTGGGGCCCAAAACTGGACACAGTACTCCAGATGAGGACTCACCAATGCTGAACAGAGGGGGAAAGACAGTTACCTTTTCCATAACTGGTGTTCTTCGAAATGTGTTGCTCATGTCTATTTCACAATAGGTGTGCGTGCTCGCCACGTGCACCAGAAGTTTTTCCCCTAGCAATACCCGTAGGGAGGAGCACCCCAGTGACCCCTGGAGTGGTGCCTCCATGGGAGTATTCTCCTCTCCAGACTAAACAAACCCAATTTTTTCAAATTTTCCTCATAAATCACGTTTTCTAGACCTTGAATCATTTTTGTTGCTAACCTCGTCACTTTCTCTAATTTGTCCACTTCGTTGCCAAAGTGTGGTGTGCATAACTCACCATAATACTCCAGTTGGGGTCTTATAAGTGCTGAATAGAATGGTAGAATTACTTCTTGTGTTTTGCTTACATTTCTTTTTGACTCTCTCAGAAGAATTGAGGACCCTAATTGATCGCTGCTGACCAAAACTACTGATAGGTTATTTCTCAATTATATAATAAATCCAGGCCATTCATACTTTTAATAATCAGTAGTAGCACAGTGTATTAAGAGTTACTTAGCACACGGCTGAAAGAATAAAAACAAATACTTATTTCAGTGCAAATTAAAGGAAAAAAACAATTCTGTCTCATTTGCCTCTAAAAGATGTAGGACAATGAAACTCAAAATGTAGAACGTGTTAATCTGGTCTGGATTCATTGCCTAAGTGTCTGTAAATTAAATGTTTGTCTTTTCAGCAATGTTATTAGAAGCATTTACATCGTGTTCCACACCTACTCTAAGTGGCTCCCCTCAAGGAACTCACAACTCTCAGAAGACAGTATGGAATATTGAAAACAGACTCTCACTAATCTGTCATTTTTCTATTTAATTTATAAAATGGGACACGGAGAGGAGAACATTGAGGGTTGCGGATTTTGCAGCGCACAGATCAATCTCAGAAGCATTCACATAAACATCTGAAAGCTTGAATTATGAATATAGACTGATTTGTCAGGCATTCAAAGAAGACAAAACAATGCAAATACATTTGAGGACACTGCATTGTTTTAAAGTTACCCTCTAGCTTTTCAAAGTGCTGTTCAGTTTCTGAGCACATTGCACATTGAAAAGTTTTATATATAACCGTACCATCTTTGGAACCGCAGTCTTACTAGTTCCATTTTGATGCAAATCCAGGAATTAACGTAGGGTTTATAAAATCAATTTCAGTACTATCATGGTTGAGATTATATTGTAATCCACATTTTATAGAAGACAACCAAATATTCATCAGCATCACCAGAAAGTTTAAAAAATGTTTTGAACAACTGAACTCTCCACAGAGGATTGAAAGCCTCAGCAGATCTTGCTTAATAAGGCTGTTGCTAGGTAGGCCATGTTTTCCTTCATAGTAGTGAAGGGAATTAAAGCCATTACAACGTCAAGTTGGCCTAAATCCTAATGAACAGGAACATGAAGCAGGCAGGCAAAACCAGTCACAGAGGTAAATCTATAGTGAAGGGCTGTAATCTACATCAAGGGCTAACGTTTTTCTTCAGGACAGGGCACATTTATCTTAGTCTGCCAAGTTTTCATTTGTAAAATGAGCACATTTGTAATTCCTAATGCAAAAAAAAATCCAGTTTAGTACATGTTTTATTGCCCACTCGGATCGTCTTCTAAGGATTGTAGGACTATGTGGAATTATATTCCAATGTACATGTCTGAAGCTGCCCAGATTTGGATATAGATAGCAGCTCCACCTAATGTGGTGGTAACGTTTTCTCCTTAAAATGTGACACAGGTGTGTGCAATCAGTACCAGCAGCAGACAATAGAGCGAAGCAGAAAAATCAGCAAGATGGACAGTGTTAAAGCATTTCTTCCCCTTCTCAAGAAAAATCCTTACAGGACTAGTAAATTCTCGTGAACAGTGCGATGTATAGTTAGCATGAACTGCTGCAGTGGTGTACACAGCAGGGCAGCCCAGTGTTCCCTTTGAATAGTGGTGCTTCAAAACGCAGCATAGGATGAGGTTTGGTAAATGCATTTAATTCAGTTGAGAGCTAGATATGTGTACTGTTGGGCATGAATGAACTGAGTTACTAGGTGGGCTGTAGCTGACATGGGAAATGTTGAGAAATCATGATAAGTGGAGAAAGTGAATAAGGAAGAGTTATTTCTTCCTTCACATAACACAAGAGCCAGGGGTCACCCAATGAAATTAATAGGCAGTTGGTTTAAATCAAATGAAAGGAAATACTTCTTCACACAGTGAACAGTCAATCTGTGCTCATTGGCAAGGGATATTGACGTCCAAAACTATAAAGGTGTTAAAAAAGGAATTAGATAAGGTCATGGAAGATAGGCTATTACCGAGGATGGTCAAGCATGCAACCCCAAGCTCTGGGTGTTTCTAGCCACTAACTTCCAAAAGCTGGGAGCATTGGCCATGTCAGAAGACCAAATACTGGGCTAGATGGACCATTGGTTTTGACCCACTATGGCCATTCTTATGATAAGTCAACTCACTAATCATGGCAAAACCTAATTACTTCACTATTGCTCAATCCCATGACAAATCTTCTGTTGATTTCAATGGGAACAGGTCAGGTCCTTACTGTACATCAAGGGTTCTTTCATCCCCATATGCCACAACTTCGTCTCCTTTTCTTTATGCGGTTGTCCTGTATTACTCTGGTGACCTAGTGCTTGAGTATCTCAAAAGAGGTCCACTGAGCTAGCCTTAAGTGCCTCTACAGTGTGATCACTGACACATTGCTCTTGGAGTACATGTAACCCTCTGGAGGTTTTGTGACAGAGGGTTCCTTGTGCTTTTCTAGTTTGGAATCCCATTGAAATCAATGGTGTCGAATGGGTTGCAAAGAAATCAGAGTAGATCAGCCTAGTGAACTTTAAAAATCCAAAGCACTAGAATCTAACTCAAAACATTCATCCTTGGTAATAATCCTACACACAAGCAGCAACCAAACAAATCTCAGTTTTGTGCTTTTTCTTTCATTACTAGGTAAAAATGAGAAGACTATTTCAAGACCTGAAGGATGAGCTGAACCGCACTTATCAACTGGACCCTTCCATCAGCTACACTGGCATACAGCATAGTGATACCAGCACCTTTAAAACATGTTTGTAGCCTACTACTATCAAGTCACATTGATTTTTTTTCCCATTTCCATACACTTCAGGAGACAAAGATAGCAATCTAGACTTATATTAGCATGAATTGTACTGTAAGCCTTGCACAAAAAGGAAAAATCCAGCCAATGCACTCTCTGCAACAGAATATAAAATAGTTTAATATCACTGTTGTAATAGTCAGGTTACTGTTTACAGAACAATACTGGAGTGCCAATGGCAGCATTTGTATGGAGAATTTCATAAATCAAAATGGAGTGCTAAAGACAAGTGTGCTTTCACTTATTATTTGTCAGCCCTGGCTCAGAAAGTTGCCTTAATTTATACAACCATCTTACCAGGAATTCACTTTAGGAATTCTTCTTGTTTTATGTGCCACACACCTGATTATAGATAGATCAGAAATTAAGAACTGAGGGTAAAATGTTCAAAATCACCTAAACAACTCAGGAGATCATGTCCCATTTGTTTCCAAAGACTGAAGCTCCTAAGCAATTTGGAAGCCTTTGAAAATGTTATCATACAAAAAATTTAAGTTTAAAGGGAGTTAAGGTAGAGTGTCCATACCACTAAAACACATTACAGGAATGCTTTAAATTTTCCCAAAACTAAGCACCACAAATCCAGGAAATTCAGCAATAAAGTTACATTTAAAAAGTAGTACAAACAGGTTAAGAAATGAAAATACACAATTAACACAACCTTAACTCTTTCCTGTAGTGACACCATGTAATAACTGAAGGACAATAAATGTTTTAGTTTTTGTGACCCCAGTTCAGCTAAAACTGATTTTTTTAAACGACCTTTTTCCAAACTCGTCTCCCTCGTGTCGTCACTACAAAGTCAAGATGGGTTGGGAAAAATTATAAAACCCCTATAATCTTTTTTTACCCTTACATTACTGATATATACTCACAACCATAACTTTATCTTAATGTACATTTTTTATGAGCTTCGTTAATTTTTAATTACTGAAAATTTCACACATGATCACCAAACAAGGAATCAAAAGAAAATGCTACTATGATATTTCTAATTATTAGAAGATATGCCGTGTCAATCTTTAATCATTTTATTTTAATTTTAACTGTTAAGGTCAGATTTGCTGGTGTACCAGAACAGCCTAAAGCAGCCAGGATGCATTGGCCATTTAAACTTAATGCTAATTGGCATCGCTAGAACAACACAAAGCCGATAAAGTGAATCCGTCTCTTAATTTGCAATTGACTTGTTGCTTTAGAGAGTGGTATTATTGAGAGTCATGCTGTGTGAAAAGGGGATGGGTAAAGCACAGTCTGTAAGTCTCAATGTCTGTGAAATTTAAAGACTCCGCCTATCTGCCTCAGTTTCCCTGCAGGGGGTGCCTGGATGCACAGTAGAGCTAAGGCAGCAGTGCCATTGGGAGCCTTTCAGGCATTGATACCCAAGCTAGAGTGCCAGCATGAAACCTTCAAAGAGCTGTGAAATCGGGCCAACTAATTACCAATGAGCACTCAACTCATGTCCAGTCTCCTTCATCCACAGAGTCATTACACCCCATAGAACTATTCCATGAAGATTAACTTTAGAAAAAGGGGGGTGGGATTGGTGAGGTTCCATCTGATGTCACAGTGGTCCCAATTAAAAGTTACCTGACCAGCTGAACTGACCCTGTGTGTAATCTATATAACAATTAGATTAAAAAAATCATTAACATAGCTTAATTGCAACCTAATTTCTTGCAATATAGCGTACACATAAGTTTTCAATTAATTTTAATGATATAAAACATTTGAAGAGTTTGTGATAAGATCATTTGGGACATAGAAAAGAGTGATACAAATGCTAAATTTCTTAAGGGTCCCAGTTTTCAATTAATTTAACTAATTTATTTATTTTCTTGTAATTCTCAGAAAATTAATTCTGTGCTCAAAAGAAAAGTCCTGTAAGTTTGAGCAGGCAGGATAATGCTGTGTTTTCCGTACATAAAAGACGTTGACTCCTTATTTAAGTCTAAAGCTCAACTTTTATTATGCTGTCAATACTAGTACCTTCATAATAATTGAAAAAATGAACCATTAACACCAGTTTAGCTTAGAGCAAAATTGTACTGTTTGTTTAGTTCAGGCCCGCACAACTCGTAAAGAGGTGAGGGCCACATTACTCCAAAGAAAACAGCTGAGGGCTGAAAGCCCCCGGCCCCATGAAAACACCCCCCGCCCGAGCACCTCCCGGCCCTGCGAAAACACCCCGCCCCAGGGCCGTCCAGCCCTGCAGATACAAACCCTCCTTCCCCAGCGCCACCCCACCAAAACAGCTGTGGGCCAAAAAGAAAGGTTGGGGGTGGGGAGGTGATACTTGATTTTAAATCAGCCAGGGACTCCCAGCTGAGGAGGTGGCTGGGAGCCCTCAGGGGCAAATTAAAGGGCCCGGGGCTCTGTTGGCTGGGGGAACCCAGTGCTTTCCGGGGCTTGGGCAGGGGTTTAAAGGGCTCAGAGTTCCTGCCACAGAGGGGAGCCTGAGCCCTTTAAATCACAGCCCCAGCCCATCCGCTGGAGTTGTGGCCGGGATTGAAAGGGCTCTGGGCTGCCCGCAGTGGCAGGGAGCCCTGAGCCCTTTAAATCTCAGCCGCAGCCAGGAATCTCTGCGGGAAGCGCAGAGCCCTTTGACTCCCGGCTGTGGCTGGGATTTAAAGGGCTCTGGGCTGCCCGCAGAGCGCCGTGTGCGGGGGATTTAAAATTCTCGCGCGGGCCGCACAGTGAGGCAACGCGGGCCACATGTTGTGCAGGCCTGCTCTAGTGTAACAAACAAGCTGCTTGTCTTCACTTCCTAGCTCCTTTATGGCCTACCCCAACCTAGGTATCCTTTTTTTCATTCACTATTGAAATGTCAACTCCCGCCTCTGATTGGCCCATAACACATCCATTTGTTAAATTTTTAAACAAGCACCTTTGTGTTTTCTCCCATGCTGACTGTCGACATATGCTTGGGAAGAGCCCCCCATAACCATCTGCAAAGTCCCCTCCTTCTTTCAAAGCCCTCCTTACAACTCTCCTTTGCTGTGATGCCTATAAAAAACTTGACAACAGTTAAGCAGTGGTCTCAGTACACAAGCCACCTATCCTAGTGACCAATGTTGTCTCATTGTTTCTTTGTACTCACCCCTTTTTCCTTGTCTTGTACCTAAATTGTAAGCTCTTTGGGGTAGGGATCGTCTTTTTATTCTATTTGTACAGCGCCTAACACAGTGGGGTGCTGGTCCATGACAAGGGCTCCACGGTGCTACGGTAATAGCAAACAGTCACCTATAAAATGCGTCTAGAATGCTGTGCAAAGGTTAGTCTTATGAGGCACAATGGAAAAAGTAAAACATTTTAAAAATACCTTTATGTAAACTGTTTTGATAAGTTGATTGTACAGAGTGCTTTGTAAAACAAATTATTTCTACAAATGGATATCTGTGAACACTTGTCACTTCATGTAAAATATAATTTTTATAAACATACCAAAATTGTCATGTTGATAACTTGCTCCCAGTTTCTCATATCAGATACTCATTGGTATTTTGTGAAGGATAAGCTCAACTTTTTTTTTGTATCCAACAACAGGCTCATTCAGAATTTACACCAATTTGTCTATATGAACGTGGTGGTTTTAAAATACTGGAGTACGCTCTGTTGTAATGGCCTATTAAAAATTGCTGCTTTTATTTTCATAGATTCTTAGGCCAGAAGGGACCACTGTGATCATCCGTTCTGATCTTTTATATAACATAAGTCACAGACCCTCCCAGAAATAGTTCCTAGAGCAGATCTTTTAGAGAAATTTTGCCTTAAACATTTAAAAATAGTCTGTACAACAGTAATAATTCCCCACTTATGCATCATCAGCATAGTTTGAACCCCAAACCGCCGTCATTGTAGCACAGACAGTTTATCGCTTGAGCTAAAAGGACTAACTCTTCAGTACAGAGCCTCCAATTTAATCAGGGCTTTAGTCACAGAAAAGCCATAACACCTAGGTTTATAGCTGATAAGATTAATATCTGCATAACGTCATTGCTGCCATCAAACAATTGACATGCCAGTAAAATGTAGACTACTTGCTAATGGTTTTTTGATGCTAATACTCACTCTGCGAGCAGTGATTGACACCTGTGTAAAGTAGTGAAGGAAAATTACACTAGCCCACTATCCAGGCCTTGCTGTGTATTCAGTCTTAAACTGTCACTGGCCTCTTGCTCTGGTAGTACTTTTTTGATACGATTCCAAGTCCAATATCTCATAAACTGTCAGGGATAGGAATGTATGCCGTATACCTTGCAAAGGCTGGGGATATCAAATCTGTTTTCCAATGCTACATAACGCAACACCGATCATGAGAGAGAGGATCTTGAAATTGCATTATTCTGATTACTATCTTGCATCCCTACTTCAAATCAGACATGGCTGTTCCAGCTGCTATCTTGAGGAAACGCAACTTGAGCATTGATCTCTAACTCTAGTCATTCAGGAAATACTGGTTGCTAACACTGACAGATTTGAAGAGAGAGGAGCAAGATGATGATCAGAGTCATATGGCTTTTAAGTTTAGCTCTTCTAATGATGTGCAAGGGCTGTAAGCACTTTACTGGTCTGGATAGATGCTTTTTATAGCCAATAAAGTCTTCCAAGAACAAGTGTGGGACCACTGATTAGAGAAATCATTTTAATATTAATACCTAGGTGGAAACTAAATGACTTGTGGGGACTATGTATTTTGATTTTAAATGTTACACAGGGAAGCCTTGTGATACCAACACTGGTAGAATAGCAAAATAGCTTTGCGTGTAACTGAAATTTCCAGTGCTGTCAGGGCTTTGAAATGTAGTGAATAAAAATATTCAACCACCAATTTTTAACAAGCAGAAATTGTTTCTTTTATAAGTGATCTCCACTCTTCACTCTGAAGAAAGATGTGTATTTCCAGGCTTGATCAAAATCTTAAAATAAGGTATTTTTTATATATATAATTGATTAATCAAATTAGGTTGAAAATGAAAAAAATGAAGGAGCAACACTAAAAAGAGAAAACCAGAACTTGATGGAATTGTGTGATAATCTTGAGAAAACAAAGCAGAAAATTTTACATGATCTTCAAGTAAAAGAATCACAAGTTAATTATTAAGCAGGACAACTAACTTCAAGCAAGAATCAAATTGAAAGACTAGATCGGCAACTTAAAAGGTGAGACCTTACTGTTCTCCTTTAACTTAAGTGTGGCTGTTATTCCATGTAAGTATTATTTTGCTTAGACATGTAAATGACTCTCAAATTACTGTCTTTGTCCACTTTCTTACTTTAACTATACTCCATATTTAAATAGACGTTTGAGTTTGTGGCCAAAATTTTCAAACCTGGGCGCCTAAAACAAGGTTCCTGAGTCTCACATTGTTATACTTATTCTGATGCTCCGGGAGTGTGGAAAGATGAACCCCCAAAGTCTCATGGCCAAGCACCCTATTCTCAGAGTTTGTTTTTTTTCTTGAAGTCTATGGATTTTGCTGTGTCAGTTTGTGACCGGGTTACTTCTTATTTGGTGTAGCTTTTGATGTAAACATTCCAATACACCTCCGAGAGCGTCATCCTGTCCTGGTTCCCATTTAATCAGTTGTCCTTAGGGCTGCCAGCCTTCACCTCAGGGTTGTCAATTGGCCCTTCCTCAATCATGGCTACGCGTTGATGGTTCTTTGGCATCAACAAATCTCGAAGTGTCTTCGCTTCTCCTTTCTTGACCATCTGGTTAACAATGGCCTTCACACCTTATCTTTTCCTGATGCACACATTCCTTACTCACACAAACAGATTGAGAATACAAACAGTAGTATTTTATATCCAGCAAAAAGGCACTGCAAATTAAACCTTGCTAAGTTTTACAATCAGTAACCAAGACAATTTTCACTGAGACCCAGGCGTTCAGTGTTCCTCTGATCTACTTAACATACACACAATACAGAATCCTGTCTCTTACTAACTAAATCTGAAAACAAAGAGCTAAAGAAGGCCCACTTTGTAATGCATATGGGAAAACAGAATCTCATAGTCCCAGAGGGTCATTTCTTTCTGCTATTCAAAAAGGGTGGCTAGCAGGATGAAATCAAATCATGCATTAATTCTTCTAGTGCTCTATAAAATCCTGCTCCTACAACGGTGAGGCTTGTAAATAAAGTGGTTTGATTATCTGATGTGATGTGCACCTGAAACTCCCACTAAGCCCAGTGGAATTCATAGGTACTCAGCACATGTGAATATTTGGCCGTTTCTTTGTTGGGCAAAAAAGTTGTGTTTCAAACCTGTTAGCTTGACAGGATTGAAAAAAATACAGACTCTGCCTCTCAAGATAAGGCCTTTTATGTAAGGCCCTTGCTTACACTTACATTTTGCCAAGACAACTTTCATTTTTTTTATAGCAGAGCTTGGTGTATGTCCACATTTAATGTTCTCTAGTCCAACAAAGCCTTCTGCTTTTTACAGCATTAATTAGTTCTCTTTTCAGAGTCGCTGCCAGTAGAGTTCTCATGGATGCACATGTACCAGTACCAGTATAAGCAATCCCCCAGCTGCAATCCCACAATGCAACTTTCCCTTCCAGAGGGACTGTCTGGTAGCCAGAGGTGGCTCCAGGCACCAGCACGCCAAGTGTGTGCCTGGGGCGGCAAGCCACGGGGGGGGGCGCTCTTCCAGTCCACGAGGGCAGCAGGTAGGTTGCCATTGGCAGCATGTCTGTGGAGGGTCCGCTGGTCCCACGGCTTCGGCGGACCTCCCACAGGCATGCCGAATCCGCGGGACCGGGGACCTCCCGCAGGCAAGCCGCCTAAGGCAGCCTGCCTGCCGTGCTTGGGGCAGCAAAATACCTAGAGCCGCCCCTGCTCGTAGCACTCTTGAACTCCACTGTCCAGGGTGCAGCAACCTGGCAGCTGTTCTTACTTCACTTTTATATGCCAGCATGTTTCTTCACAGCAGCATCTGTTCCTGTTCCCTGCTACATTTTGACTGAATGTAGATTCCTAGCACTGTCTCATGCTGCTGTCTATTCCAAGAGAGGGGTGCTCAGTTTCCTTGTACTGTGGGGGAAGGAGCATGTGCAGGCACAGCCACAGCCCTCTGAATGAACAAGACTATTTACAGCAATTTGCTGAAGGCTGTGGCAAAACTCAGCCTCTTCAGAGAGGAGTTTCACTGCCACACAAAGGGAAAGGAGCTGAGGCAGTGGTGGCAGAAGGCGAAGAAAAGAGAAAGTTTGGAGCCACCTGCATGACCTCTCTCATAGTGAGCTGGGTGCTATATTCTGGACCTTACCTCCTCCCTTTAACTCTGTGGATACTCTGCGTGTCCTGGTGAGGAGAAAGAAATCCCTCCCTGGAGCAATGGATGAGCAAGAGGTATCTGGCCCTGACCAGGAAGGGGACAGTAAGGAGGGATACAGCAAGGCAGGTGCCAGCCAGGAGCTGTTTCATACCTACCCATAACATGCACCAATATGTTTCCTCCTTGGGTAACGGGAGATTATGGTAGGCGAAAGTGATTTATATCCCTTTAAATAAACTATTGTCTGCTGACAGGCCCTAACTTTTGGCAAATGCATATGTGTGTGCTTACGTTGTCAGTTCTTGCCAGACAGTGAGGTGGTGTTTCCCATATATCCACCACATACCCTCCAACTATGGCTGCAAGCAGTCAGCCATTACTCCACATTCCCCACCTTGTCAGTCATCCGTAAAAGACACTCTGGTTTGGGTTCTTACATTCTCAACCCTCCCAAATTGATCTGCCCCTCAGCTAGTTTCTATCAGGCGCTGGACCCAAATCCAGATCCAGTGCCCACATTATAATCAGTGTACTAAAAACTTCTCTTGAAAACATGATTTTTACTGATTTTACTGCATCAATAGCAGATGCCGAGAACAGAAGCAAGTAAACACACGTCAGTTGGCGCTCCATCCGTTAGTATCTTGCAGTATTTTGAGGTACAGACAGAGCAGCCTGTTAATTTTTACACACAAAGCTTTCTGGTTTGTGGGCACAATTTCACAGAACTTATTTTCAGTGAGTAGCATGTAAGACTTGCCCAAACATTATGTTGAAGATACGCTTTGCTCAGCCCAGTGTGATATGGCACATCCCCATGCCCCTTTGCCAGGACCTCTGAGGGGGATTCTTGCAGAAAGCAGCATGGCTGCATACTGCCATGGCCAGACTAAGGCCTCTTAAACAGCTCTTTCTTTGCCACTTTGGGACCATCAAGGAGCATGACTTCCTGAAACAAGTGCAGTTGTCTTTATGAAATACTATCCTTTTTCTATATCTGAAAGAAGCCCACCTCCTCCCCAAGGCATTGGGTTAAGAAACCCTGATCTACTCTCTATGTAAGGTCTAGCACTCATTATGGTTTAGTAATTTGGAGGCAATCCACATAGTTATGCTGTACAGGGTGGGAAAATCCGAGTAGCTGCAACAGTTATGTCAGGGAAGGCTGCCTCCCTTCCTCTCCACCTAACAGTTCTGTGTTTATCACTAACCTTGAGAGTGGGGCTCTCCTCAAGATTCTCCCTAACACCTGCACAACTGTCTGGTCACTGTCAGAGCCAAGAGGACGCGCACAGAGAAGGACATGCTCTGTGAGATTCTGCAGGTCTAAAAGTGAAATGCAAGGGCAATAAGGCAGCGGTGTGAACAGCTGCTGAAGGAGTAGAGGGAGGACAAAGATGCAAAAAGAAATGCTGCTGCTGCTGCTGATCCAGCTGCTCAAATGAATTGTTGATCAATTATTGATTAAGAATCTCACTGCATTAGTTCACCCACTCCAAAGCATGGATAAATATGGGGTGTTGGCAGGGATCATAGACACCTCATCCCCTTGTGCCAGTTCCCGCTGTACTCTATTCCCATAGAAAACATGTCAGGGAACGAAGAACTTTGATTACATGTACAGTCATCTGTGATGCGCTGACATCCAGTCTGCATGTTGTACTTGTACCTAGTCAAGTTATATAGCTAGTAAAGTCAATTATCAGTTATCTTTTTTTTTGGTATGTCTAGCATGCCGTGGTGGTAATAAAGTACATACTTGAAAGTTGGTGCAACTTTATTGTGACTTTTTGGTATTGCAGTGCAAGAAAGTAATATAACCAGAAAGGCTTCTATACCTCTAAACAAAGTCAATGCATGTATATTACAGAAGTGCTAGCCTTTATTGAGTCTAGAAATACACCACCTGTACTGTGACAGCGTTTCTAAGACCATCAGTAATCTTCCACAATTCAACAACAAATGCCTGAAAAGTCATGAATGTCACAAATTCCACACCTGTTCTATTAATAGCTTCATAGAAACAGGGTTAGGCTATTACCTACTGTTGAAGTAAGCTTTTAAAACTTCCTTTACCTGAACCGCGTTAGCAATGCAACTGTTAGCTAGCCTATTTTAGATCCAGCCCGTCCACCTCACTCATCCACCCTGGCAAGAGGGTCTCTCAGAGAGTGCTGCATGCTGTGCAGTGCATAAGAACTGAGAATGTTTTACTTGTTGATATGGAGCTTTGGCATGAGACCTCTCCACCTATCCTGTTGTCTTCCAACTCTGCCCACTTCACATTCCTTCTTCAGCAGCATAGATAAGAGTCAGATCTTTCCTTGTTTTTGTCTAGCTTGATAGTATATGGTTTCTTAAGCCAGAGAATTAAGGGTAGGCAGTTTCCATAAAAGACGGTTACTCACCTGTAGTAACTGGTGTTCTTCGAAATGTGTTGCTCCTATCCATTCCATGTAGGTGTGCGCGCCGCGCGTGCACGGCTCTCCGGAACATTTTTACCCTAGCAACTCCGGCGGGCCGGCTGGCGCCCCCTGGAGTGGCGCCGCCATGGCGCCCCTTATATACCTCAGCCGGCCCGTCCGCTCCTCAGTTCCTTCTTGCCGGCTATTCCGACAGTGGGGAAGGAGGGCGGGTCTGGAATGGATAGGAGCAACACATCTCGAAGAACACCAGTTACTACAGGTGAGTAACCGTCTTTTCTTCTTCGAGTGATTGCTCCTATGCATTCCATGTAGGTGATTCCCAAGCCTTACCTAGGCGGTGGGGTCGGAATGAGACGTGGCGGAGTGTAGCACCGCAGAGCCGAAGGCTGCGTCGTCTCGAGACTGCTGTACCAACGCATAATGGGAAGCGAAGGTGTGGACTGAAGACCAGGTGGCTGCTCTACAAATGTCCTGGATGGGAACATGGGCCAGGAAGGCGGCTGACGAGGCGTGCGCCCTCGTCGAGTGTGCGGTGAGTCGGCACGGGGGGACGCGAGCAAGCTCGTAGCACGCCCTTATGCAGGATGTCACCCAGGATGAAATCCGTTGAGAGGAAACAGGTTCGCCTTTCATGCGCTCCGCAATTGCCACAAAGAGCTGGGAGGAACGCCGGAAGGGCTTTGTCCGGTCGATGTAAAAGACGAGGGCCCTACGGACGTCCAGGGTGTGGAGCTGCTGTTCACGAGGTGAGGCGTGCGGCTTTGGAAAGAAGACCGGGAGGAAGATCTCCTGATTAAGATGAAAGGCCGACACCACCTTGGGGAGAAAGGCCGGATGTGGCTGAAGCTGCACTTTGTCCCCGTGGAAGACGGTATATGGGGGACCTGCTGTCAGGGCGCGGAGTTCGGAGACTCGTCTGGCGGATGTGATTGCCACGAGGAAGGCCGTCTTCCAGGTGAGATGGAGCAGAGAGCACGTGGCCAGGGGCTCGAAGGGTGGGCGCATCAGCTGGGTGAGAACCAGGTTCAGATCCCAAGTCGGAGCAGGCGGACGCACCTGAGGGTAGAGACGGTCTAACCCCTTGAGGAAGCGGGCAACCATTGGGTTGGAAAAAATGGAGCGACCATCGACCGCGGGCCGAAAGGCCGACAGCGCCGCCAGGTGCACCTTCAGGGACGAGATCGCAAGACCTTGGCCTTTCAGGTACCAGAGGTAGTCGAGGACCGTCTGGATAGGGGTCGAGAAGGGGTTAAGACCTCGCTGATCGCACCAAAGCGCAAAGCGTTTCCACTTCGCGAGGTAGGTAGAGCGTGTCGAGGGTTTCCTGCTTTCAAGCAGAACCTGCTGCACCGCCGCCGAACAACCCCTCTCTGCATCGGTCAACCACTCAGGAACCAGGCTGTAAGATGCAGCGACTGAAGGTTCGGGTGACAAAGCCTGCCCGAGGTCCTGAGAGATGAGGTCCGGCCATAACGGTAGGGGAATGGGATCCCGAATCGAGAGCTCGAGGAGCAGGGTATACCAGTGCTGCCTCAGCCAGGCCGGAGAGACGAGTATGACGCGGGCCTTGTCCCTCCACAGCTTGAGTAGTACTCGGTGGACGAGCGGGAACGGAGGGAACGCGTACAGGAGGGGACCCGTCCAGGGCATGAGGAACGCATCGGAGATGGAGTCCGGAGCCTGACCCTGGTACGAACAGAACCTGTGGCACTTCCTGTTGGTCCTGGAGGCAAACAGGTCTATTTGGGGAATTCCCCACCTCCGGAAGATGGTGTGAGCCACATCGGGGCGAAGGGACCACTCGTGGGAGGCGAAGGACCTGCTCAGATGGTCGGCCAGCGTGTTCTGCACTCCTGGTAGAAAGAACGCTTCGAGGCGAATCGAGTGGGTCACGCACAGGTCCCATAGGAGCATCGCCTCCTTGCACAGCGGGGAGGATCGGGCCCCGCCCTGTTTGTTCAGATAGAACATGGCCGCCGTGTTGTCCGTGTATACCGCCACGCAGCGGTCCCGGAGGTGTGCAAGAAAGGCGAGACAAGCCAAGCGGATCGCTCTCAACTCCCGTACGTTGATGTGGAGGGAGAGCTCCTGGGCCGACCAGAGACCCTGAGTGTGCAGGTCTCCCATGTGAGCCCCCCATCCAAGCGCCGAAGCGTCTGTGGTCAGGGTGACCGACGGGCGAGGGGGGCGGAATGGAACCTCTGCGCAGACCACCTCCGGATGCAGCCACCAGGTGAGCGTCTGGAGAGTGGGGTCCGAGACCGTGACCACCATATCTATAGGGTCGTGATGGGGGCGGTACACCGACGTCAGCCACATCTGGAACGGACGAAGCCTCAGCCTCGCGTTCGCGGTCACAAAGGTGCACGCGGCCATGTGCCCCAGCAGGCGGAGGCAGGACCGTACCGTCGTGGAAGGGAAGGCCTGCAGGGCCCGGATGAGCGAGACCATCGTCTCGTGTCGAGAACGAGGGAGGCAGGCCCTGGCGAGGTTGGAGTCGAGGACCGCTCCTATGAACTCCAAGCGCTGTGCCGGAACTAATTGGGACTTCTCGGCGTTGACGGGGAGGCCGAGAGACCGGAACAGGTGCAGTATCTCTGACACCTGAGCTGTCACCAGCTCTTGAGAGCGACCACGAATCAGCCAGTCATTGAGATATGGGTATATGTGGATTCTGCGACGACGGAGAGCTGCGGCCACGACCGCCATGCACTTGGTGAACACCCTCGGGGCAGTGGAGAGGCCGAAGGGTAACACCGCAAACTGGTGGGTCTCGTTGACCATGAAGCGCAGGAAGCGTCTGTGGGGGGGGGTAAATTGCCACATGAAAGTAAGCATCCTTCATGTCGAGGGCGGCAAACCAGTCTCCTGGATCCAAGGAAGGGATAATGGTCCCCAAGGTTACCATCCGAAACTTGAGCTTGCAGAGGTATTTGTTCAGCTCCTGGAGGTCTAGGATGGGACGAAGACCTCCTTTCGCCTTGGGGATGAGGAAATATCTGGAGTAGAATCCCCTGCCCCGCCTGCAGGGAGGCACCTCCTCGATGGCTCCCACGCTCAACAGAGACTGGGCCTCCTGTAAGAGGACTTGCTCGTGAGAGGGGTCCCTGAAGAGGGACGGGGAAGGTGGGTGGGAGGGAGGGGGCGAAATAAACTGTAGGCGGTAGCCGTGCTGGACGGTGCTGAGGACCCAGTTGTCCGATGTTATAGCAGACCACGCCGGAAGGATGCGGGAAAGGCGACTGGAAAACAAAAGGGATGGATCCTGGGGGGAGAGTGGTGGGCCGTCCTCGGGCGTCCCATCAAAAGGCCGGCTTCTGAGCCTGCGGAGCCTTGGACGAGCTCTGAGCCTGGTTGCGCCGTCCCCCCGACGGTCTACGGCGGAAGGGGGCCGTGCGGCGATTGTTAAACGGCCGAGTCCTGGCCTGGTTGAAGGGTCGGTAGGGCTGCTGACGGAATGAACGCCTCTGCGTGGCTGGCGTGTGCATGCCCAGCGTCCGTATCGCAACCCTCCCGTCCTTTAGGGTCTGAATTCTGGCGTCCGTTTTTTCAGAAAACAGTCCCTGCATGTCAAACGGGAGGTCCTGGAGGGTGTACTGGACCTCAGGCGGGAGGGTGGAAGACTGCAGCCACGCAATGCGGCACATCGTCACTCCGGATGCCACCGTTCTAGCCCCTGAGTCCGCTGCGTCCACGGCCGCTTTAATCAGGGTTCTGGAGGTTAACTTGCCCTCTTCCAGCAGCGCCGAGAATTCGGGGCGGGAGTCCTGAGGGGTCAGCTCCTTGAATTTAGCGAGGCACCCCAAGATATTAAATGCATATCTGGACAATAGGGCCATCTGGTTGGCGATGCGGAGTTGGAGACCTCCCGCCGAATAAATCTTACGCCCTAATAAGTCCATGCGCCGGGCCTCTTTGGACTTTGGCGCAGCGGCAGGTTGTCCGTGACGCTCGCGGTCATTGACTGACTGGACCACTAGCGAGTCCGGGGTGGGGTGTATATACAGGTATTCGTACCCCTAGGGCGGGACGGAATACTTTCTTTCCACACCGCGCGCCGTGGGGGCAACGGAGGAAGGCGACTGCCAGATAGTGGCATTGTTCTTTTGGATGGTGCGGATAAACGGGAGCGCCACTCTGACGGGGGCCTCATCTCCCACAACATCCGTAATAGGGTCCTCGACCTCTTGGACCTCCTCGATGGGCAAATTGATGGCTTTTGCCACCCGTCTGAGAAGGTCTTGGTGTGCCCTGAGGTCAATCGGCGGGGGCCCTGATGGCGACGCCCCTGCCACCGCCTCATCGGGAGAGGAGGACGAGGAGTGGCCCGGCAGCACCTCTTCCTGTTGGTGTTCCACCGCCTGGCGATCTGGTGGCAGTGAGTCCTGCCCTAAAGATGGGCCGTGGGCGTCGGCTTGCGTCGGTGGAGACGGGGGGGGGTCTACTGATGGTGGCCACCGGCACCGACGGTGCCGAGCCCGGCTGCCTGGGTGGCAGGGGAGGCCCCTGCTCATATTGCGCCCAGGGTACCCAATGCCCCCAATACTGGGGTCCATGGTCCGGTGGAATCGACCCGGCTCTGAAGTCCACCGCACTGCCCTGAGGGGAGGCAACGGAGGGTTCCCTTGAAGGCCAGGGTGGAGCCGTGGCGGTGCCTGGGCGGGCATCCAGCGCCGGCATGAGACGAGCCTCCGGTGCTGAAGGTCGGTGCCGGCCGTCTCGGGAGGCCAGTGGCGAGCGGGACCTTCGCTCCGCATGGTGCCGGGAGTTAGACCGACGGCGCCGGGAGCTAGATCTCCGGTGCCGGGAAGGGGAGCGACGGCGCCGGGAGCTCGACCGGCGGCGCCGGGAGCTCAACCGGCGGTGCCGGGAACCGGACCTTGATCGTGATCTGCGGCGCCTTGAACGGCTGCGCGAGTCCCGATGTCCGCGGTGCCTGGACGCGGACCTGCTGCGGTGCCGGTGACTTCTCGACCGGGTCCTGGAGCGCCGCCGGGAGTACGACCAGCCCCGCGATGGAGAGCGGTGCCGGGACTGCGACCGGTGCCGAGACGCTGAGTGGCGTCGCGATGTTGATCTCCGGCGAGATGGGGAGCGGTGTGGCGGTGACCGTCTCCGTGAGAGGGACCGGGATCGAGTCCGGATCCTGGAGCCGCAGTCGCCTCGGTCGCCCGGGGATGAAGGGCGCATCATCGCTGGCTTGCTGAGGGACTTAAGTGTCCGCACCGTTGGTGCCGGCGGCTGATAGGATGGAGCCGTCGCCTCGATTAGCTCCCTCGCCGTCGCGAACGCCTCCGGCGTCGACGGGATCCTCAGCTCCTCCTCGGTGGGCACCGGGGAGCTGGGCGGAGCCGGACTCGACGGGCCTTGCGGCGCCGGAGTCAACGGCCCGGTGCACTTTGCGTGCACTGCCTCAGCCTGCACCGTTTTCGTCGGAGGCGGGCTGGGCTAATGGCTTCCACTGTTGTTTCGCGGTGGCCGTCTTCGGCACCTTGTGCTTCCTCCCCGGGGAGAGGGAGCGGTGCCGGGTCTTCGGTGCCGGCTCGGTACCAGAGCGGCTCGGTGCTGCCGGTGCGCTGCTCGTCGAGGTAGTTTTCGGTGCCGCTGGAGCTGGCGCCGGAGGTTGGAGCGCAGACTCCATCAGCAAGTGCTTCAGCCGAGAGTCCCGCTCTTTCCTCGTACGAGGCTTAAAGGCTACACAAATAGGGCACTTATCTGGCCGATGCGACTCTCCGAGGCAGCGGAGACAAGAGTCGTGCGGGTCGCTAACCGGCATGGGCCGCTGGCAAGCCGCGCAGGGCTTGAAACCCGGTGCTCCGGGCATAAGCCCGCACCGGGGCGGAAGAAGAGGGGTAAACCCTCTAATTCCCTAACTACTAACTCTATACACTATATATATACAACTATAACAAGAACTTAACTAACTACTAACACTATATACACTAGAACTATGGAGAAACACTAGGGTTGTGGAGGTAAGGGAGCACTCCACTGTTCCAACTGGCCGTCACGGGCGGGAAGAAGGAACTGAGGAGCGGACGGGCCGGCTGAGGTATATAAGGGGCGCCATGGCGGCGCCACTCCAGGGGGCGCCAGCCAGCCCGCCGGAGTTGCTAGGGTAAAAATGTTCCGGAGAGCCATGCACGCACGGCGCGCACACCTACATGGAATGGATAGGAGCAATCACTCGAAGAAGAAATTGTGATTGGCACAGAAATGTCATTAATTCCAGTTGGATGGAGTGGGGTGTCTACTTTCAATATGTCAAAAAGCAGAGTGTTTCTAAAGCCGGGGTTGTCCGGAATTTCTCTGAACCAGCCAGTGTTTGTCGGTAGCGTGTCCCTTATGATCTACCAAGGCCTGCATACATTTTGAAGGTACCTTTTTTTAATATGCTCAGAACCTGGGAAGGGTGGGCACAGAATGGGGATATTCCCCACCTATTACCCCAGCACATTTAGAGAAACCCAGCTTATTGAACCCACTTATTCTTTTTTTTTGCACAACGAACTAGCCTAACTACCCCGTACAGCAGGGTGTGCTTTATTGTCTTGCATACCTCAGTGATAACTGTCCTTACCATTGATCTTTTTTTGTAACACCAAATTGATTACCCCACTAATTGGTAGCAAACTGGTGGTGTAAGATTCCATAGGGCAATCACCACTTGTTTCCCCACTGTAAGGGCAGCTCTCACCTTGCTGTTCCTGTGCTGGGGGAGCGGGTCGAGCTGAGCATGCAACTCTAGGAATGAACTTCTGCATCTAAAAGTTCTAGAACCACTGATTGTCCCACCACCCACTAGACAGGCTCAAAACTGCCACTCCACCAAATGTGGTTGTTCCATGAATAGCCTCTGCATTTATTTTCCAGTTATCCTCAGTTGACTCTTTGAATGCTGAGTCTTTGGGAATATAGCACTAGAATGCCTTGCCAGAGTGCAGCACATTTTTGCCAATACATCTCAACGCTATGCAGACGACATGCCAGCAGAAGTGGCAGAGTGTAAAATGCACTTGACCAAAATAGTTTTGGCAGTGTCACCATGACAACAGAATTTTTACCACTGCCACTTTCTCGTGCAACTTTTTAGAGAGACAGGCTTGAAAGTCTTCACCTAACACTCTATATTATATTAATGAGCGTGATAAAGTGAAAGAGTTTGGAGGTTATATGACTCTTTGGGGGATTGTTGTACATATAGCAGTAGCTTCATAAAATGGAATATTAATAAAACAATTTAATTATGAACATTTGGAGAATCTGCCTATGTACAGTTTACAAATGGTTTGATATTGGGGACCCTGTGTCAGATTGCAAACTCCATTTTGAATGTGGGTCTTTTAGCTTCTGTTTTTTTACCTCCATCTTGGACTAAAATTCCAAGTGGTGAGGGCCTGGGGCTATCAATGATAGGCTGTGAAATTTTGATGATCATTTAAATGGAGCACCCTGGGACAAAGCAAGGGCTACTATCCAGGCTAAACTAGCTTTTCACCATCTAAATTCTGGGAGTGATGGTAACTAAGCAACAGAATTTGCGGTCAGGTACTTTCATTAGCTGATGAGGCTGATTGGGAGTCACCTGACAAAGAAGTGGGAGATAATAAAAGAGGGTTTCTAAGGAATCCTGGGGAGGGAGGCAAGGAGAGAAAAGACTGCAGATACTCCATGATTCAGGGGAGAAACCATGTGCATGAGGACAGAGAGAGGAAGAATCCTGAACTAGAGGACTCTGACCTAAGACCAAAGAATGCTCTAGGAGTGGTGAGAAAATTGAGGCAGGGAATTGTGTAGAGGGTTTTATTATTTTTTTGTTCAGATCTGTATACTTCTTGTGCTTGCTAACAGAGTGTTTTTTGGGAACCCTTGTAAAGTCTGTGTGTCTGTGTTCAACTACTACCTATCACTGAAGAGGTGAACTGTGTACCTGGAGTGCCCACAATGTAGAAGCTCTGGGAAAAGGGTGTGTTTAAGTCTGTGGGGTCAGTGCTGGCCTGGGGGCTTAAGACAATTAGGTTGTGTGGTCCTGTAACTGGGAAGTGGAACTAGGAGCCTGGGCCCTGGAAGTGTACCAGTGAATCCAAGGGAAAAGGCAGTTGCTGCAGCCTTGTCAGGCCAAGGGAAGCTTAAGAGCACAAATTAAGCATATTGGGACCTAAAGGCAGCAGTCTTGTGAATGTCCAGCAGAGGGAGCCTTATCAGAGCTGTGACTGATTTTAAGAGGGGATAATCGTTGTAATTGCTTTTAATCTGTATCCTTTTTGTGTATAATTCTTTTAGTTATGAGTCTTCTGAAATATTAAACCTTCAGTGTATTTATAAAATATAAGCTAATTGTCTCTTTCATAGAAGAAAGAATTTAAACAACCAAGTATGACTAGAAGTGAAAGTACAGATTCCAATATTTGAAGGTGTCGTATTGTCATCTAGATATACTTTTAGTGATATATCTTTATTATGCCTAATTTTATATTCCTTGAGTAACCAAAATTGCCATTCAATGTGCATTTGGTGTTCTTAAAAATGTAGGATTGGGCCCTATTTGTTTCTGTAACTAATTCCTTGCTCTTCTAATTCTCTTTTAAACAGGTACAAATCTGAACTTGAGAGAAGTCAGCAAACATTGATTACAGGAGACTCAGAGGTGAAAGTAAGCGGGTACGGACGGGTACGGAGGACCGGTAAGAAAAGGTGCAGTAACTACGGGCAAGAAAATGGAGCATTCTCTCCCTCTCTGACTCCTCCTCCTGGCTCCAGCAATATTGAGGGTCCGAGCCGGGCTCCACAAATGTTCAGGGCCGGATCTCCCCCCGGCTCCACCTGCTGCCCCTCCCCTGAGTATGCCTCCCCTGAGTATGCCTCGGTGCCCCTTTGCTGCCCCCATGCACCTCCCTGGCTCCCCCAGAAGAGTGTTTGTCTTTCCCTGTCCCCTGCAGCTCCATGCTGCCTGCCTGCATTAACTGCTGCCACAGGGTCCTAGTGCCTCCCTCCGCTACTGCCAGGGCAGGCTGCCTTCCCCCTATGACCCTTTCATTTTCCAGTGGGACCCTCCACCAGTACAGCCATCCCCCTGCCTGCAGTCACTGCTCTTGCCCCACGCTGGGCAAGGGGCAGCCCCAGTAAGGCTACAGTGAGGGGCAGCAGCAGGGGAGGAGGCGCACATGTGATAGCAACGCCCCCCCCCCCGGCATGGCACCCACCACAGGAGAGGCGAGGGGGATTCCTGAGAGGGGCCCTAGGATCACGTGCAGTGATGGGGGTGGGCTGAGTGTGCTGCCTGGGGGGAGAAGGGGGTCCCTACCCCAGAGCTCACTGCTGCCAACAGGGAGAGGGCTGGGGGGAGTCCTTCTCTCTGGCTCCAGTCTCAGGGCAGCCTGCCTGCACCCCAAAGTCATCCCCAGCCAGAGCCCTCATCCTCCCCACACCCCAACCCTCTGTCCTAGCCCTGAGCCTGTCCAACATCCAAACCCCTCATCTCCAGCCCCAGCCAGAGCCCTCATTCCCCTGCACCCTAACCCTCTGCCTCAGCCCTGAGTCCCCTCCCACACCCACACCCCTCATCCCCAGCCACACCCCAAATCCACCCCAGCCTCACCCCACAGCCCTCACCCCTGCACCCCCTCTTAGCCCCAAACTCCCTCCCAGAACCTGCACCCCCTCCCTCCACACTCCCTCCCATCCCCAAACTCCCTCCCAGAGCCTGCACCCTGCACCCCACCTGCACCCCAGTCCCCTGCCCCAGCCCAGGGCCTGCACCCCAGACCTCCTCCCCTCCCCAAACTCCCTCCCAGAGTCTTGGCCAGGTGGGGGATGGAGTTGGGGGGGCAGAGTTTAGGCAGGGGCAGGTTCTGGGCACCATCAAGATTTCTACAAACCTACCACCCCTGCCGGCAAGAGCTGGTGCAACATACCAGGGTAGACCAGCTTCCTGAGGGAGCAATTTAAAGGGCTGGAGCCCAGGGCCCTTTAAATTGCTACCAGAGCCCTGGGAAGCAGCTGCAGGGCTTGAGTGGCAATTTAAAGGGTCCAGGGCTCCTGCAACCGCTACCACCCTGGGCCCTTTAAATCGCTGCTGGAGGCCCACTGCCACTACTCCAGGGCTCCAGGTACAATTTAAAGGGCCCCCAGAGCCTGCCGGAGCCCTGGGGTAGCAGTGGCAGGGCTCTGGTGGCTATTGAAAGGGTTCGGAGCTCGCGCTGCCTCTACACCCTGGGCCCTTTAAATAGCCACTGGAGCCCTGCTGCTGCTGCCCCAGGGCTCCGGAGATGATTTAAAGGGCCCTAGAGGGTGGCGGCAGCCGGAGCCCTGGGCCCTGCTGCTGGAGCCCTGGGGCTCCATTGGCAATTTAAAGGGCTGGGGCTCTGCTGCGGTAGCAGCAGCTAGAGCCCCGGGCTCTTTAAATCGCCCCATTTAAATTGCCCCCAAACCCCAGGCTCCCAGCCACCTCTGCAGCTGGGAGCTCAGGGGGTGATTTAAAGGGCTTGGGGCTTCCAGCTGCTGCTACCACAGCCCTAGCCCCGGACCCTTTAAATCCTGATTTAAAGGGCCTGGGGATTTAAAGGCTCCGCCTCTTCCAGTGGAGGCCACGCCCCCCCCTCAGGATTCCGGAGTACCGGCAAGTCCTTTAAATTACTTTCACCCCTAAGACTTATCGCTTAGTAGTACACCGCAGAAGAACTTTACTGCTCCTTTAACACCAAATCAAAATCACAATGGTAATTTCCCCCCCCCCTTGTCTAATAGGCAATTGAATAAAATGTAAATTCCTTTGAAAGTACATGTCATTCCAAAAGCATAAAAGAAAACAAAAGGTGAATGAAGAAAACAGCTTAGAGTATTAGGAATGTAGGAATTTAAGTGAGCATACTTTGTGAGTCCAAGACTATGCTTTGTGTTGATTCAGGGGCAGGGCCGGTGCAAGAATGTTTCGCGCCCTAGGCGAACTTCCACCTTGAACCCTCCCATGTCCCTGAGCCCCCGCCCTGAGGTGCCCCCCTACGGCATCTCCCCACCCTCATCCTGAGGCGCTCCCCCCTGCGGAAGCTCCCCACTGTGGCACCCCCCACCCCCCAGCTCACCCCTGCTCTGCCTCCACCCCGAGCACATCGTCGCTGCTTCACTTCTCCCGCCTCCCAGGCTTGCGGTGCCAATCAGCTTAGGCACCGCAAGCCTGGTCACCAGAGAAGTGAAGCAGCCACGGTGTGCTCGGGGAGGAGGTGGGGCAGGGGTGAGCTGGGGCAGGGAGTTCCCCTGCGTGCCGCCTTCTCCCCCTTACTTGCTGCAGGCAGCCCTCCCTGCGCTCCCCTGCCCCAGCTCCCTCCGCCTAAATACTGGTGGTGACCGGGGTGGCCGAAGATCCGGTGGTCATTGCCAAAGAAAATGCTGCCCCCCTAATCCTAGCACCCTAGGCGACTGCCTAGGTCACCTAAATGGTTGCACTGGCCCTGTTCAGGGGAGGGTACAAATGCAGATACTAATATGGACATAACATACGTACATCCTAACTAATTATGTTCTATAACAAAATATTCAGGTGAAGTTTTCATTCAAAATAATTGAAATTCAGTTTTGCTGGCTGCCAAATCGGGGGCTTGAGGCATTTAGTAGTAAGTGCTCAAAGAGTTCAAAATGCTTACCAGCGACAATGTACCATCACACAGTTTGCGTGAGTTTAGGATTGTGAGATTCAGAATCTACAATACAAAACAAAACACACAAATTTCATGGACACTACTGCCATTTGACTTGCATTTGGCTACCTGACTAACTGAAATTGGAGATCAGTCCTTGTTCTCATTTGAAAGCTGAGATTTCAGATGCTTTTGGAAGATGCAAAGCATTCTGGCTATGGTGTTCCTTGAGAAAGTGGCTGCTACAGTTATGAAGGAAGTGGAGAGAAGCAAGATAGGAATCTGAGTGATGTGACTTTAGGCTGAGGTTTTCAAATGTGTGGTGAGTCCCATTAGCAAGAAGTTAGGTGTTCAACTCCCACTGATTTTTCTTTTGAGCTCCTTTGAATCTCAATGCCTGATATTTCAGTCATGCTACAAATGAATGTTAATGCCAGAAGAACGATGGGGAAAAATTCATCATTCAGGAGATATTACAATATACATTTGTACCCCGGTATTGGTCCCTCAGTCTAGTGGTTGCATTTTTATGGTGGCACTGAGTTCCAGCTCTCAGTTTTTAGTCCCTGAACTATTCAGTTTTATTGGTCTTAGAAGAACTTCCCTTGAGGAGTTGTCTTTTATATATCACTAGAGATTAATGAGGGCTGTTGCTTTTATCACCCTTGTCTAATATTAGGCATAAGAAATGGAATAGGAAAGTTTATGTATGAAATGAGGCAGATTATTAGCAAATATTTACTGTCAATTTGTAGATTCTAAGTTTGAAGAACTCCAAGAAAAATACAATAAAGAAGTTGAAGAAAGAAAAAAGATGAGAAATATCCAGATTAAAATATGGGGCTAGAGTATCTCAGCATTAGAATCTCATTTAATGTGTGACATGGAGAAAGGTGCAGTTCTTCAAAATTAGCCATATGATTTTTCAGGGAAAGTGGTAAAATTAAATTTGCTCATTGTTCATGCCATTGAGATTAAAGTGTAGATTCAAGAAGAGTAAGCAGGGGGTATGGTTAATTTCCTGACAGCATTTTTGAAAAGTTAGTACTAATTAGAATACACAAAAAGGACTTTTTAAACATATTGTTTTCATGTAAATAATCACGACTGAGAATTTCTCAATACTTACAGTTATAAAGAGGGCTAGAATTTATATGGAATGTATATGTTTTTGCATTTAAAATCTGAAAATAACCTCTTATGTTTTCTGGTTTAAAAACAAAACAAACAAAAAACCCAACCTACTCAACTTGGGCACAGTTGTTTTACCACCTTAAGAATATTTATACTACTTCAACATGCTTACATCCTTTTTTTAGGAAACGTGTACTGAAAACCTACAAACAAAATTAATAACATTCATGTTCAACCACTTTCCGGTAAATTTAGAAGTTTATATACACAATAAACTCAGTGTAAATATCCAGGAATATTCCTATTACAGTTTTTCAGTTGGCGCTTCCTTTGTTGCACCGGGGCCTCCTGCTGGTCATCTTGGGAATTAGCTCTTTCCAGCCTTTGGAGCGCTCTCTGCCGGCGGATGTCTCACCAGCCTCAGGCCCCATGTCCCTCCCAGACCCCAGTGCCCTTTTCCTCAGGGTTCTGCCCCACCAGTACCCCCACTCTCTCTGGGTCTCCCCTCCCAGGGGAGCCCCCAAACCTCTAAAACCACCTTGCCTCAGTGGCTACTGCCAGTCATCCTCTTGCCCCCACTCACTGGGGCAGACCGCGGTCTATAATGGCCACTCATCATTGGCAAGGGGTTAGGACCAGCTGCCTCTGCCTATTCCTGGGCTGCCCTCTGCAGCACCAGGACCTCCATAGACCTCCATCAAGACCCGCAGCCTGGAGAGTTGCCAGGCTAGAGCTCCCCAGCTCCCCTTGCCCTTTCCCCCAGCTCTGCTCTGCTTCGGATACCTTGCTTGCAGACAGCTTGTGTGTGGAATGATTTACATGTAGAATTCTTGCTAATGGGATCACCACATATTTGGGGATGAATAGAGCCCACAGTCTAAAATGTAGCTATATTTGTCCACACAACACAAATGAGGATCAGCTCTAATCTACAGTAAGTCTAGAATGAAATACAAAAATGAATATTATGCATGTCAACAGCTAGCTTGACAAAACCGATCTGATCGTGAGGAATGTGCAGGGAAGGTACCTCAATGTTAATTGATAGGATGCCTCTCTTAAAAAACAAAACAAAAAACTTGATATACTAAATATAAGGAATCACATGTCAAACTTCTCGTCATTGAGATGCTGGCCAGCTTAGATATATCTGAACTGCAGATAGTACTCCCCCAACCCTCTTCAGCTGCCTGTGATGTTAATCAGCGAAGTATTCCAGTCAGTTGACTGCTGGGAGTATACAAGCAGACTGGTGTGAATCATATAGTACTTTGTGCTGATAGATGATCTGTGTCGCGGACTCTGTTATCCAAAATTGCAACTGACAGCTTGACCGATTACCCTACCTTATTTCCACCATACAACAGTGAATTAATTCTCTTATGAATTGTCAGCTGCGTAAAGGTAGATATGCTTTCTCCCACTCTTTTTAAATAGAAAATAAATCATTCTCATCCTCAAAGTACTAAGAGTCACAGAGAGATTGCTCGGCATCGGCCTTCAGTGTTCTCGGCAAAAAGACACACAGCTGTCCTTCATCCAGCAGTCAAGAAACCCCTTTAAAGAGAGGTTTTACTTCATCCCATTTTCCATGGGAAAAAGAGGCAATTCCTAGTCACAGTGGCTTAAGATCAAAGAAGACAGATTTCAACAAGTGCCCTGAAAATTGTGGTAATTCTGCTGTCATCGAGCAGTTAAAAACACAGAACCTAGATATCTTGCAAGTGTAGTTATGACTTTAAATCTGTTTTGTAAATAAGAACATCTTTTTTTTTAAAGATAATTAAAACCCTCTGTGTTTAAGAACATCATTGAAGACTGTTTTATATATAAAATGGGGGTAAAATACCTATTCAACGTGTAATACTTTTGGAGATCTCTGGGTGAAAAACACTATATACATGTTTATTAATTATTTTATTGATTTATAAAGTTTTTCCAGTATGAAAAAATGAACTGAGCTAAGAAACTGACTTGTTTTATTGTATTTTTGAATTTAATTCTTTGGAAGATTCTGTAGAGTAATCTGTTCTATCAAATTGCCTGGTTAAACTAAAACCATAGTAGAATGAGCATCTGAAGCTTCTTCAGCTGAGGAATGTTCCCCCCCCTCCCCCGCTATGGGTACACTAGAGAGCTTAAGCTAGAGGTCTAGAGGTCTCCCGTTGGCTTAATTACTCTGGGCCCTGCAAGCAGTGGTAGCTATGTCTCCTGCAGACAGAGTGCTGTCCACAGCAACGCGTAACTCCGTGTAAGTTATGTCGCTCAGGTGGGTGGCTAATTCACACGGCTGAGCAACACAACTTATGTCGACTTAGTGTAGCCATAGTGTCAGTGCAGGATACCCACTTGGAAGTCTTTGTAAACATTCAATAAAGACTATAGGATGAACCTTATCTTCAGCAGATAAGGTGACAGGTGACTTAAGGCCATTTCATGTCTTCTGCTCTGCCATTCTGTCTTTGGTCTTCAGATTTTCTGTCAGTAAATTTTGTGACATTGTTGGAAGTGTTTGGGACAGTGTCTGTATCCTCCCTTTTTTTTTCAGTGAATAGATGGGTCTCCTTTCTTAGATTTCTAGTTCGGATTTTGTGGTTCCCAATGAGTCAGATGCCGGGCAGAATCAAGGGTCTTCGATTTGATTCAATTCGACAAGGCTTTATTAAATGCACACAAAGGGAGAGCCCCTGGTACAAAAATCAGGCAGAGTCCCTCCAGCAAGGAGCCTCTCCCATTGTTATTTTATAGCATATGGCAGTTACATAACAGAAACCTCTAACCAATCATATTTAACCTTTCTATAAATGCTTATACTTCTTCACTCCACAGGTTGAGCTCACCCCACCCCACCCCGGCCTTTTCTAAAATGTTCCTATAGGGTGGTGAGCCACAGCATGCGTCCCTATGCAGAAGCACCCTGCAAACCACATTTTATCCAAAATGAACCCAAGCATACCCTTCAGCTCCCCCATTTGGTTTTGGGGCTAAGAACAATTCTTAGACCCCACTAACACCACTTCTTTGTATTTATTAGGAGCAATAATTGACCTTATCAACACTTAACTGGAATTTTAGTAACAAAAATAAATAACGCATAACGATATCTACAATAGAAACAATAGCAAGAAGTCCCCATACCCATTGCGAGAACACAACCCAAATCCATCCCCATGGAATCTCTGTTTCCACAATAGCAAACCTTTCTATCCACTGAATCACTGTAATTGCCCTACCACTTCTTTCATAATATCTTTTAAAAGGCTTAACACAATAGAAAGAACAAGATGTTTAAGCAAGGCTTGCCTGCCAAAGTTAATTACCCAAATCCGCACCAGATAGTGAAGGCCTTTCTCACTGCTATATCATCCATTAAATCAAACATTACATGCACCATTAAGTCAGGTCCCAACGTTTAAGACAAGGCTTGTCCTGACTAGGTTTCCCATACACAAAACCCATCCTCCCAGGATGGAACATTGGTCCCATGGGAAAGCTATATAGTTATCTCCGGCCCTTATTCTACACAGGTATCTTTGACATGGGAGTGGGTGGACAGGCCGAGCCTCCAATTCAGGAGCCCAACCCACAGGAATTAACACCCCTCCAAGGACGGAATGACCATCCCAACATGCCCCTGTTATAGATAGGGACCACTCCCCTGCCATCATCCAAGGTGAAGACATTCAGTCTTTGAGAACTGCAGCTCTCACCCAACAGGGCACCTGTGACATGAGCAAGTCTCCTATCAGGGCTGCAACTTTCATGTTGAACACCATGCCAGGAAGATAACACAATTCTTCCACATGCCTAGACCAATGCTTGCTTATACCTTTTAGTAGTTTTTAATAGATGGCTGAGTACAACAGTGAGGACCTGCCCAACTGTGTTGCTGAGTTAAAGTGATATCTAACTTGATTAGACATGAGCCCTACTCTCACCACAATAAACTGTCATCCCTACTACTAACAAATTTTCAACCCAGTCCCTATTATTAGATTTGATAGCTTGAGTAATGGCATTTACAACTGATCCAGTGGCTCCTCCCCAGGTGATTACATCAATAAAACACTGAAAGCTACTGCAGCATTATTAAGATGAGACCTCTAAAAAACTCACGTTTCAGAAACCACTCAAAACAATTAGTAGACCACAAAAATTCCCACATCAATTTTAAACTGGTGAAAACACTTAACAATATTAAGAATATGGACTCCTGGAAAACTAGAGTAAACAGGGATTATTGTGCCCCATGTTGAGTCCCACCCTTGTATACTTTTACACGTGACAGATGCACCCAAACTGGAATTCCAGTGACCCAGGCTGCTGAAGGAGTTATCAAGAGAACTGTGTAAGGCCCAGTCCAGGCTGGCTCAAAGGTTTGTTTTCTATAGGGTTTCACCATCACCAGGCTGCACCTCACACGTGTCCTCTTCACCGGCCTTTGGGTCTGGTTCAGTTCAGGGGTCCTGTGAGACACACTGAGATAACAATTTGCAATATTCAACAAGCTGGTCACCCATGACATACAGCCCCCCCCCCCCCTCCAATGCACAGATTTCCTGGTGTCCTCATCGCCCACCCTGTCAGCATTTCAAAAGGAGACAAGTGATGTGGATTAGTAGGACTGGCTCACATAGACATGAGAACCACTTGTAGGTTGGTGACCCATTCTTTCCCTGTAAAATGGGTACCGTGGTCACTATCAGTGAAGCATGGAAGTCCGCATCGGGGAATTATTTCGATCATCAATATTTTAGCTACATCAGACGCAGTGGCCTTGGCCACTGGGAAAGCTTCTACCTACTTAGTAAAGTGATCCATGATCACCAGAACATGTTCTTTCCCTCTGCACCTTGGCAGGGGCCCAATCAAATCTATTTGTAACTGTGTGAAGGGCTGTGTTGGTCTTGGCTGATGTCGCATTTTCATCATTACTGTGGGATTAGAATTACATCAAGAACACGTTACACACCTCCTCACATAATCATGCACATTTGCATTAAGCTTAGGATGCCACCAGGTATTCACCATTCGGTGGATCACTCTCCATGCTCCATCATGTCCCAACATGTGATAAACTTGTATCATAGTTCCCATCAACACATTTGGTAAACTAATGTGTTCCCTGGACTTCCCCAAGTGTTATCATCACACAGTTTACCCCCATTATCCATCCATAACCACTTTTCTGCCCTTGGTGCAGTGTGTTGGATGTCCTGTAATTCAAAAAAGTTTGGGTTTTGTTGAGAGGCTGTGTTGCAGCCAGGGCCGGCTCTAGACCCCAGCGCGCCAAGCACGCGTGTGGGGTGGCATTTTCCCAGGAGGGCGGCAGGCAGGTCCGGCGGACCTTCCGCAGCTATGCCTGCGGGAGGACCACCGGAGCCACCAGACCAGCGGACCTCCCGCAGGCATGACTGCGGACGGTTCCCTGGTCCCGCGGCTCGGGTGGACCTCCCACAGGCATGCCTGCGGAAGCTCCACTGGAGCCGCAGGACCAGCGCACCCTCTGCAGGCACATCCCCAGGAGCTGCGGGACCGGCGCCCGGCAGCGCGCCCCCTGCGGCATGCCGCCCTACTTGGGGTGGCTGGATTACTAGAGCCGCCCCTGGTTGCAGCAATCAATTGGGTCTCTTTAACTTCCACTGCTGCTTGTTTAGCTAGTTCATCTGCCCTTTGGTTCCCCTTGCTATGAAGGTCTGTCCCTTTTGTATGGGCACTCACTTTTATCACTGTGTAAACGGGCTACTCACCGCCGCGGCGCCTCCTGCTGGTTTTTCTGGGGAATTCGCTCTCTTTCAGCCCGGAGCGCCCTCTGCAGGCCGGTGATCCCCCCTTTTTCCTATCGGCCTCGTGTCCCTCCCAGGACCCGGTGCCCCTTTCACTATAACTGGGTCTCCCCCTCCCTGGGGAACCCCCACACTACTATCCCCACTTTGCCTCAGTAGTGGCCACTGACAGTCATGGTCTAGCCCCACACCCTGGGGCAGACTGCAGTATCAGCCCACTCATCACAGGCAAAGGGGTTTGGACCTGCTGCTTTGTCCTACCCCTGGGCTGCCCTCTGCAACTCCCAGTACCTTTGGCCCTTTGCTAGGCTGCAGCCTGGGGCTTTCCAGGCTGGAGCTCCCCAGCTCCCTAGCCTGTTCCCAGCCCTGCTTCACCCAGGTAGTTTACCTCTGCTCATAAGCAGCCAGGCCCATCCCTCTCTGAAGCCAGAGAGAGACTGTCTGGGCTCTGGCTTCCCTGCCTTCTTATAAGCCCCAGGGCTTCAGTTTGGGGCGTGGCCCCAGCTGTGGCCACTTCCTTACTCAGGTCAGCTTCCAGAGCCACGCCTCTCAAGCCCTGGCAGGCAGCTTTTCAAGCCCCTCTGGGCAGGAGCAGGGTCCACCCTGCTACACACTGCTACTTCGGTAGGTTTCTGCATGGCTGCATGAAGTTTCTCCACTATCCCCCCATTTTGTATTGGGGATCCTGTACCCATCAGGAATCCCCGATTTACCCACAAGTTAATATAATCATGTGTGGCAGAGCTCTGACCTTGCTCCTGTGGGTCCTGCGCTTCTAGGCGGTTTATGCTTAGCCTCAGTGGCTCACTGTGACCCTCCACGTAGCCCTTCTCTCTCTAGGGCCAGGGTTACAGTCTACTGAGCCCTTTTCATCATAGGCTGCAAGGAGGTTGGTGAGAGAACTCCCACAGTCTCTGTTCAGCCTCCTGTCCTGACAGGGACCTGACTTCCCCTTCCAGGAGATGTTCCTGTAGTGGTGGGTTGGGGGGAACCCGGGCCCGCCCTCTACTCCAGGTTCCAGCCCAGGGACCCTAATGGTAGCAGTTGTTGGTAGCCAACCTTTCACTGCCAGAGTTGCTACATTTCCCTGGGCCACTTCCCCACAGCTCTCCTGCTTTTCCCTTCTTCACCCTTACCTTAGGGCTCCTTTAACGATGGTTTGAGGGTGTCTTCAGTAACCAGCCGCACTTCCTCTCCTCTGGCTCCCCTGCCTGACTGGAGTGATCCCTTTTTATAGTAACAGCAGGACCTTAATTAGAATCAGGTGGTCACATTAACTGAATGGCCTCACCTGACTCTTTGCAGGTTAATTAGAGTCAGGTCTTCTCATTAGCCTGGAGCAGCCCCTGCTCTGGTCAGTCAGGGAACAGAAAACTGTTAATCCAGTGGCCAGTATATCTGCCTTCTGCTATTCTGCTGTACCCAACTGGCCTGGGTCTATCACACATGTATAACCCCAAACGCATATCTAGGATCAGTATATATGTTTACAGCATGACCTTCCGCAGCTTCACATGCTGCAACTAATGCCTGTAGTTCTGCTACTTGTGTTGATGCCCCAGGTAAATTGCCAGGTGCCACCAGCTGCCCATCTTGAGTACAAACGGCCCATCCTGTGTGTCGCTTGCCATCCTCATAGAACCACCATCCATGTATAGGCAAGGGGCACCAAGTATTTCAGTTTCTTTTACCAATGGAAGGTCCATGGGCTTTTCCTCAAGGCAACAATGATGCCGGTGTCCCTCATCTGGGCTAGGCATGAGGGTGGCAGGGTTTAGCAATGATGCTTGTTGCAGATGTACCGAAGGCATTAGCAAGCTCGTTTCCCATCGAGTCCATCTTGCCACATGGACTGCCAAAGATTTCTTTCCTGATAAAATAGCAAGGACAGCATGAGGCATGACAATATTTACATCCTGTGCACCAATAAGTGGTGAAGCCTGACTTAGGGCCATAGAAGCTCCTTCCACCACCTGGAGGCATGGTGGCATTACTTGAGCAACAGCATCTAGTTTAATATGCTACTGGGCACTGTTTGTCCCCATGTTTTTGTGTTAATACTGCTGTCATATGTCCCTCACTGACATGTATGTACAATGTAAAAGGCATTAATGGCTTAGGAAGTCCCAACCCTGGGGCAGTACTTAGCCTCTGTTCCGATGTGGTAAATGTCTGTTCACATTCAAGTGTTCATTCAGTTGCATCATGTGGTCCACCAGCACCCTTCAGGAGATTATTAAGGGGCTGGACAATCCTTGAATAATTTGGGATTTGAATTTGGCAGAAATTAAATAGCTCCAAACACTTTCCTAACTCCCCTGACCATAATTAGTCATGGGCATGCATTAATAGCCTCAATGCGGTCAACAGTTAAACGCTTGTACCCCTTGGATATTAGCTACCCCAGACAGGATACTGCCTCCTTTGCGATCTGAGCCTTTCTAGCATTACATTTTACCCCACTGTGTGCCAAAGTGCTGCAGGATCACTTCTAAGGGTATGTCTACACTACAAGACTATTTCAAATCAACTTAAGTCGAATTTGTGGAATTGACCTTATGAAGTCAAATTTGTGTATCCACACTAAAAACACTAATTCGACTGTGTGAGTCCACAGTAACGGGGCCAGCGTTGAATTTGGAAGCGGTGCACTGTGGGAAGCTATCCCACAGTTCCCGCACTCCCCGCTGCCCATTGGAATTCTGGGATTTCCCCCCAATGCCTGCTGGGGGAAAAAATGTGTCGAGGGTGGTTTTGGGTAACTGTCATCATTGAACCGTCAATCACGCCTCCTCCTCCCCCTGAAAGCGCCTGCGGCAATCTGTTCGTGCACTTTTCTGCTCAGTGACAGCACGGGCACCACAGCACTGCGAGCACGGAGCCCGCGGCAGTTATGGCCGTTGTCAACTCCTCGCACTTTATCGTCCACCTTTTCCACAGTCAGCTGCTGAGAAATCGGGCTACTTTTCAATGGTGCTGCGAGCACTGGTGGACCATGGGGGACGTTTTACCAACATCAACGTCGGGTGGCCAGGCAAAGTTCATGATGCGCGTGTTTTCAGGAACTGTGGTCTGTTTAGACGCCTGCAGGAAGGTAGTTTCTTCCCGGACCACAAAATAACTCTTGGGGATGTGCAGATGCCTATAGTGATCCTCGGGGACCCAGCCTACCCGCTAATGCCCTGCCTCGTGAAGCCCTATGCAGGCACCTTGCACAGCGACAAGGAACTCTTCAAGTACCAGCGAGCAGCGAGCAGCGTGACCTGTGACTGTTCAGTTTCTTTACAGAGAAGCTGAACCTGCCCCTGTTTCTTTACCAAGTTACTGTTGACCAGCATCTGCAGTTACATACCCCGTCCACCCCGCTTCCCCCACTTCCAACACATGTTTAAAAATAAAATACATGTTCCACTGTAACTTTACAAAGGTTTCTTTATTGATGACTTTGCATTAAAGGGTTGAAACTGGGACGCAGACTGTGCTGGGTAGGGTGTGCAGTGATGTAAAGACCACCTCTAAACTCGAGGAATGACAGGCTCCTGCTCCCAGAGCGGTCTGCAGTGCCGGACTGGTTGTTTCAACGGAGCCTGCCATCCCTCCTTCTTGGGACTCTGTGTGCGGGGGCTATGTGGCCTTGTGGCGGGGGAGGACGGATACAGATTCCTCTGCTGCATGGCTCTGTGGTCCAGGACAGGGACCGTTGCATGAGATCTGTAACCCCCCTCCCCCGCTACAAAGTCACGTACCCCCCCACCCACACAGAACCTGCAAACCACCTCCCATACTGACCAGGGTGCCTACTGACTGCACTGTGTGTGTGACCTGCTGCTGATCCTGCCCCTGTCTCTGTACCCTGCTAAAGGTGACTGTCCTATGCAATACCCTACCCCCTTCCCCACCCACCCCTTCAAACGCAGCGACGGAAACAGTAATTAACAGCAAAGTATTTTTAATAATTAACCAGACAGTCAGGGGATGAAACTGGGATTGGGGCTAGGGTGAGTCAGGAAGGGAAGGAATTCTCAAAAATTAGGGTATGAGAGCTTTTGGGTACTTGAGCACTCTGCTAGGGTGCAGTGACAGTTTTCACGGCCCCTGGCACCACTCCTTCTGGTTACTTTGGGTGACGGGAGGTATGGGACTTTGTGGCGGGGGAGGGCGGTTGCAGATACACTGCGGGGGGGGGGCTCTGTCCTCCTGGCTGCGGTCCTGCAGAACATCCACAAGGCGCCGGAGCGTGTCCGTTTGCTCCCTCATTAGTCCAAGCAGCGTTTGAGTCGCTTGCTTGTCTTCCTCATGCCACCTCTCCTCCCGTTCGCTGTGTGAGCGCTGCTGCTGAGAGAGGGTCTCCCTCCACTGGCTCTGCTGGTCCGCCTCGGCTCGGGAGCACCCCATAACGTCAGCGATCATCTCGTCCCGTGTATTTCTCTTTCGCCGCCTAATCTTTGCCAGCCTCTGTGAGGGGGATGCTGTGGCAGGTCTGGAGACAGTCGAAGCTGTGTGATGGGAAAGAGGGAGTGAATTCCTTGCAAAGATACATTTCTGCGAACAATGAACACAGTCTAGTCTGTGTCTGTGAACAACACCATGCACAGCACCTATCTCGTCCGCACTTCTGCAGCAGGCAATCCGGAAAGCATAAACTCTACCCCTGTTCTACCCCATCGCAGTGTCCCCCGACCCTTGCACTTCTGGGTTGAGATCCCAGTGCGTGATGGTGCAAATTTCATTGTCGTGGGTGGTTCTGGGTAAATGTAGTCAGTCATTCCTTCCTCCGGGAAAGCAATGCCAGACAATCATTTCGAGCCCGTTTTCCCTGGATTGCCCTGGCATACGCCATAGCATGGCAACCATGGAGCCTGTTTTGCCTTTTGTCACTGTCACCATATGTGTATTAGATGCCGCGGACAGAGGCGATTCAGCAGCGCTACACAGCAGCATTCATTTGCTTTTGTATGACAGCAGAGATGGTTATCAGCCATATTGCACCATCAACCACGCCAATGTAAATTGGCAAGGTGATGTTGGGTAGCTGTCCTATTGCACTACACCTTCTGCTGCTGTCATAGGTGTCCCTGGCCGAGATCGGCCGGGGGCGCAAAAGACAAAACTGGGAATGACTCCCCGAGTCAATCCCTCCTTTATGGTATCTAAAAATAGAAACAGTCCTGCCTAGAATATGGGGCAACTGTACTAGGGTTTTAGTGTATCAGAGAACTACAGAGCACAGCCGCTCTGTGTCAGATCCCACAGGAATGACGAGCTGCGTGCCATTCACAGGGGGTGCCCCTGCAACAACCCTACCTGTTGCTTCCCTCCTCCTCCAGCCTTCCTGGGCTACCATTGTAGTGTCCCCCCATTTGTATGCTGAAGTAATAAGGAATGCAGGAATAAGAAACAGTGACTTGTTAGGGAAATGAAATGAGGGTAAGGCAGCCTCCAGCTGCTATGATAATCCAGGCAGTACAGAATCTTTTCTTTACACATGAAGGGCGGGGGCTGATGGAGCTCAGCCCCCTGTTGCTATGATGAAGACGGTTAGCAGGCCATCTACTTATGGGCTGATGATGAGGACAGGTAGCAGTCCTATTGCACTACATCATCTACCGCAAGGCTGATGATGAGGACGGGTACCAGTCATTTTGCACCATCAGTCACCCATGAGGTGGGGGGGGGGCAAGGATGCTACCATAGCGTGCCGCAGCATCGCGTCTACCAGCAGCATTCAGTACACATAGGGTGACATTTACAAGAGTCAAGAGACGATTTCTTTCCCTTTTCCTTCTGGGGGTGGGGGGTGGCTGTACATTGACGAGCTATGCCCTGAACCACCGCGGACCCTGTGTTTGACCCTAGAAGCATTTGGAGCTCAGCCAAGAATGCAAATGATTTTCGGACACAGCGGGAACTGTGGGATAGCTTGCGTCCTCAGCCCCCCCCCTCCTTCCCTCCATGAGCGTCCATTTGATTCTTTGGCTTCCCGTTATGCTTGTCACGCAGCAGTGTGCTGACTCTCTGCTACGCCGTCTGTCCGGAGATTTTTTTAAAATACTTTGGACCAGGCGTAACATTATGGTAATTTTCCTAATTAGATGCAGGAGTCGCCGAGCGAGATCGCCCTGAGGAGGGTCACTGAAGGAGATAGAGAGCGCATGCTGCGTGAAAGCCAGCACAAACCAGGGGCCTATGCAGCCGTGCTCGGGGAGGCAATGCTCCCTGAGTACCTCATGAAAGCCTGGCACGGAAAAGTGTGCTATCACGGAGCACCCAATAAGGCAGCTCTCCCCAGGAACCTCCTGCGGAGGCTTTTCGATTACCTCCAGGAGAGCTTTGTGGAGATCTCCCAGGAGGATTTCTGTTCTATCCCCATATATAGAGAGACCTCCTTTACACATAGTTCAGATTCCTGTTATATTAAGAATAAAAGTTTACATGTTTAAAGCACTTACCGAGTGATCCTTCCCCTGATTCAGGGTCCGGGTTAACGGCCGGGGAGGGTTGGTAGGGGATCTGCGTGATGGTGATGAAGAGATCCTGGCTGTCAGGGAAACCAGCGTTGTAAGCGCTGTCGCCTGCCTCGTCCTCCACAAACCCTTCCTCATCTTCCCCATCCGCGAACATCGCCGAGGAACTGGCCGTCGACACTGTCCCATCGTCAGAGTCCATGGTCACTGGTGGGGCAGTGGTGGCAGGCTCCATAGCGTCCGTTTGCCGCTTTGATTTTTTGGTAGCCTTGTCTGGGGTCCTTGATTTTCACGCGGTGCTGCGTTGCATCCCGCCTGTATCCTCTGTCTCTCATGGCTTTGGAGACCTTCTCATAGGTTTTTGCATTCCATTTTTTGGAGCGCAGCTCCGAAAGCACAGACTCCTCGCCCCACACACCGATCAGATCCAAGACTTCCCGGTCAGTCTATGCTGGGTCCCTCTTTCTATTCAGAGATTACATGAACTCCTCTGCTGGAGAGCTCTGCATTGCTGCCGGTGCTGCTGAGCTCGCCCCGATGTCCAACCATGAAATGAGATTCAAACTGTCCAGACAGGAAAAGGAATGCAAATTTTCCCGGGGCTTTTCCTGTGTGGCTGGTCAGAACATCGAAGCTCGGACTGCTGTCCAGAGCGTCAACAGAGTGGTGCACTGTGGGATAGCTCCCGGAGCTACTAAGTTCGATTTGCAGCCACACCTCGCCTAATTCGACATAGCCATGTCAAATTTAGCGCTACTCCCCTCGTCGGGGAGGAGTACAGAATTCGAACTAAAGAGCCCTCTATGTCGAATTAAATGGCTTCCTGGTGTGGACGGGTGCACGGTTAATTCGAATTAATGCTGCTAAATTCGAATTAAAGTCCTAGTGTAGACCAGGCCTTAGTCTTTCATGTGCATTTGGCGATCTGGTAAGGAGACAAGAAGATCATCAACATACTGTACAACACAAGAAGTTATGTCTGGCAGTTTTGCCAGCACATCAGCTAACGCTCTATGAAACAAAGTAGGTGCGTTATGAAAACCCTGGCTTAGGCGAGTAAAGGTATATTGCTTTCTTTTAATAGTAAATGCAAACCAAAATTAACTGTCAGGGTGCACAGGAACAGACCAAAAGCCATTGCTAATTTCCAAGGCTGAAAATACTATGTGATCATTAAACGCATGTAAGCCTCCCTCTACCATCCACTCCTGTACCTTTTCCCAGAAGGGTAGGTTTCGGTTATTAAGCTGCAAAGACGGCAATTCTTTTAACCTGCTCCACAAGTCAGATGGACTAATATGAGTGTGCTCTAGGTGACTAACAGTACCAGGGTCCCCTTCCCCTTGATTAGGATTAGGGACAGTGTGCATTCTCACTGGAGCCATGAAACTAGACTGAAATCCCCATGTTACACATATACGGTCCAAAGGTGCTGAGGGACAAGATTTCTTTCTCTGCACGTCTGCTTCCTTATACTTTTTTGCTTCTGCTTGCAGTTTTTCTACCTTTGCGTAATCATCAATTTCAGCATGTGAAATAAATGATCGGATCATTCTTTTATGAGGACCTATTCCACTGGTACTCTATCTGCAAACAAACAAATGGCAGCCAATAACAGTTGAGAATTTTCCTTTTTTCGGTCACTGACCCTTCTCCCCACCCCATCTCCTCCCTCCCTCCCCATTCCCTCACTTCTCCCCCCCTCCTCCCCGAAGAAAACCCTTCATGCTTCCAACCCACCCGACCCTCAGTTCCTTCTTGCCGGCTACTCCGACAGTGGGGAAGGAGGGTGGGTGTGGAATGGATATGAGCAACACATCTCGAAGAACAACAGTTACAAAGGTAAGTAACCGTTTTTTCTTCTTCGAGTGCTTGCTCATATCCATTCCAGTTAGGTGATTCCCAAGCCTTACCTAGGCGGTGGGGTCGGATAGAGACGTGGCGGAATGTAGGACCACCGAGCCAAAGGCTGCATCATCTCTAGATTGCTGGACCAGAGCGTAGTGAGAAGCGAAGGTATGAACCGATGACCAGGTTGCCGCACGACATATTTCTTGTATTGGGACGTGGGCCAGAAAGGCGGCTGACGAAGCCTGGGCTCTGGTAGAGTGGGCGGTGAGATGACCCAAGGGGACATGAGCTAAGTCATAGCAGGTGCGTATGCACGCTGTCAGCCACGAGGAGATCCTTTGCGAAGAAATAGGAAGACCCCTCATGCGGTTGGCAACTGCAACGAACAGTTGGGGGGACTTGCGGAACAGTCTTGTCCGATCTATATAAAAAGCCAGCGCCCTATGAACATTGAGAGAGTGAAGCTGTTGCTCGCGTGAGGATGCATGCAGTTTCGGGAAGAAAACCGGGAGGAAGATGTCTTGATTGTTGTGGAAAGCTGATATCACTTTTGGGAGGAATGCTGGATGCGGACGTAGCTGCACCTTGTCCTTGTGAAAGACAGTATAGGGCGGGTCCACTGTGAGTGCTCGCAGCTCAGAGACCCGCCTAGCCGATGTGATGGCTACCAAAAAGACTCTCTTCCAGGATAGGTACAGCAGTGAGCAGGTGGCCAACGGCTCAAAGGGAGGAGACATGAGCCTGTTGAGGACCAGATTGAGGTCCCAGGTTGGAGTCGGGTGGCGCACGTGAGGGTAGAGACGCTCAAGGCCCTTCCTGAATCTAGCGGTCAATGGATGAGAGAAAACTGTGTGTCCACCCTCTCCCGGGTGGAAAGCGGATATGGCCGCTAGGTGTACCTTCAGTGAGGATAACGCTAAGCCTTGCTGTTTGAGGGACCAAAGGTAGTCGAGGACAACTGGGATAGGTAGCTCCGAAGGGCAAGCGTTGCGAGCCTGAGCCCAGCAACTAAAGCACTTCCACTTGGCTAGGTAGGTAGAGCGAGTGGAAGGCTTCCTGCTGCTCAAAAGGACATGTTGCACAGGAGCTGAGCAGCGCAATTCCGATTCGTCTAGCCACGCAGGAGCCACGCCGTGAGATGGAGGGCCATCAGGTCTGGGTGACGGAGATTGCCGTGATCTTGGGTTATGAGATCCGGATAAAGCGGCAGAGGAATCGGACTGGCTATGGAGAAACGGAGCAGCATGGTGTACCAGTGCTGTCTGGGCCAGGCTGGTGCAATCAAGATGAGATGCGCTCTGTCTTGGCGGAGCTTCATCAGAACTCTGTGGACTAGGGGGAATGGGGGAAATGCGTATAGCAGATGATGATTCCACGGCAGGAGGAATGCATCCGACAGGGACCCCGGTGACAGGTTTTGAAAGGAGCAAAAGTCCTGGCATTTCCGGTTCTCTCTCGAGTCAAACAGGTCTATCCGGGGAAACCCCCACTGTTGGAAAATTGCACGAGCAACATCCTGTCTCAGTGACCATTCGTGACACAGAAAAGACCTGCTCAGGCGATCTGCTAAGGTGTTCTTCACGCCTGGGAGGAAAAACGCCACTAGATCTATCGAGTGGGCTATGCAGAATTCCCACAGTTGCATTGTCTCCTGACAGAGTGGGGAAGAGCGACTTCCCCCTTGCTTGTTGATATAATACATGGCCGTTGTGTTGTCTGTAAAGACTGAGACACAACGGCCGCAGAGTTGATTCCTGAACACCTGGCACGTGAGGCACACTGCGCGTAGCTCCCTGACGTTGATGTGCAGCTTCAACTCCTGTGATGACCAGAGGCCCTGCGTACGAAGGTGGCCGAGGTGAGCCCCCCATCCGAGGGACGAGGCATCCGTTGTCAGGGAAAGTGACGGCTGAGGTGGATGTAATGGCACCCCCGCACACACTTGGGATGGGGCCAGCCACCAGTCCAGGGAGCAAAGGGTGCTCTTTGGAACGGTGAGCAGGGTGTCTAGAGGATCCCTGTTCGGGCGATACACGGAGTTGAGCCACATCTGGAGGGGGCGAAGGCGGAGCCTGGCGTGCTTGGTTAAGTAGGTACAAGCCGCCATGTGACCCAGGAGGCGGAGGCAAGTACGGGCCAAGGTCATGCGGGAGGTCTGAAGCCCTTGAATGATCTGTGTGAGAGCCTGGAAGCGAAGCTGAGGAAGGTAGGCCCTGGCTAGACAGGAGTCCAGAGTAGCCCCTATGAAATCTAGCCTCTGGGTGGGCGTAAAGATGGACTTTTCCACATTGAGCACCAGGCCCAGATGCGTGAACAAGTCTTTGAACACGGCTACATGCTGCTGCACTTGGGTCCGTGAATCCCCCCGATGAGCCAGTCGTCTAGGTAGGGAAAAACGCAGATGCCGCGCCGACGGAGGTGGGCGGCGACAATGGCCATGCACTTCGTAAATACCCTTGGGGCCGTGGATAGGCCAAAGGGGAGGGCCGCAAACTGGAAGTGAAGGTGATTGAGTGTAAACTGTAGAAAGCGCCTGTGTGGTGGAAAGATGGTGATGTGAAAATAAGCGTCCTTCATATCGAGGGCGGCATACCAGTCTCCAGGATCCAAGGTAGGAATGATGGTCCCCAAGGAGACCATGCGGAACTTCAACTTTAGCATGTATTTGTTGAGGTCTCGCAGGTCTAGGATGGGCCTGAGGCCCCCTTTGGACTTGGGGATCAAGAAGTAGCGGGAATAAAACCCTCTGCCTCTTTCCATCTCCGGAACCTCCTCTATCGCTCCCATTGCGAGGACCGTCTGCACCCCGTGTAAGAAGAGTTGCTCATGAGAGGGGTCCCTGAAGAGGGACCGGGAAGGAGGGGGTGAAACGAATTGGAGGTGGTATCCACGTTCCACTGTGCAGAGGACCCAGGCATCGGAGGTCAGCCGAGTCCATGCCGGGAGGAAGTAGGAAAGGCGGTTGGAAAAAGGAGGGAAAGGATCCTGAGCCGGAACTGGTAGGCCGTCCCCGGGCGCATCTTCAAAATGATGACTTCGGCCCCGCCGGTGGCTTAGAAGGAGCGCGGCTCTGGGATGGCTGGGGTTCAGGCTGCCGCCTATGTCCCCCTCGACCGTGTCGCCGACCAGAGTCTTGCCTGTATCTGGGCATATAGTAAGGCCGGTTCAGCTGGGGGCGGAACGGACGTCGCTGGGTCACCGGGGTGTGCATCCCTAGGGTGCGCATAATGACCCTGTTATCCTTCAGGCTTTGGAGCCTGGGGTCCGTTTTTTCGGAGAACAACACCTTGCCGTCGAAGGGCAGGTCCTGGATTGTATATTGCAATTCGGGGGGAGATTTGAACTTTGCAGCCAGGAGATGCGGCGCATGGTGATGCTGGAGGCCAGAGTTCGGGCTCCTGAATCGGCCGCATCCAAGGAGGCTTGCAATGATGTACGAGCCACCTTTTTACCTTCCTCCAGGAAGGCCGCGAACTCCTGGCGCGAGTCTTGAGGAAGCAGTTCCTTGAATTTCTCCACCTTTGACCAGGTGTCGTGGCAGTAATGGCTCACTAAGGCCTGCTGGTTAGCCACTCGCAGTTGTAAGGCACCCGCAGAGTAGACCTTGAGGCCGAGCAAGTCCATTCGTCTTGCGTCTCTAGACTTAGGAGCCGGGGCTTGCTGCCCATGACGCTCTCTGTTGTTGATGGATTGGACAACTAGCGACGAGGGGTGAGGGTGGACGTACAAGTACTCATACCCCTTAGAGGGGACCATATATTTGCGTTCCACCCCTTTGGCTGTGGGAGGGATGGAGGCGGGTGATTGCCAAAGGTTGTTAGCATTCGCCTGAATAGTCTTGATGAATGACAGAGCCACTCTAGTTGGAGCATCTGCTGATAAAATGGTGACCTCAGGGTCGTCCACCTCTGGCACTTCCTCTGCTTGGAGGTCCATGCGCAATGCCACCCTCCGAAGGAGGTCCTGATGGGCCCTCAAATATATCGGAGTGGGCCCTGAAGAGGAGGACCCCACTACTGCTTCATCCGGGGAGGAGGAAGAGATCCCCGGGACAATGGTGTCCTGTCCAGCCTCTGGGTTCTGGGACGGCTCCTGGTCAAGAGGCTCCGGGGAAGGCTGGAGGGGTGGTGGCGGTACCTCCGTCTCAGCTGGGGGGCGGCTTACAGTAGCCTCTGGGACATGTGGCTCTGATGGAACTGCGTGGGTGGCAGGCAGAGGAGCGCCTTGGGCCTGATGGTAAGCCCAAGGAGTCCAAAAACCCCATTGTCACGGGTCTTGGTCTGTGTATCGGGCCTCCTGGAAGACTCCCGAGGGCACCTGAGGGTCATGCTCGTCCACATAATAGCTGTCGGCCTGCGATGATACCGACGCATGCCTGGAGGGCCATGGAGGAGCGGAGAAGCCCTGCGCCGAGGTGCCGACTGATCTCATTCCCCTGCGTTCTGGTGACTGGTGCCGGGAGGCAGCGCAGCAGCGAGAGCGAGATCGGGACCTACGACCAGCACGGTGCCGGGAGGTTGACCGTGATCTCCACTCTCAGTGTCGAGAATGGCTCCGAGAGGCACGGTGTCCGTATCGCCACCGGGATCTGGATCAGTGCCGCGAGTGTCGAGTTGGGGAGCGAGAGAAAGACCGGTGCCACGAGTCTGAGCGGCGCCGCATGGCAGAGCGGTGCCAGGACTGCGAGCGGCGTTGCGATCGACGCCGGGAATGAGATCTGCGGCGGGACCGGGAACATCCATGTGACCTAGAGTGGGAGCGGTGCTGGTCCGACTCGGTGCCAGGAGGCGGTTTGAGCAATGACAGCTTGTCAATAGAATGGAGCGCCCGCACCGGCGGTGCCGGGGGCGGAGGCACTGCCGAGTCCGTCAAGGCAATAAGGTCCTTTGCCGCTGCGAAGGCCTCTGGAGTCGACGGCATTGGGATCTCTACCACGGCGGGTGCCGGGGAGGACACAGGTTCTGGACTCGACGGCCTCTGTGGGACCAGAGTCGACGGTACCGGCAGAATGGTCGGTGCCGGAGTAGTCGGCGCCGCGGCAGGTTTCGGTGCCGGGCGGTCCAGTCGGGGCGCACTCTGCTGCTTCGAAGCAGGCGGTGCCGAGGCGGCAGTGGCCTTCGCTTTTTTCGCCTTTGGCGAGAGGGAGCGTCTTGGGGCCGATTTTGGTGCCGACGGTGCTCGCGGTTTGTGCAGAGAAGAGTGGCCCAGTGCCGAGGAGGTGCTGCGAGAGTCCGATGGAACGGCGGACAATGCCGAAGCCGGAGGGGTTAAGGCTGCCTCCATGAGGAGCTGTTTGAGCCTGATGTCTCACTCCCTCTTGGTGTGCGGCTTGAAAGCCTTGCAAATTGGGCACTTAGTAGATAAGTGCAACTCTCCCAGGCACTTTAAACAGGAGTTATGTGGATCTCCTGTAGGCATAGGCCTGTGGCAGGCCGAGCACGGCTTGAAATCCGGGGAGCCGGGCATGCGCTCCGGTCCCGGGCATGGGAGGGGGGCTAATCCCCGAACCCGCTAACTAATACAACTCTAAAAACTACTGATAACTAATAAAAAACAAGAAAAACTGGAAAGAAGATAACTATGTACAATTTCACAAGAGAATAACTATGAGGAAGCTAGGGAAGCGGAGGTCACCTAAGCTGCACTCCACTGTTCCAACAATCGACCCGGGCGGTAAGAAGGAACTGAGGGTCAAGTGGGTCGGCTGGGGTATATATCCGGCACTGTAATGGTGCCACTCCAGGGGGCGCTCAGCCGACCCACTGAGTGTTGCTAGGGTAAAAATCTTCCGACGAACGTGCACGCGGCACGCGCATACCTAACTGGAATGGATATGAGCAAGCACTCGAAGAAGAACATGAGCTGCCTTAAGTGCCTCAGAGAGGTGCATATTAAAGAGAAGTGCAGGATCTGCAACAACTTCAGACCTCACACTCTTATAGACAGGGATATCTGATTAAAAACCATGTTGATGGAGGCTGCTCTGCACCCCGCATTGGAACCATGCCGCTCCAACTCTGAGCACCTCGGCATCGGTGCGGAGTGCCCCTCTGACACAGGGATCCTCTTGGTGCCGCTCCCCTTCTCCCATGCCTAAGAAGAGGCATATGAAGTCACAGTTGGAACGAGGTCATTCTCTGGCACCACACACAGCTACCCGGGAGTCCCCACACGAGTCTAGACCTGCACAGGGCTCCTTGATTTCCCCAAGAGCCACATCTGGCAGCGGTCACACCACCTAGGGGACAGAGCCCAAATTGGGAACCACCACCTACTTTTGGGAGCTGTCGGGGCCCACAACATTTCATGGCACCTTCAACGTTGGAGGCATTCCGAGCAGCAAGAGACTTGATGTCTCTCCCTGTGCCACCCATGCCTGGGGACCTAGGCCCATCTTTGGGAGACCTTTCAAAGGCAGTTTCCTCTAAAGGGAAATCCTTGATGAGGCTACCTTCTGGGCCTCTGACGTGGTATCGCTCCCCAGCATCACGTCATCGCTCGCCACTTCGCTGGCCTCCACCTTCCCGGCACTAGTCCTAGGTATTGTGAAGTGCATCTCCAGCTCTGAGACACCGGTCACCTTCCCCGTGTGCCACTCTCTGGTGCAAGGGTGATCCCCAACAAGCCATGGCTACCAGCACGAGGCCACCTCAGCTCCACCCTATGAAGGAATCTTCCACGGGGTCTGAGAGTGAGCCCTCCCCACCCCAGAGGCATCATCAGCACTTGTCTTATGGGCTGGAGCCCTCAGCAGGCCCGCCATCAGGTCCCTGGCCATCCACCCAATAGCCACCCCAGTGGCTGTATTGGACCCTTTGGGGGTTTCCTCCCATGCCATGCTCATATTCTCTCCAGGCACCCTGGGTAGTTTCTGAGGACCAGACCGTGGCTATGGTGAGGATGAATCAGCTGCAACACCTCTGGCTGCCTCCTTCCCTCACGAGGTGGTGGCTGGACCTGCCAACCTTTTGCTACACAACGATTTCCATGCCCGACAGAAGCTGCTTGAAAGAGTGGTGTCCAACTTGGGGCTGGAGATTGTGGTGCTCAAGGAGACGACTGACAACCTCTTCAACATCTTGGCTACAGCAACTACACTTCCCCAAGTGAGGGACCTTCCTGGAACCAAAGTATTGTATTCCTGGACCTAATAATCTCCCTCCTGTCCCTATTAGAGCCTTTATCACCTCTCTATCAAGACAGGATTTTTGGTGGCTGTTATCGCCGCTCGAAGGATAGGCTAGATGTAGACGTTAATGGCAGGACCTCTTTTACTATATTTCACAAAGACAAGATGACTGTTCTTTGATCTTGCCCTAGGTTCTTATTCAGAATGGCCTCAGGCTTTTGTTTGCATCAGTGCATACACCCTCAGTGTTTTCCCCCAAACCTCATTTGACTCCTGGAGAGGCAAAACTTAATATGAATGGTGTATTTAGGGCACTTTTCTACCACTTCCATAGAACAAAGCCTTTCCATAACTGGCCTAGAACTTTTTTTGTAATATTTGAGACAGGTCTAGAGGGCTCGTTATTTCAGTCCAGGGACTCTTGAAATGGATATTTGACTGCATAAAGATCTTCTGTGAACTAAATAAATTAGCTCCACCTTCTCATATTAAAGCAAACTATATTAGGCCCCAAGAGACATGGGCATGCTTGAGGAATGTTCCTATGTCAGAAATTTGCTAGGGAGCCACTTGGAGCTCATTGCATACTTTTATTCAGCACTACTCGCTAGTTGCAACTACTAGATCTGATGCCCAGTTTGTTAGGGCAGTCCTGCAGTCTTCATGTAAATTAGACTCTTGACATCCCCCTCCATAGGGAGATAACTGCTAGTCACCTAAAGTGAGATCCATGTTAACAGGTACTGGGAGACAAAGCCCCAATTACTTACCTTCCAGTAATTCTGGTTCTTCTGTCTGTTCTACTCACATGAAGCCCCCGACCACTACTCTTTCTCTACTATTGTGAAATCCATTAGTTTTGGGATTCTGTATTGGCAAAGAAACTGAGAAGTGGCTAGGCCTGCTTTGCCCGCAGGTGTTATGTGTGTGTGTGTGGGGTGCATGTGTGTGCGCATGCATATTAAGAAAACTTCTGATGCTACACCTGTGCACTGTCAACCCAAAAGAACCCGATCTCATGCACATGGGGCACATGCATGCACACCTAGAGCAGGATCCATGTACACACAACATCTCAAAAGAAACCAGTTAGTGTAAGAAAAATAACTTTTTTGTAACATGATATTCTGATTTTGCTACTAAGGGGCAAATTTTAGTAGCTCGTATGCAAATTGAGGGAAATTTAGCGGAAAAATATTTTAAGTATCTCCACTCTGACCTTCCCCCTTTCATTTTTTTCTCCTTTGTCACACTCTCGCTTGCTACTTTTATTTGGATTTTTTCTTTTATTTTAGTTTGGCAGCTGAATGGATCTGTATTTGTTAGTGAAACAATTTACTGGCCCACCACGAATTAAGTTGACTAAAGCCATGTTCCCTAGCTGTTGATAATAGTAGTCTGGTGGTTATAACTTGGTAAGAGGAAGTGAATCCGTATTTCTTCAAGGTAGGCTGGGCAGGCAGGCTACCAATGTGTTCACCTCTAATTTATAGTTCGATGACAAAAATAAAATCAGAAAAAAGTTTGAACATTTTGCTAATAATTTGCTCGCTTATTCCTGAGTTTGACCCTCCCCGCCTGCATTCTTCTGCTCCTGGCAGGCCAACCCAGGGTAGGAGTGGGCCTTTGGAAAGGGTCTGAGGGCAGAGAGGCTGGGTATAATAAGGGGGTGGGGAGACATAAAGGTTTGGGGAAATGGATCACTGGGATCCAAGAGGGTGGGGACTTCATAGGATGGGTCTCTGGCTGGCAATGAGAGTGGGAACAGGCTGTGGGGGTGCTTGAGGACATGGGATGGAGCAGGTGTCTTGCTGGAGGATAGGAGGGTGCTTAGGAGAAAGCAGAGGGGAAGCACTAGCACTTCACTACCTTCTCCAGCTGACAAACCTGCTATGATTTGTTAGAGGGGAGTCCTGCAGCTGCTGCCAAGAGAAGTTTGGCAGAGAGGTTTGTTGCCAGGAGACGCCACTAGTGCTTTCCCTCCCTATCTTCCTCTGCTTTCTGCTCCCCCACTCAGCCCTCTCTTTTCCTTACCAACCCCAACACCCCCTACTAAAAGTCCCATGCCCCTCTTTCCCCCATAAATCCCCTCTCAAATTCATGTAGAGCCCCAACCATAAGGACCATGGGGCTGGGAAGAAGCCTCAAAAACGAATTATACCCAGATGGATATCTACTTTGCATCTCCTGATGGTTGCAGGAGATGGGCTAGATTCCTAAGGATCTTAGGAGGTGTGCATTAGTGAAGTTCTGCTCCCCCAGACCTGAGGCGGGAGGAGTCAATGCCCCTCTACCAAACTTCTGTTGCTGCCCAGTCTTGCGTCAAATTGAAAATAACTAAGGCATTTTCCTCATGAAAAACATTTTGACAGCAATAAGCTAAACATGTAATCATAGCAAAGATGGGAATTCCCTCCACCCGAAAGGATCATGATTATTGGGGATTAGTCTGGTTGCTTAGTTGTAATGCTCAGTGTTGTTATGGAGATCTACTTTTGAATCGATATATAAGCTTCATTCCATTATTTGCTAGCATTTTTTTGATCCACCTGTATTGGTGTAGCAGTTGAAGTAGGCTACTCTGATTGGCCAAAGTGAGTCATGGCCATTAGTGTCCATAACAGAATTTATGCTTTACTTAAAAATGGTTTTTAAACTCTTTTTGCTTCTGTCAGAGAGCGCTTTAGTGTAATTAGTAACTTTTTACAGAGGCGATTTACAGTCCCTTCCCCGCGTTTTCCAGTGTTAATAGTTATAGTAACTTGACAAGAAACATGTAACAGGAGTATGTTTCTCTCCCCTACCACCCCCCCCAATCTTCTACATTTCTAGGAAGTGTTTCGTCAGCTACATGACTTACTGACAGGGGATCTGCAGTGCGACCAGATAAACCAGGACTTGCAGCAAGCCAACGATGCTCTACGAGCAGAACTCAACAAAGTAGGATTTTTAATATCTGAACTATTCAAATGGAAGTGGTGATGCTGAGTTTTTATTTTATGTAACATTTAACTGTCCTCTTTATTGTGTTTGAAGATCTATACATGACTAATATTTAAGTGCAACTAAATATATCACAGGTCAGAGCAAGCTGCAGTATGTTCCTGTCACAGGGTGAGCTGGTCCATTAAAAGACTGGGGCACAGTTGCACCTTTTGTCAGGTTTAGCCCATCTCCCTGTATGATGGGAATAAATACAAGGGTCATGTGACAGAAGCATGCATCTAAACCGGGCCTGCTGGCAGGTAGAAGGGCAGCCTGTGGTCATTCAAGAGAGAGAGACCCCCCCCTCTGCCCCAAAAGTTCAGAGAGAGACTCTCTCTCGTTAGTGCCCAGGCAGAGAGCCTGTGAAGAGGACAGGTGACAATTTTCCAGGACTCCAAGGCAGAAGCCTTTTGGGGGAAGAATCATAGAATCATAGAATCATAGAATTCAAGATCAGAAGGGACCATTATGATCATCTAGTCTGACCTCCTGCAAGATGCAGGCCACATAAGCCGATCCACCCACTCCTTAGCAAGTGACCCCTGCCCCATGCTTCGGAGGAAGGCGAAAAACCTCCAGGGCCATTGCCAATTTTCCCTGGAGGAAAATTCCTTCCCGACCCCAAATATGGCGGTCAGCTGAACCCCGAGCATGCGGGCAAGACTCTCCAGCCAAACCCTCTGGAAAAGGTTATATTATACCAGGCACTTAATTGACCTATTGACTAAGCCCGTTATCCTATCATACCATCCCCTCCATAAACTTATCTAGCTTAATCTTAAAGTCATGGAGGTCCTTCTTCCACTGTTTCCCTCGGTAGACTGTTCCAGTATTGCACTCCCCTGATGGTTAGAAACCTTCGTCTAATTTCAAGCCTGAATTTCCTGACTGACAGTTTATATCCGTTCGTCCTTGTGTCCACATTAGCACTGAGCTGAAATAATTTTTCTCCTTCCCTGGTATTTATCCCTCTGATATATTTAAAGAGTGTAATCATATCTCCTCTTATCCTTCTTTTGGTTAAGGAAAACAAACCGAGCTCCTCAAGTCTCCTTTCATACGAAAGGCCTTCCATTCCTCGGATCATTCTAGTGGCCCTTCTTTGTACCCGTTCCAGTTTGAATTCATCCTTCTTAAACATGGGAGACCAAAACTGCACACAATACTCCAAATGAGGTCTCACTGCGCCTTATATAACGGGACTAGCACCTCCTTATCCCTACTAGAAATACCTCGCCTAATGCAACCCAAGACCGCATTAGCTTTTATGACCACATCACATTGCCTACTTATAGTCATCTTGCGATCAACCAGGACTCCTAGGTCCTTCTCCTCCTCCGTTACTTCCAACTGGTGCGTCCCCAGCTTATAACTAAAGTTCTTGTTAGACATCCCTAAGTGCATAACCTTACACTTCTCACTATTGAATTTCATCCTGTTACTAATACTCCAGTTTACAAGGTCATCTAAATCTCCCTGGAGAATATCCCGATCCTCTTCCGAATTGACAATACCCCCAACTTGGTGTCATCCGCAAACTTTATCAGCCCACTCCTACTCTTGGTTCCCAGGTCAGCAATAAATAGATTGAATAAAATCGGACCCAAAACCGAGCCTTGAGGAACTCCGCTGGTAACCCCCCTCCAACCGGACAGTTCCCCCTTCAATACTACCCTCTGCAGTCTCCCCTTTAACCAGCTCCTTATCCACCTCTGGATTTTCATTTCGATCCCCATCTTTTCCAATTTAACCAGTAATTCTTCATGCGGTACCGTATCAAACGCCTTACTGAAATCCAGATATATGAGATCCACCGCATTTCCCTTGTCTAAAAAATCTGTTACTCTCTCAAAGAAGGAGATCAAGTTGGTTTGGCACGATTTACCTTTCGTAAATCCATGCTGTAATCTATCCCAGTTGCCATCGGCCTCATGCTCTGGAACCACTCTCTCTTTTAAGATTTTTTCCATGACTTTGCATACTACAGATGTTAGACTAACAGGCCTATAATTCCCCGGGTCACTTTTTTTCCCCTTCTTGAATATAGGAACTACATTAGCTAATCTCCAGTCAGTCGGTACAATCCCCGAATTTAGGGATTTATTAAAGATTATCGCTAACGGGCTAGCAATATCCCTCGCCAATTCCCTTAATATTCTAGGATGAAGATTATCCGGGCCCCCCGATTTACTTCCGTTAAGCTGTTCAAGTCTGGCTTCTACCTCAGATACCGTAATGTCTACCCCCATATCTTCATTCCCATCGGTCCCTCTATCACTATTCCTTAGCCCTTCATTAGCCTCATTAAACACTGAGGCAAAGTATTCGTTCAGATATTGTGCCATTCCAAGATTATCCCTAATCTCCACTCCATTTAAAGTTTTAAGCGGTCCCACTTCTTCTTTCTTGGTTTTCTTCCTATTTATATGGCTAAAAAACCGTTTGCTATTGGTTTTAATCCCCTTCGCTAGGTCCATCTCCACTCGTCGCTTTGCCTTTCTCACAGCTTCCCTGCACCCTCTGACCTCAATAAGGTAGGCTTCCTTGCTGATCCCTCCCATTTTCCACTCCTGGTACGCTTTCTGTTTTTTCTTAATGACCCCTCTAAGACGCTTGCTCATCCAGCTCGGTCTAAAACTGCTACCTACGAGCCGTTTCCCCCTTCTCGGGATACATGCCTCTGACAACTCCTGCAACTTCAACCTGAAGTAACCCCAGGCATCATCTGCCCTTAGATCCCTAAATATGTTAGCCCAGTCCACTTCCCTAACTAGTCGCCTTAATTTAGTAAAATTAGCCCTTTTGAAATCATACACTCTAGTCTCAGATGCACTATTGATTATCCTCCCATTTATTTGGAAACGAATTAGCTCATGATCACTCGAGCCAAGGTTGTCCCCTACAACAATGTCCTCAACAAGGTCCTCGTTACTCACCAAAATCAAATCTAAAATGGCATCCCCCCTCGTCGGTTCAGCAACCACTTGATGAAGGAATTCATTAGCTATCACGTCTAGGAAAAGCTGAGCCCTATTATTATTACTAGCATTTGTTTCCCAATCTATATCCGGGAAGTTAAAGTCCCCCATGATCAAGCAGTTCCTATTAGTGTTTACCTCCTTAAAAACATTAAAGAGCTCTCTATCCATCTCTAAGCTAGATCCTGGCGGTCTATAGCACACCCCAATCACTATCCTGGATGAGGCTCTGGTAGTTTTCTTCCCCAATGTGACCATTGCCCAAACAGACTCTGATATACAGTGCTACTCCCCCACCTTTACCTTTGCATCGGTCTTTCCTAAACAGCACATACCCTTCCATACCTGTACTCCAGTCATGGCTACCGTTCCACCATGTTTCGGTTATTCCTCGATATCGGTTTCAATTCCCGGACCAGGAGCTCCAGTTCCTCCATTTTGTTACCTAAGCTTCTCGCATTGGTGAACAAACATCCTAATTTTTCCTGTTGGGCTCCTCTCACTCTTTTCACCCAACTCGGTAGGGACACAGTACTTCCAGTATGACTTGTAGATCTAGAATCTGTCCCCCCCCTCTTCCTTACACGTAACCGCCCCCCTCTGGCTATATCTGTTGTTATCTTGTTGTCCTCACTCCCAATGTGAAAATTTGGCGTGGAGAGCACTAGGACCTCTCCCGACCGTCTCCCCCCAGTGTCTAGTTTAAAGCTCTTTTAATCAGATGAGCCAGCCTCCCTCCTAGAAGTCTACTTCCTTCCCTACTTAGGTGGAGCCCATCCCTTGAGAACAGTTGTCTGTCCCCAAAAGCCTCCCAGTGCCCATACATCCCAAAGCCCTCCTTGTAACACCATTCCCTCAGCCAACTATTAATCGTCACGATCCTCTCACCCCTTTGGCGCCCTTCCTTAGGGACAGGTAGAATCCCACTGAAGATCACCTGAGCCTCAATTTCCTTGAGCGTCTTACCCAACCTGGCATAGTCTCCCTTGATCCTCTCTAGCGAGAATCTAGCCGTGTCATTCGTTCCTACATGAAGGATGATCAAAGGGTTCTTACCCGCTCCTCTTAGGATCCTTTTCAACCTCAGGTCCACATCCCTTATTTTTGCACCCGGTAGACAGCACACCCTTCTGTTCTCCGGATCGGCCCTGGTCACAGGCCTGTCCAACCTTCGCAGTATGGAATCCCCAATCACGTAGACCTGCCTTCGCCTGGGGACAGCACGGTCCTCTAACCTATCCCCCGTTCCCCCTGGTTGCAAGCTCCTTCCATTCCTATCATCCCTTGTGGTTCCCCTTAAGCCATCCTGTATCCTCCCTGGGCCCAAACTTGGTGCTACTTCCATCGACTCCTCCCCTTTATCTATGGGACTGTCCGCTCGCCTCTTTTTCTTTGGCCTCCCACTGTCAGCTACCGCTTGCTGTACCCCTTCCTCATTCTCCAAGCCTTCAAACCTGTTCCTTAGCTCAATTTCCCCCTCACTGGCTCTCCTTTTCCTTGGCCTGCTTCTCACGGTCACATGCTTCCACCGCCCATCTTCCTCCTCTGGTGGTCCCCCTTCCTTGGCCTCAGCCCCTGCTCCCCCCTGTGCCCCTGGGCGTTCCCCCTCAGTTACTGCTTGCCATTGCTCCATCAGCCTCTCAAACCCCCTTCTATTCTCTATCAGGGTTTCCACCTGCAGCTCTAGGCCCTGGATCTTTTCCTCCAGCAGCTCTATTAGGCGACACTTCATGCATATATAGTACTGTTCTGGGTCCCCTGCTAGGACCAGGTACATACCACAGCTGCTGCATGCTCTCATCCTCGGTGTGTCCTCTGCTGCTTGGCTCATGGCTGCTGGCTGCTGCTGTCTTGGCTCTGCTTGGTGTTCTTACCTGGGGGGTGCAGGGCCTCCCCTTCCACCTCCCCCTGCCAACTCCCACGCTAACTCCCCTGTTGGCAGCCCTGTTTGAGAGAATTACAAGGAACTGGAAACTGTGCAGGGATAAGCCTCCATTGATGGACTTGCAGGATGCAGAAGTACCAGCTAGGAGAGGGGTGGGACTACAAGGATGGGCCTGCTCTGATCAAGACCTGGAAAAACTTGAGGCATTATATGCGGAAAAGAATAACTGAGGCTGGTAAGGGTATGTTTGAGTCTTGTGTTAAGATAATAAACCAACCTGGAAGAGAGCACTACTGTAAAATCGCCACATGTGATAGCTGGTTTGATGCAAGATTGAAGGTAAACTGAGGTAGCAGATGGGCCCAAAGGCAATCTGGGGGTAATGCCCTACAACCGTTCCCTTTAGCCTTGTTCTGATATGAGCACTGCTTCTTTTCTATCCACACTCTCTAATAGAAAACTGCTTTTTTATTTATGATAGACATGGTCTACACTGACTTCATACAGAGGTTCTAAATTTGTCCACGATAGCTGTCCGGCATAGCTATGTGTCATCCTAGCTGTGTGAGCACATTAATCAAACCTTTTCTACAGAGGTGGTTAGTATTTTCTCTACACATACTCTTCTTTCCAGGTTTACTTTTGAAACACTCGATTCATACTCAAACTTGGACATCTATAGGTTTTTATCCAGAAAAGCCTACTCCTTTCTAGAATGGAACTAGGTTATTTCATTCTCATTTTTTACTTCCTTTTTAATTTGGAGTACTATAGAGCTATTATGACTGATATAAAACAGGTTAAAAAGGTTGAAAACCAGTTAGAATTTGGTGGTGGTACAGTTATGATCTTGTTAACTTCCTGGTTTAGATAGCGACATGACAGGGGTCGGCAACCTTTCAGAAGTGGTGTGCCGAGTCTTCATTTATTCACTCTAATTTAAGGTTTCGCATGCCAGTAATACAATTTAACGTTTTTAGAAGGTCTCTTTCTATAAGTCTATAATATATAACTAAACTATTGGTGTATGTAAAGTAAAAAAGGTTTTTAAAATGTTTAAGAAGCTTCATTTAAAATTAAGTTAAAATGCAGAGGCCTCTGGACCAGTGGCCAGGACCCAGGCAGTGTGAGTGCCACTGAAAATCAGCTTGTGTGCCGCCTGCGGCACGCATGCCATAGGTTGCCTATCCCTGCGATATAAAGTCAGGTGATAAATTTAAGACAGAGGATAGCACGACACTAATTTCCCTTACCCCTGAAGAATGTGGTTATGGAGACAGAGGTGCAAGCTGACTGTCTTTGTTGGTCCATAAAGATGGGGAATTAAGATGTACAAATACTGGTTTTTCACAACATGTAACCTATTCCTTGAGTATATAGTAAGTGGAAAAGGTAGAGTAATTTGTCAATCTCTTGGTATTTGGATTGTACCGAATTGAGTCTAGTTTGGTATTGATCCTTTCTGTTTGTTGGCTGTTCAATGGCATATTTGGTGATAGCTGATCGTCAGTCCAACACCTAAATGTTACCTCTCAAATGAGCAGCTGAGGACTGAGTGGGAATGGGGAAGGATCTTCTAAACCCAATAGGTGCTCACTTTGACAAAATATGTTATGTTAAAAAAATTGAAAGCAAGTGTTAAATCTGCTGCCCTTATGATTGAGTTTAAAAGAAAGCACTGGTTAGGATTCCCCATGATTACCAGACTGTACTATGACTATTGCTTAAATTATGAATATATTTATACATTACAACTATATACTTGAAAATGTGCCTGAAAATATTTTTCATAAACTTGCCCAGTCTTGAGTTAAAGATTTGTGTTACCTTAACTTGTTCTGGTTTTGATATGATACAGAATCTAGAACCCAGGACTGGACAGTGAAAGGAGGATGGATTTTTCAGATATTTGGGCTATTTTTAATTGCACTTTTTTAAAGCCATCATGCTGAGTTTCAAGGTTTAGGGCCAAATTCTGCTCTTAGTTATACAACATAGAAGTCAAGAGTTACTCCAAACTTCTCTTTCTGTAGGAGGAAGCAGAATAGCTTATTCTTTTGGCTTTGTTTTCTAAGGTATCTTTGGAGCTCATCATTTAAAGGGACATCAGGAATTTTTAATTTTTTAAAATAGATTCAATATAACTACAAATAAAATGTGATGTGTTTTCCTCATAGGCAATAGCAGTGAAACACCGTTTGGAAAAGGACTCCAGTGAGCTTAACACAGAAGCTGTGCAGAGCAGAACAGGCTTTACTAGCAAACCAGTCAAAGGAACTGGAATAATTAATAATTTAAACTGGAAATCAGTAAGAACTGGTGCCATTTATGCCTTACTGACTCCCAGGGGAACTCTGCAAGCTCTATGTTGGAGAATAGTGTATTTCCACCAGAAGTTGTGTTTCGATACTGTCTTATTCTGGCTGTCCTTTTTTGGAGCATCTTAAAAGACTGTGACAAAGTTTCTCCTCTGCCTTGGTGGGTCCTGCACTTATTGGCGGATTTGCTCACCTCAGATATTCAGGGCAGCCCTCAGTTTGGCCAGTTTTATGTCTCAAACCTGCCATTCACTCAGCTAACCACATCACTTGCCAGCATGGGGAAAAGGAAGAACAATCCCCACAGTCTCTGCTGACCCACCTAGTGGGTCGGGAGGGACAGGCCAGGGATCTTCGCCTCTGGTGGGTCCCACAGTCCAAGTCAACTCCTCTTATATCCAGTAGGAGGGAGGGGAATGAGGGGAACCCAGGCCCTCCCTCTACTCTGAGTTTCAGCCCAGGGCCCTGTGGATCGCAGCTGTCTACAGTGTTACGTGTAACACCTGTGTGACAGCGACAACTCCCTGGGCTACTTCCCCATAGCCTCCTCCCAACATCTTCTTTATCCTCACTACAGGACCTTCCTCGTGATGCCAGATAGCGTTTGTACTCCTCAGTTATCCAGCCGCAGTCCCTCTCACTCTCAGCACCTTGCACACCCTTCACTGACTAAAGTGAGGTCCTTTTTAAACCAGGTGTCCTAATTAGCCTGCCTGCCTTCATTGGTTCCAGCAAATTCCTGATTTTTCTGGAACTGCCCCTGTTATCTTACCCAGGGAAAAGGGACTTGCTTAATCTGGGGCTAATATATTTGCCTTAAAGCCGGTTCATTTCCAGACCGCGCCAAGGAAACATCTATATGTGCTCGTGCTCCACACTCTGCACTTCTTCACCTTCGCATCCCACCCTGACACAAAGTGGATGGACATCTTGCAACATCTAGAGGGTGAGGAGCCCTGGTGGGCCAGCCTATACTCCACCCTGCTCCCAAGGCCCGCCGGGGATGTCAGTTGGTGGCTTTTTCATGGGGCTCTGAGCATGAGTGTGTAATTGGTGCAGTTCACCCCCATCCAGGACACCTGCCCTTTCTGCTGCGTGAGGGAGACTCTGGTGCACGTTTACCTGGAGTACGCCAAGCTGCAGCCTCTATTCTGTCTCCTCACAGATATCCTGTTGCGTTTCTGGCTGCACTTTTCCCCTCATTTCCTTATTTCTGCACTGCCTATTGGTGGCCTCACAAAGTCACGGGACCTCCTGGTCAACCTGGCTAAAATGGCCATCGATAAAACCAGGGAGAGGAGGTTGGCCGATGGACTCTCCTGTAACTATGGGGCCTCTTTCCGGTCCTCCATCCATTCACGCAACCGGGCAGAAATCCTCTGGGATGCGTCCACTGACTCCCTTCATGCCTTCGAGGAGCAGTGGGCGCTGTCCGGGGTTCTCTGCTCAGTGTCCCCATCACGTTCCCTTCGTTTGAGCCTTTGACAGCATGTCTGTCCCTGTTATTTCATTAGTTGTCCCCTGAAACCACTTGATTTCCAGGTCTTGTTGATCCCCCCCTTAAGGCTGGGGGGATCTTTTAGCAGTGGGCTCCCCACTTCCTGCATCCCAATAGGATCACTCTCCTGTAGCCCTCTGGCCCGACCCTGTCACAAGACCTATAGCTGTGATACAAGAGAAGGCCCCAATCTTGCAGTTTTTGCAATTGATTCCATGTGGACTGACCCCAGGCCAAAAATTAGTTGTATGGTAAGAGTTTAAAAAAATGATTTTGCACCAGCATACTACAGATAGGGTTACAGTTCATATGGAATGATTTGTTTAATCTAATTCTGTAGTATGGTTCAAGAGACTCTTTGTTTAGTTCTAAAACATAGAATATATTAAATATCTGAGTTCATTTGGAACTTCTAGAATCAGTAGCTGCTTCCTAAGTATAAGTGTGTTTTGCCTAATTCTAAGATTTCATGGAGGAATGGGTACTTTTTTGGTGACACAGTCAATTTAAAGCAAGAGAAAATCCCTCAAATGATTTGTACATTTTAACTTTTTCAAGCACTATAGACCAGCATTATCAACAAAATTCTAACTATGAAGCCAGATCCTGCTCTGGCATATATCAGCATAGCTCCATTGAAATCAGTAAAGTTATTCCAATTTACACAAAAAGGATCTGGCTGTAACTTTTGATTTTTAAAAAAACCTTGATTGTAGATTAAAAGATTTTTCCTTTGCTTTGGAGTTAGAAGGAAAATGAAAGAGAAGAGAACTCAAAATAGTCATAGAAGCAACATCAGCGACTGGGTTTTTTTAAGTTCTTCAGTTGTGCCAATTGCTGTTGTATCTGAATGCTTTGCAGAGTTAAGAATAATTAAGGTGACTAGCATCTGTTATTTGAGGTTTCTATTTCTCCCATATCCCCAGACCTCTGGGAGTTTGCAGACTGTCTAAGGAGTTCTCGAAAGGTTGTCGTTATAACAGAACAGTGGTTTTCAAGCCGTGGCCTGTGGGGGTCCACAGAGTATATCTAAGATTTCCAAAGAGGTCTGCACCTCCATTTGAAATTTTCTAGGGTCTGCAAATGGAAAAGAGGTTGAAACCACTGTCCCAGAGGGCAAAATGTGGAGGGGGGGAGCGGGCGCGGGGAGTGTAAATACAAAAATGGTGATGTTAGTTGTCATTCAAAGTTTTTGCAGGAGTGAATTTCATAGTATTGGGCCAGCTCCTGAAAAAGCCCTGTCTGCTGCATCTGCTAGTTTTACTTCTGATGTGTAGACAGTTGTTCCTGAGGAACACAGCTACTGAAGTCTGAGAGAGTAAGATGGTATATTGGGCCCATTTCCTTTACAGCTTTGAAAATAAAGACTGAGATTTGATTCAGTTCTGTTGGGGAATCAGCGGAGTGAGGGAAACATAGGATTGATGTACGCAAGTGAACCTGTGTTACTGAGGAGGTGTGCTGCTGTGTTCTGTAACTCTTGCAGATTTTGCAGGGCAGAAGCATTCAAGTCTAAATACATTGGATTGCAATGATTCAAGCAAGAGTTAATGATGGCCTATGTGGTTGAGGCCAAATTGTAAATACAAATGAGGGGATGTAGCCGTACCAGATTAAGGTAGGAGAATGCATTTCTTGTAAATGGTTTTGTGAACGTCCTGCATCAGAGCATGGGATTTCTTTTTTTTTGCAGCTATGTTAGGTTGTTGGTTCCAGCTTTTTGTTGAATGCTTCTTAATCAGAGCCACTTGTGCTGAGTCACAGCAAGAGGGCTGGGCGTTTCAGCCATTTAAACCCCTTGAATTTCGTTGATATTTTGAACACAGGAAGCTGAGAATTCATACAGATTTGAAACATTTGTCATACATCAGCATTGTCTGAAAATGTTGTCTCTTGACACCTGTGTCTTTTAGAATGATTGATAGCAGTATGTGTGTGTGTTTGTTTCGGTATAGCAGTTGGATATTTTGGACTAGGAGGTTGTGAGACAAAAGGAAAATAACTAGAAGCATCAACGGTTTTAGTTATGTTCTTTGGATGACTTGTTTAAATAGATGAAAATACAGACTTGCTGTGTCGGCAAGGTTTTAATTCATTTTCCATCCAGACCCTCCCTTTTCTTGAATTTGGCTTCTGCGCACTGGTGCCCATCTGCTCCTAGTAAGTAGATGAAGAAATGATGGCTTGCTTCCAGTAGAGTCCCACCAGTGCCATGCCATCTGTTACCCAGCAATGCAGGAGTTGGGTGGAAGGAGTTAGTTTCTTAGAAATAACTTTTATTTCAGTTCCCAGGTAGGACATAGTTGTATGGGGTATTTTAACTTTTCTTAAAATATGTGGAAAAAAAGATGCTTAGAAAATGTACTATCCCGAGCCCCCAGGTATTATTGACTAATAATACTTTACATCTAATGCTATCTTGCTACCAAGAGCAACTTCACAGATTTGACTCATCCACACTGAGAGATGGGTGGTCTGAGAACAGGAGCTAGAACTGGAAAGTTCTCCTGTGTTCTGATACTGACTCCCCTCTGTGGCTTTGGGCAAGTCACTTAACTTCACTGACGCTCAGTTTTTGTGGGCTGGATTCTATCCTGTGTGAAGATCTGCTATGGGCAGGCACCAAAGAACTGGTTGCAGCTCCCTGGTTCCATATCCTGAGCCACCTAAGTACTGCTGTGATCTGTGCCAGCTGGGAGACGTCCCAAAAGGATTGTCTGCCCTCTGAGGACTGCCAAGAGTGCCGTTTGTGTTCCTAACTCATGTATATGTTCCCAGAGTCTTCATGGGACTCAGATGGGTAGTATACCACATCACACTACTCTCAGTTTATTGACTTAATCAACTGTTTTGTAACTAATGTTTTGTTGTAGGAAATGGAGGGAAAAAAAGTCTTTGCTTCCAGTCTGATCAACAATTGCAAAAAATCCAGCAGCTGGAAGCAGAACTAAAAACAGCCAGAGACTTGCTGAAGGAGAGCCAGAATTACGCTGAAGAGATGAAAAGTGAGCTACACATTTCTACCTTTTTAAATCCTGTTACAATCTATTACTTCAGTGTGGAGGTTCTTTAAACCTCATTATCAATGGTGATTTGAAGAATACCCAAGAAAAAAAAGTTCTCACTGTGTGATATAGTTAAATTAACTTTCAGCTAATACACGCAATTCTCTTTCCAAACTGAGATGGAACTTCTTTATACAAATATATAGTACTAACTCGTAAAATTATATGGTTTTAAAGCAATTTAAAATGAGGAATAAATATGTCCCAAACAGAAATATATGGTCAGCACATTAAATACTACAATGTGCTCCTGTGTTTTAAAATCCCAAGCAAACAAATATACCTCAAACTATTATCCTTTAGCTTGTATATGGACTCCATCAAGCTTAAACGTGGTGAAATGTTACCTGCCGAGCCCTAATTTGACTTTTCCCTACATTTGTCTATTTGGTTGGGAAAATGCAATTTGCAGCTTGAGGTTTAAGAGAACAGGTAATTCTGCTAAATAGCCATTGTAAAGAAGGAGACTGCTCCCACTTATCCCTGTAGAAGTCTAACCTTACTTAATGAGATTTCAAAATTAAGTGTATGGACCCAGTCCTGCTCCCATTTTAATCAGTATTTTGCACTCTCCAATCCATGAGGCCATCCAAAGAAGTGCTTTGTGTTTTGATCTTATTCTTGGCAAGTGGCAGCACTTTCGGCTAGCTAATAAAATGTAACGCCTTCTAAGTCCATTTTCTTGCTTTCGCTATCTTCTAGCTGTGGTTCTTAAGGTGTCAAATGGTAGCATTATCTCCATTTTCTGGAGGGAATAATTATGAACAAAAAATAAGACAGAAGATGTTTGTGCTGTAGCTGTGCACTGCAACCAACAATACCTTGTCTTAATTGAAACATAACTGAATGTGGGTGCCCAGAGTCACCCTTAACCCCCGGACAGTTCTTCCTCTCTAACAAGTCTCTGATTATCCTCTCACCCCTGCGGTGCCTCCTTCTGGTCATCCAGGGACTGAGGTCATTTCTAGCTGGAGCATCCTCTGCTGGTCACTATCCCTCTCCTCACTGGCCCCCTACATGTCCCTCCCAGACCCCGGTGCCCTCCCCGTCAGGCTCCTGCTCCCAGCAGAAATCCACTATCTGGGTCTCCCCACTCCAGGGAATCCCCACCCCCTATTCTCCACCTTGTCTCAGTGGCTACTGCCAGTACCATCTAGCCCCCTTTCACTGAGGCTGACTGCAGTCTAATGGCCACTCATCATTGGCCGAGGGATTTGGACCTGCTGCCTTTCCCTGCAGCTCAGGACCTCTGGGACTTGGACAAGGCCCTGCGGCCTGGGGAGTTGCCAGTCTGGAGCTCCCCAGCTCCTCTGGCCTTTCCCTAGCCCTACTTCACTCTAGTAGCCTTAGCTTCCCCAGCAGCCAGGTCCCTCTCCCTTCAGAGCTGGAGGGAGACTGACTGAATGCCTGGCTCACAGCCCTTTTATAAGGGCCAGCTGTGGCTTGATTGGGGCCTGGCCCAGCTGTAGCTGCCTCCCCAATCAGCCCAGGCTTGCTGCTTTCCCCAGCCACAGCCCTCTGCAGAGCTGTTCCAACCCCTTCAGGACTAGAGCGGGCAACCGGCCCGCTACACCTCTCCCGCCCCTTTGAATCACCACCCTAAATAATCCTTCTCCATCCTAGGTGTTCATATATTTCAAATAACTGTTGATTGCTATCATTTCCCTTCCCCTCTCTCTGCTCCTCTTTCTCACCAAGTTCTGGGTTTTGTGGACATTGAATTTTCCTTGTCCTGTAGGAAGGGAATGCGTAGTCTTGTTTTATATGGTAAGTTGGTGTTATTCAATAGAATTCTCTTTGCAATACAGGAAATCTCTTGTATTGCCCGTGTCTCTTAATATTACTCCATACATCAGTTCATCAAACACCTTGATCATTTTTATATATGCTGGATTTTGAAGAGAGGAAAACGGACAAATAGGGCACCAACATTCTTTATCTAGCCATTGGTACTGTTACCTGTCAACCATGAGTTTCAGAGTACAAGCCATTGGACCTCAGTGAAGATGGGCTGTAGAAACAGTTACAATTGTGACGCATAGAGCGATTTGACTAGCAAAACTGAATTCTGGCAATGCTAAAATTGTCTCAGCTATCCAATGTCATGGTTTGGGAATAAAGTCAGTTTTAGAACACAAGTAATTATATTCTGAAATACTAAGAAAATGTATTGCTAGGTGAAAAATTGAAAATTGTCAATATTGCCATTTTATAGTGTTATCCATAAAAGCTAATATTGCGTATTTGACATAGTTTGCTTTCACAAATAAAGCACTTAATTTTTTTTTATTACTATAGATAAGGGTTTATCTCAGGAAATAGAATTAGAAAAGAAACAAGCTGAGATTACCCATCTCCAAAAGCTATCTGCAGCTGAGTTGGCTTGTTTAAAAAAGGAAATGGTGAACATCAAGGCTCAGCAAAAGAAACTGAAAGAGCAACTTAACATCTCACTTCACGAAAATGAGCAACTGAGCAAGGTAATAAAAAGAAAGAATGAATCAGTAGCACGTTAGTTCATGACAGGGAAAATGGAAACTATTTAAAATGATTTGTCCTATATCTTAGTTGAAATGGTACAATACGGAAACTAACAAAGCCATGTTATTTTCAGTCTCTGTTATCAATGCCAGATAAGAGCAATATCAATATCCTTTGCTGACAGTTAATAAGGCATTTAGCTTTTAAGAGCCCAAATATTAAATTGTTTTTAATATCTATTCTCTATTCTAACATTTGCTATAACTTCTCCGTTAGTAGCATGGAAAAGTGATTAAATCTGTTATCTTATCAACTTCTGGCTATCAAAGATACAGGAGGTCTTTAGCGGGACACCTGAAAACATGATAAAATTGTGCACGGTTTGTCTAGTCTGTGGCCCAGGTTTTCTCCTCATTGGTAACAAAGAGGTGATTCCTCTCCCCTGTAGAACTGGGAGGTGGACCAGTGTTGTTGCTGAAGGCCCCAGGACTAAGCTCCACCCTTCACCTCAGGCCACCAGAAACTGTGTCCACCAGCAGAACAAGTTGGCGGTTCAGTTTCTCCCAACAACTTTGTTTTCTAATTAATTATTGTTCATTTTTCTGCCATATTGATTTCATTTCAACTTCTTGCTCCTCTTTCCCTTTCCTCAAGTAAGTTCTGTGGATCCGCAAACACAGCACCTCTCAGTAACTCCCTTTGACCGCTATTGCAGTGCTAGGAAAGCCCTGCAAGATCAAGCTAAGTCCAAGTAGTTCAGTGGGCAGCTTTTTAGGAGTCTTAGACGGTAACCTATGTCTTGCTGCTCCAAGCCACCAACCCTTGCTCTGTGAGGGGACGGGGCTTTGTTGGACCAGCGCACTAGTGCCATGGGTGTGTCCATAAACACACCCATTGGAAGCCCTGACTCCATTGTGAGAAGGCTTGATCAGGAGCATGAGGATTCTCAAGGAGATGAGAACCTGACATAGTCTGCTCATGAATAATACTTGGAAACTCAGTATGCTCTGGGTCCCAAAAAGGTAAAAGGAATTGTCCCCTTTGTAAGGAAGTAATACGTACAATTAATGAGCAGGCTGTATACACATCAGGCTTTAAATCTTTTCTCTTGCCTTCCCACTCTTAGGGCTGGTCTACACTATGTGTGGGGGGGTGTCAATCCAAGATACACAACTTCAGCTACGTGAATAGTGTAGCTGAAGTCGAAGTATCTTAGATCGATTTACCTTGGGTCCTCACGGCACGGGATTGATGTCCACGGCTCCCCCGTCAACTCCGCTACTGCCGCTCGCTCCGGTGGAGTTCCGGAATTGATGGAGAGCACGTTCGGGGATCGATATATCGCGTCTAGATGAGCCGCGATATATCGATCCCCGATAAATCGATCGCTACCCGCCGATAGGGCGGGTAGTCTGGACGTACCCTTAGGATGTGTTTGCTGTGGTTTTCTCCTATATACGGGTCTCCTGGAGTGCTCTGTATCAGACTCACTGCCTCCCTTCTCTCCCCCCCGAGTATATCTGGGTGTGCAGAGAGATGTGTTACTTCTGTGAAGCCCATTCTCAGGTGGCAGGGTAATGTAATTTGTTCATCTCTGCTTTTCAGCCTGGGACCCACTTTCAAGCAGGGAAGGGGACCCAAATTTTAGGTCACAATGGAGTGGGAATTGTCCCTGTCCGTTTATCAGGTCAGGGACCCAGGCTTTACCAAGGAAAGGAGTTTGGAGTCTCCTCCCCCTCTCCATAGGCTTGCTCAGCATTGAAGGATTAAAGAGCACTTTAGACAGTGTGTACCCAGAAGAGAGGCACATAAGAATTCCATTCATTTCTGGTTAAATCTAGATGTTAAATAAAATGTTATATAAAAAGATAAAGAAAATGTGTAAGTTTGGGGAACCTAAGTGCAGCAGTAGTCCTACCTGAGAGAGACATGGCCATGCCTCCAGAAGGGGGTTCCTTCCAAAAGATTCCATTGACCAAAAGAGTGAGGACACTACAGCAAATTTCAAAACTCCAACTGTGGTCATTTCTTAGACTTAGTAAGGAAAATCTAGTTGGTGGCAAGCAAGTGGGCCATCGTCTCTAGGGTATGATCCTCAATTTGAGTGAGAGAGTTCTCTGGATTATATTCTTGTCAAATCCTTGAGGTGTTGTGTAAGATATTCCTTCATGGCAATTTTTTCTCTATCTTGATGTGATTTGTAGCAAAGCATTCTTACTCTCTGGCTATAAGGAAACTGTTTACACTCATGAACGTGAAAAAAATCATCCATACCCCATGCATCCACTTTCACAAGTGCAAGGCTATTTGGGGAACCAGTGAAATGAGTAGCTGAGACAACAGAAGCCTGAACCCTCCTTGTCAAAGCCGGCATAGTAATCCATTGGTCACTGCCAACACCAAAGGTATTCATGAAGGGAATGTTTGCCTAGTAGAGGGGAGAGTATGAAGCAGAAGCTCACATGGAAGACCTAAATCTTTTTCTTCCCAAACAATTAAATCTTCAGCATCACAAAGACAAAATGAGCATTTGTGTGTGAAGAGTTTACAATTCCTATAAAAGACTCTTCGTTTTGACCTATCCTTGTGTTGAGAGGTTTAAATGGCTGGTAGTATCACAGCAAGGGTGAGGTCTCAAGTTACACAACCCTGTCCATTTACAGACAACATCACTGTTAGTGCCCTGACCAGAGAAACAGATCCATTCCCAACTTGCCGGCTGCTAGAAAGGATTTCAACCCCCCTGGAGTTCAAAATCAGAATATTCTGAATCCAGTACAGGACATTGTTCAACAAGGTTAAAATAGGCATGGCTTTGACTCTAAATTTACCACTCTGGTAAAGATTTACCAAGACCCAAAACTTCACCTCATCAATTGTATCCTGGCAGCAGTCACCCCGTAGCTAGTTTTCCCCAGTGACCAGGTTTGCTGATGCCAGGCATTGGTACTGTCCTCTGAGTGGGATTTCACAATGTGTCTCCAGAAATTCCTTTTGTGGACACGTCATTCTCAGATCCTGTCCAAATGTCTCTTTTGGGGCAGGTAAGTACAAGGAACATACTTTAAGCCAACCCAGTTTTCACTTTGACCCTTGTATGATTGCTACAGGAACACACCTCACTTGGTGAAGAGCATACCTGGAAGACAAGATGCCCCCCAGGGTTATGGTGGGTCACTCAGAAAAAAGAGCGTCCAGCTTTCTGAACCGCACACCTTATGCTGTACCATTTTTCAGTATGTCAGGGTACCCTTCCTTTTAGTTTACTTTTACAGAATTCAGTAGTATTGGAACAAAAACATAGGAATGGACAGATGGGTTCAAACTAGTGGTCCATTGAGTCTCCTGTATGTCATCTGACGGTGGCCAGTAGCAGTTGCTTCAGAGGAAGGTTCAAGAAACCTGTAGAGGGCAGTTATGGAATAACTAACCCACAAGGGAAATTTCTTCCTATCTCCTGTTAGAGGTTGGCTTGTGCTCTGAAGTATGAATGTTTATATCCCTTTCAACATAAGTGAGTAACCAGAGGTCAGAACTTCTTTCAGAGGACATGGAAATAATGTCAGATGTCGAGAAGAATCCGCTGCTTTACAAGACAGTTCGCAGAAAGGGAAGAGGAGAGAGCTGAAATCATCCTTCTAGTTTGTCACTAGCCAGAAGTTCGGGGAATTTTTGGACATGATTTATTGATAGCTAAGGAATCTCCACTATACCAGCAGAAAAAACAGATCTCCTGAAGCATGGGCCCCTATTTCATCTGTACCTGAGCTGCCTACAATTTGACAGCCTGGATATCAAAAGGAAAGTATAGTTCAGAAGATATTATCCTTTAGCCCAGTGATTCTCAAACTTTTGTCCTGTTGACCCCTTTCACATAGCAAATCTCTGAGTGTGCCACCCCCATCCTTATAAGTTAAAAACACTTTTTTAGCCTGACTGATACATTTTGGTATCCAGGCAGAATTCAGTCAGGAACTTTCATTCATTATTCTGGTAAAGTTTTACTTATGGTGCAAAGGAAACAATACCTTACTTGCTAGGGTCTGTACTTCAAAATTAGACCGTGTTTAAACATGTCTTTTCACTCTGCCCCTAAGGTTGGCCGTAACTGACTGATGTGATATTAAACATAACAAGGCAGTGTCTACACTGCATGTTGTAACGTCGTGTTAATGATAATTAATATCTAATGAAACTTCCCAGTGCAGACATGCCCCTATTGTCTTTAAACTGCTTCTAGTACCTCATTATGTCACACTTGACTTGGGAGAGCATATCAGTTCTGATGTATGCAGAATTTCCATCTAAATTATTAATGAAGTGATTCTTCTTATGACAGCACTGTTCTTGCTAATAATTTAGATAGGCGTGTGAACAATTCCACGTGCCACTGCAAAGAGAAATTCTGATAATGACTATATGAAGTTTTATTTGTAACACGCATAGGTTGTGTAGCCTGATTTGGGGTGGGTTAGTAGGGTTGGTGGATTTTATCCACTTAATTTAAGTTTATTTGATAATTAATTTTCTAATTAATTAGTAATATTAATAATAATTAATAGATATTAATAATATGGGTATGGCTCGCCAATATGTGTGATCAGAAGATAAAGTTCGTCTTGAATCAGGCTTCACAGAATTTATACAAGGAGCTTCGGGGTATATGACAGGAACTTACACTGAGACAGAAATAGTCATAAAGACCTTTTATTAAAATCAATGAAACAATAAGCAAATGTAAAAATGTTAAAAACAGTTTGAGATTACAAAGTTACAAAATATCACAGTTCTTTAAGAGATATATTTATGATAATACACTCACTCTGTGCAGTAGCACTTTGGGTGTTGTTAACACTTATGATAAAGGAAATGATAAAAAGACTGGGTATGAGTTTAACCCGCTATATAAACTAGATGCTTTTTGAAAGGTAAAACAGAAATTAGATTCCTTTATACTTACAGCTTTGAAAAGAAATAATACCACAGCCTATCAATAGTTAACAGCCTTCATGGGGGGGGTAGCATCAATGCGGAGATGATAAGATGAGACGATGGGAGACAGGAACAGAAAGTAGATGGGTGTATCGCCTGCCTAATGGTGAATTGTCACACCTTTTTATAGAGCATTTATTCGGACATCCTCCCTCCTATGCCCAAGTTTCGTCTTTCCCCCACGGAAATGTTAGGGTACACATGCCTCATAGACTAACATATGTGTGCATATGAGTGACAGATATGTAAGCATTTGTGGTGTACTTGTTAGATTTGTGGGCAAAAATCCCCACTTTCCACCCTTTACTGCTATTGGCCTAGCCAAAGGTCTCCAGACTTTTGCGTAGGTAATTTGTCTATTATTACTTTTCTGAGGAAGGGTCCTCAAAGGTTACCTTTAACGTCACCGGATGTCTGACCTAAATGTCTATCTTGCATTTCAGATATTGCAAATCTATAATTCTATAAAGCCTACATACTTAAATTTATCAAAAAGACATTTTATACAGACCAACAGATTAATCCTCAGGGCTACACGCCCCCCTTTGACGGGGTGGTTTGCAACAAGAAACCCCGTCACCTAGGATTTAATATCTGTGGGGCCCTTTTTAGTTTCATGCTTGGGCAAATTTTGGTATGTATCTGGAATGGGCACCATGTATACATAGTCATGTTCATCCCCAGGTGGTGCTTGTCTATGCATTTGTTTGGGAGTTTGTCTAGGTATCTGTCTAGGTCTCTGCCTAGTTTTTGGCTTGGGTTTGTTGCGTTTATACAGCATATAACCTAAAATAAGGAAATTAATTCCAATCCCAATTCCTTGGATAATCACCCATTCTTTTAATCTGAAATTTTCTCTGAAAGTTATTGCAAGTTCATTACCTTCATTCATTAATTGGGTAATAACTTGTTGGGCTTTGTCCATATTATTAGTAATTTGAATGAGGTGAGTCTCCTTACGAGTCATTAATGATTTTAGTTGTAACCCTAGTGGTGGAATATAGGCCAGAAAAGTGGGTGTGCTTTGAATAGTTAAATTCTGATAATCAGGGGTAGACTGAATAATGGTAATGTTCTCAAAAGTAGGGATAGGGGAAATAGCTTTATTTCCTATTACAGTGGGTTGTTTTGGGGTAAAACAGAAGTTTGGCTCTGTGACAGGACACTCCAAGGGACCATACTGGTATCTCTTTTGGTTGGTAACCACGCAAAATTGGTTCCTTCCAGCATAGGTCACCCTCTCCATCGGAGTCTTCCATGTGGTCAGCCTCACCAGGCATGACAATGATGAGTTCTGTGCTTTCTCTCCCTGTAGTTCACACAAAACAGTGTCTAATTCAAACACATTACATCTACAGATATACTGAGGTTCTTTTTCAGAACAACAGGCCATCTGTGGTACTTTCCAAGTCTGAGTTGGAGTATGATAGACTACCAGGAGAGGTGCATTAATACGTTCCCTGTAGATGTCATCTTCGAGGTGACCTATAGAATGGATAGCAGCCAATTGCCTGTACACATCCTTGTCTGGGTCAAACACTGGTAACGAGACCGTGAATGAAACATACAAAGACCGTGTCATTATACAATCTTTTGCAAGAGAACAACTGTCTCGATTGGGGTGAGGTGTCACAGATCCTATTTCTCTCATAGCACCCACTGACAAATGCTGGCATGCATCCAAACAAGTGGATCTTTCCTTTTCCAGCTTTTGAAAACATTTAGGACAATACCAACTTAACAGTTGCTCATCTTTTTCCAACCACTAGAGGGTAGTGCAGTTACTTCCACCAATTGATATTCAAAAGTAACATCCTCCCCCCTGGTTCCCTTAACCTGTTGAATCAGGTTGTTGATAAGTTCTGGATTAAGTATAATAGTTCGTTCCTTCTTTGTTGGTACGTTCTGTTGCTTGGGCTCAGACAACTGAGTACGATTGGGTCGTCTGGTTTCCTGGGGTTGCAATAGTTCAGTTTCAGACTTAAGATTTTGGCTTAGTCCTACCCTTAGAGCAACAATAAGGGTGTAATAAGTCAGAAATATCAATGTCAATTTCATGGTTGCAAACTGCTGGGCTCCAATTGTTGCGATTTCGTCTGATGCTGTTCACTTAAGTCCTGAGGAGGAAGTTGCTCCTGCGACCTGGTCGATCGATACAGCTTTAACTGGTTAGCATGATAAATCTTGTCTCTATTATGCTTTCCTCCTGTTATTCTGATCTTATATACTGCTGAACTGAGTTTATCAATGATTTGGAAAGGTTCAATCCATCGATTACACAACCCATGTTCTGGTGCCTTATATGACAATAACATTACTTGGTCTCCTACCTCCCAAGTATTCTCTCTCTGGTTTTTGTCAAAGTAAACCTTTGCCTTACGTCTGGATTTTCCCAATTTGGCAGCTACCTGCAAGTGAATGTGATTTAAATGTTTTTGCAGATTTTGCAGATAGGTATCCATTTTTATTCCCTCTAATTGAGTGCCACTAGCTTGCCAAATTAAATGTTCTGGTAATCTCATTGTTCGGCCTGTCATCACTTCAAAAGGTGTTTTATCAGGAGATGCAGCTGGTGTCACCCTCAATGCCATTAAAATTAAAGGCATGTGGGTGTCCCAGTTACGTCCATTGGCAGCAACCAGTTTCCTCAACATCACTTTTATAGTCCGATTGGTTCGTTCCACCATTCCAGATGACTGTGGTCTATATGGGATGTGTAGTCTCTGCGGGACTCCCATTAATTTAAGACAGTCCCTAAAGAACTGTCCTGTGAAATGTGATCCCTGGTCTGATTCTACCTTTGCAGGGATCCCCCAGCGAGAGAAGACTTGTTCTACTAAGACTCTGGCAGTGGCTTTTGCAGTATTGGCTTTAAGAGGAAATGCCTCTATCCATTTTGAGAAAGGATCGATAATCACCAATAGATATTGATTACCTCTTTGAGTCCTTGGCAAAGGACCTACATAGTCAATCTGCAAAGCCATCCACGGACCTTCATATACCTGGGATCTTAGTGGCGCATTTCTTTTGGATGGAGTAGGATTAGCTTGGGCACATGCCAGACAATTTTCACAATATTGTTGTACATCCATCCTAAGAAGTGGCCACCATCCTACAGATGCAAGACGTTGGACAGTTTTGTCCACTCCCTGATGTCCTCCTGTAGGAGTGTCATGGACCATGTACATCATTTCCCTCCGTAGGTGAGCCGGAACTACCCACACAGGGAAAGGACCTCCTGTATACATGAGAACTCCATCTACTACCTGTAATTGCTGTTCATGTCGTTTGTACAAAGGGTCTATTGTTAATGATCCCTCTTTGCCTATTTTGGAAAGCACTAAGATTACTCTCATTATATCCTTATCCAATTTTTGCATATCTTTTAGATTTGGTATATTGGGTTGTACCAATTTAATTGCAGCTATAGGACATTTAGGATTAGGGGTAATAACAGAATACTCCTGATCCTTATCTTCCCAAAATTCTCCTGATCGGGCTCCTTCGCGGGCCAATTTATCAGCTTTCTCATTTTCCATATCATAAGGGTCCAATTTCCAGTGAGCTTTCACTTTTTTTACTTTAATTGGACGCTCTGAAACAGTAACTATTATTGTTAACCAATGGATATATTTCATCAGTGATGCATACCTAATTAGGTGTGCCATCAGAAGATGTAAAACCATTTGTTTCCCAATATGGTAAAAATTCTGTGAGAGAATTGCATACCCATGCAGAGTCTGAAAACAAACAGATAATTTGGTATGTGGTGGTGATGGAGAACTGCACACAGTACTCCAATACACAAGCCACTGCAGCTAATTCTGCATATTGAGCCGAATGTGGAGTACATGAATATGCCTTTTCCCAAGGCTCTCCTTTCCCCTCAGGGGGAACTGCATAGATTCCGAACCCAGTTTAGGGTTTGCCTTGATGGTAATAACTAGAACCATCAACAAAGAAATTATACCTATTAATGGAATTTGTCTCCTGGATTAAAGGTTGAAAGAGCTTTTGTTTTTCCTCCCCCCTTAGATCCAATTGATCAAAGTTGGGACACTTGTGTGACTCTCCTTGATACAACAGAGCGGTTGGTAACAAGGATGGTGTCCTAATAGGTTTGACTGCAATATCTTTCCCTTGCAGTAGTAATGCCCAGTGGGCTAGGCGAGCATTTGAGACTTGCCCATCTTTTACCCTGTTGGACAGTAAAAACTGAAGAGGAGTGTGTGATGAGTGTAATATGATCGGGATGAGGCCAATTAGAAAAGAAAAGTGTTGTATGGCCCAACTGGTTGCCAATAGGTACTTTTCACAATTGTCATATTTGAGTTCAATTGATGACATTAAACGTGAGGCATAGGCCACAGGTCTGATTTTCCCATGCCTTTCTTGTGAGGCCACAGCCGCCAACGCATTAACACTCACCACTACCTCCAGATGATAGGGTATTTCAGGATTTGGAGTGATCAACACCGGAGCCTTGATAATGGCCTGTTTTAGTTGGGATACTACCTCCGTGTGTTGCTCAGACCATTCCCACTGTACACCTTTCTTTAGTAGTTGGTACAAAAGATCTGCAATAGAAGCAAAATTAGGGATGAAATCCCTCTTGTACCCAGTTAAACCTAGAAAAGCTCTTAAAGCTGTAGGTTCCTGTGGTAAAGGCAATGTTTGGATTGCATCCACCTTCTGTTGTGCTGGGGTTCTACCCCACTTTGTCAGGATGAGGCCCAAGAAAGAGACACAATTAGCCATTAGCTGGGCCTTGGCTGGATTGCACTTTAACCCTGCTTCTTTTAGAATTTGCAGGAGCTCGTCAAGTCTTTCTAAATGCTCCTTTTTCGTCTGTGTTGCTAAACACAGGTCATCTACATATTGAAATAGAACATTTGGTTTAGAAAATTGTGACAGTATCCGTCTCATTTGTGCATGGAATAAAGCTGGAGAGTTTTTATATCCCTGGGGCAAACGTGTCCAAGAATATTGCACTCCCTGAAAACTAAATGCAAAACGGTACTGTGAAATGTGTACCAATGGCAATGTCCAAAAACTGTTATTGATGTCTAATACAGTAAACCATACAGCCTCTGGATCAAAGGATTTGATTAGATCTGGCATTTTGGCCACTGTGGGGGCACAAGTTGGTGTGACCTGGTTTAGGCGTCTGTAATCTATTCTGAGACGCCACGAACCATCTGGTTTCTTGACAGGCCAAATAGGTGAATTTGCAGTGGAAGTACATTTGCGTAGTACTCCCTGTGTCAGGAAAGACTTAATAGTCTTTTCTATGTATGGATTTGCTTGTTCTGGGTAAGGATACTGTTTTTGGGCTGAAATTTCTCCTCCTTCTACAACAATAGTGACTGCCATGCATCCACAATCATGTTTGTGTTTAGCAAAGGCATCTGCATGTTTGTACAGTAATGCCTATAACTCAGGTTGGTCTGCATGTTTAGCCACTATTTTGTCCAAATCATACCCTTCAGGTTCACCTGAAGTGTATGATTTGGACACTGGAGATACCATGCCACACTCAGGTATGACTACTGGAGAGTCATCCTTTGTCTGTTCTACTGAAAGACACAATAATTGGTTACACAAATCAAGAACACATCCCTGTTTATATAAGAAATCAGTTCCCAATAGACAATTCTTTGGGTCTGCTAATTTCATCAATGCAAAGGTATTTGTACTTCAAGGGGTGTAGAAAGTGTGGTAACAACCTGATTACTTGCAAAAGTTGCAAGTGTCTTGGTACATCCTGAAGATAGAGGAGAGGATCTAGGATCCTCGACATAGAGAATACTAATTGCTGCTCCAGTATCTATAATAAGATTCCTGTCGAGGCCCTCTATCACTGCAGATATTGTGGGTCTTCCACTTGTATCCCTGCCTAAAGGGGTTATGACTACACTTGGGGTTGTTTGTAGTCATGCAGCATATGCTGACTGATAATCTAGGGGTTCTTCCTCTATTTCCTCAGAGGCAGCCAATTCTGGAGGAGTGGCTGTCCACTGGGGAAAAGGGGATGGATCAACGGAGGCCACTGGACGGTTCAAGGTTGCTGGGCCTTGGCCTTCCATCATCAGCTCATTCACATGGGTATGAAGTTTTCGGATATCCCGTCGTTGAGCTTCAAGCATCTGTTGTACTGTCCTAAACATTTTTACAACTGAGTCCTCGGTTTTTTGCAAAGGCGGTGATTTAGGTCTCTGCAGACGTGAATTGTTCTGTGCAGCATCTGAAAAGAAAGGAACACGATCCCGGGCTCCTGCATAGGATCCAAACGCATAACCCTGTCAAGGGGCCTGGCCACTCAAAGGTTCAGGGTTATTACGTGGGTTAGGGTCATTTTGCCAGCGTTGATACTTAGGGAATTTAGGAGTTCCTCGTTCTAACCCTGGTTGAGGTCGAGGTCCCTCAATCCTCACCGTAGGATTAGTTTGTGGTTCCTGAAGTACTGCAACCGGGGCTCCATGCCGACCTAATTTGGAGCCTCCCTGTGCATATGCTTTAGCCAATAAGGCTAATGATCTTTTTAAAGAAATATCATCATGTATCTGAATGTGCAGGGCATGGGAAATCCATATAATGTATTTATCTCTCCAAGTGAGTTTGAAGATATGCTGTGTTATTCATACCTCCTTTATATCTGTCATGAATATAGTGAAGACAAAGTCATCAATGTAAATAAAATGAATAAAGCTTGGCACATAACAAAGATCTGGGCATAATGGTAAACTTAAAATTGTTGGTATGATCAAATCTGTGATCTCATGCCAAGTGCTCATTAATTTGGTAAATGGGAATGAGGTCAATCTTCCCACTTTAATGCTCATCACAAATATTTGATTATTTCTTGAAAGGCCTGGACGCCTAGAGCAGGGGGGGTGTGCGCGTGCATATTTTGAAGGAGAAAGTAGTTAAGGACATTGAGGTCAGTGGTAATTGGGACAAAATACGACATGGTTTTACAAAAGGTAGATCATGCCAAACCAACCTTATCTCCTTCTTTGAGAAGGAAACAGATATTTTAGACAACGGAAACGCAGTGGATCTAATTTACCTCGATTTCAGTAAGGCACTTGATACGGTTCCACAGGGGAAATTATTAGTTAAATTGGAAAAGATGGGGATCAAGATGAAAATTGAAAGGTGCATAAGGAACTGGTTAAAGGGGAGACAACAACAGGTCATACTGAAAGGTGAACTGTCAGGCTGGAAGGAGGTTACTAGTGGAGTTTCTCAGGGATCGGTTTTGGGACCAACCTTATTTAATCTTTTTATTACTGACCTTGGCACAAAAAGTGGGACTGTGCTAATAAAGCTGGGAGGTATTGCTAACACAGAGAAGGACCGGGATATCACACAGGAAGATCTGGATGACCCTGTAAACTGGAGTAATAGTAATAGGATGAAATTTAATAGTGAAAAGTGCAAGGTCATGCATTTAGGGATTAAGAACAAGAATTTTGGTTATAAATTGGGGACGCATCATTTGGAAGTAACAGAGGAGGAAAAGGACCTTGGAGTATTGGTTGATCACAAGATGACTATGAGCCCTCAATGTGATATGGACATGAAAAAAGCTAATGCGGTTTTAGGATGCATCAGGTGAGATATTTCTAGTAAAGATAAGGAGGGTTAGTACCGTTATACAAGGCACTGGTGAGATCTCATCTGGAATATTTTGTGCAGTTCTGGTCTCCCATGTTTAAGAAGGATGAATTCAAACTAGAACAGGTACAGAGAAGGGCTACTAGGATGATCCAAGAAATGGAAAACCTGTCTTATGTAAGGAGACTCAAAGAGCTTGGCTTGTTTAGCCTAATCAAAAGAAGGCTGAGGGGAGATCTGATTGCTCTTATAAATATATCAGAAGGATAAATATCAGGGAGGGAGAGGAATTATTTAAGCTTCGTACCAATGTGGACACAAGAACAAATGGATATAAACTGGACACTAGGATGTTTAGAGTTGAAATTAGACGAAGGTTTCTAACCATTAGAGGAGTGAAATTCTGGAACAGCCTTCCAAGGGGAGTAGCGGGGGCAAAAGACATATCTTGCTTCAAGACTAAGCTTGATAAGTTTATGGAGGGAACGATATGATGGGATAGCCTAATTTTGGCAATTAATTTGGCAATTGATCTTTGATTTTTAGCAGGTAAATATGCCCAGTGGTCTGTGATGTGATGTTAGATGGGGTGGGAATCTGAGTTACTACAGAGAATTCTTTCCTGGTGAGTCTGGCCCACATGCTCAGGGTTAAACTGATTGCCATATTTGGGGTCGGGAAGGATTTTTCCTCCAGGGCAGATTGGTAGAGGCCCTAGAGGTTTTTCACCTTCCTCTGCAGCTTGGGGCACAGGTCACTTGCTGGAGGATTCTCTCACCTTGAGGTCTTTAAACCACAATATGAGGACTTCAATAACTCAGACACAGGTTAGGGGTTTGTTACGGGAGTGGGTGGGTGACATTCTGTGGCCTGCGTTGTGCAGGAGGTCAGGCTAGATGATCATAATGGCCCCTTCTGACCTTAAAGTCTATGAGTCTAAGAGAACTGGGGCTGGCTGAGCAGAGAGATTAGGACAAGGAGCCTTAATTCCCTAATGAATTTCCTTCATTCTTTAAAGTTAGCCCTTTTGAAATCAAAAACCCTAGTCCCAGATCTATTTTTGTTTATCCTTCCATCTAGCTTGAACTGAGTTAGCTCACGATCACTCGAACCAAGGTTGTCCCCTACAACCATTTCTTCTATGAGGTTCTCACTACTCACCCAAACCAAATCTAAAATGGCATCCCCTCTTGTTGGTTCTTCAACTACTTGATAAAGGAATCCATCAGCTATCACATCCAGAAAAATCTGAGCCCTACTATTATTACTAGCACTTGTCCTCCAGTCTATATCTGGGAAGTCTCCCATAATCACACAATTCCCATTAATGTTTACTTCATTAAAAACATGAAAGAGGTCTCTATCCATATCCAAATCAGATCCCGGCGGTCTCTAGCTAGCCCCAAGCACCTCAGGGGAGGTTCTAGTAGCTTTCTTTCCCATTGTGATTTTTGCCCAGATAGACTCTGTCTTATCCTTTCCATGACTTCTTATTTCTTTACAGTTAACCTCATCATTGATATACAATGCTACTCCACCACCTTTGCCTTAATTTCTGTCTTTCCTAAACAGCACATAGCCTTCAATACCTGTACTCCAGTCATGACTACTATTCCACCATGTTTCTGTTATCCCTATAATATCCGGTTTCACTTCCTGCACCAGTAGCTCTACTTCCTCCATTTTGTTACCTAGGATCCTCGCATTAGTGTACAAACATCTAAATTTTTGCCATTTGGCTTCACTGACATTCTTTATCCGGTTAGGTACAGACATTCTACTCCCAGTATCACCCATTAGACTGATATCTACACTACCCTTCCTCCTTATTTCCATTCTCCGACCTATGGCTGTATCCTTTCTTACTTTGTTTTCTTCCCTCTCAATGTTAAGAAGGGAGATTACCTTTTTATGGGAATTTTGGAGATTACCTGGACATCTCCCAACCATCTTCCCCAAATTCCTAGTTTAAAGCTCTCTTAATGAGTTGTGCCAGCCTCCATCCTAGAAGTCTATTTCCCTCCTTACTCAGGTGAAGTCCATCCCGAGAGAACAGTCCTCTGTCCATGAATGCTTCTCAGTGGCCATACATCCCAAAGCCCTCCTCATAGCACCACTGCCTGAGCCATCTGTTGATCGCCATAATCTTTTCACACCTTTGTTGCCCTTCTCTAGGAACAGGCAGAATCCCACTGAAGATCACCTGAGCCTCAATTTCATTAAGCGTCTTCTTCATTTTCCAACTCTGCAAACCTGTTCCTGAGCTCTATTTCTCCTTCACTGGCCCGTCTTTTTCTCTGCCTGGTTCTCTTAGTCACGTGCTTCCACCGTCCACTTTCCTCACCCAGCAGTCTCCCCTCAGAATTCTTTGGTCCTGCTTCCATCTGCAAGACTGAGCTTTTCCCTTCAGCCTCCTCATGTCTTTGCTCCATCATTCGCTCGAATCCCCTTCTAAACTCGACCAGAGTTTCCACCTGCATCTCCAGTCCTCAGACCTTTTCTTCCATCAGCTCTATCAGTCGGCACGTCAGGCAGACAAAACTCTTTTCAGGTACCCCCTCCAGGATCATGTACATGCAGCAGCTTCCATATCCAGTCAGCCTCATTCTGTCTTTCACTGCTGCCTCTGTATCGGTCATAGCCTTCCCACCTAAAACCTGTAAGTCCAGGAAGCACAAACCGAAGCAAACCAGCACCACCTATGGCAAAACAAACCCCAACAGGCACCAGAACACCAGCAGAACACCACCCACTCCCTTCACTAGCCTGTCAATTCCTCTGCCTAAGTCTCTTAGTCTCCCCTGCAAATTCCCCCTGCAATCTCCCTTCTCCTCCTTCTCCTCTTAGCTCTGTGTCTTCTCTCAGTGTCTCCTCTACATTCCTTTCCCCCTTCCCCAGCCTTCTCTCATAGTTTTCCAGTCCTAGAATTGCCTACCAGCTCCCTGTCCTTGGCTCCCTCCCCACACCCCCATTCCAGTCCCAATCTTGGCATACTCCTTGTCCCAGTCTGCCCCTCCCGCCCCTCCATTTGTCTTTTGTCCCCTCTGCATTTGAGTCCAGTATCTTCCTCCACCAGCGTGCTTGTGCAGCAGCTTGGAGGGATCATTGGGAGTTTATTAAGAGAAAAGTTCCTGCTCTCAGTTCTGGTGCCTGGACCAAAGCAGCTGGGAAGAACCATTGCAGGGAAACTCTGGCTTTGATCCTTAGAGGCCTGGGCTGGAGCATATCAATTGCTCTGCGGGGATGGCACAGTGTGCCGTGTTTTCACATCCAGGAACTGTGGGGAAATGGCGCATGTGCAGTCACTCTGTGGGGAATAGCTCATGCACAGTTTGGTTAGCACTAAGAGCTGTGCGAGATTCAGGTATACTCAGCGAGGGTGAAATCTTCAGAGATTTTAGCTGCTACAAGTTTAAGAATTCTCCCTGAGTATCTGTGAACTGTGATTTTTTTCAAAGGCTTATAATTTGGCCAAATGTGCGCAGGTTTTCATGGGGATGGCAAAAAGCGCATTCTCTGCACAAAGGCCACACCCTGCCAAATTACAAGTCTCTGCCCCAACACATGGAGTTTTTCAAAGAAAAGTTGCCAGAATATTTTAATATGAGAAAAATGTAGATTTCCCTAGCCTTGATCTTGGGAATAGCTTAACCATTTTGGCTGAAATTCTGCCTCTGTCCCCAACCCCTGAAAATTTCAGCCCAAGCAATTAAAGTTTGTAAAGTTAGAAGCAGCAGAAAACAGGGTGGTCTTGTAATGGGAGGAGTCAGGTACCCTTAATAATCAATGGTCCTACTAGCTTTCCCAGTAATATATGTTGGCAACAATTTTGTTTTTGCTGCTGCATTGCTGTGAACTTAGCCAATTTAAACTACACACAAGATCATTCTTTAAATAACAATCTCTACAAAAACAATCATACTTCAACAAATTGTTTAAAGAGCTATTCTGTTCCCAGAGTTTTCATTTTTAGGGCCAGACCCTGAAGTCTTTTCTCAGTCCTTATGCAAACTTGATCTGATTTTTATCCTTTGCTTTTTATTATTGAGGACACTGGAAGGAAAATTGATCGCCTTCGTTAGAAGTTCTGGTACTGAACATTGTCTTAATGCTTGTATTGTGATAGCCTCAACCAGACAGTGGTCACTGCATGTCTGCAATCTGAGATTTTGCCCATTGCTAGAAAAACACTGTTAGAGTGAAGGAACAATTAGAGAGGCGGCACACTATCCCCACAACTCTTGGGTCTAATAAGGAATGCTTCCACGTTCTCTGCTTTCAGTGGTAAAAATCATTTATGTTTAGATTTAGCCTTATATTTCTCAAGCTACTATTACAATGACAGAAGTGTAAGGACTGTCTTCCCTTTTCCCACTTGACATCAAAATTTTAACAGCTTTTATTTTGATAAGTATTGGCACTAGAAGGATAAGCCCTGATGCTCACCTCGCACACAGGACCCACATCAGTGTAAATGGGATGAGAATTGGGGCCAATTACCTAGACTATCAGAAGCTTTGGCATTCAGGATTTCAATTGTCATGAAGCACACATTTATAACTACTGAAGTTTTAGCTAACTGATGCTAAAATCATGTCAGAATTTGGTGGGGAGTGCAGGAGAGACAAGGATGATTGTAATAGCGGTGGGGACTGGAATTTGAGATAACCCCAAAGGTGTACACATTGTGAAATTTTTCAGCAGTTTTACAAAGCTAGTGTTGACCATCACAACAAACATATTGTGAAGATTATGTTAAACATTTAGAATGACATGACATTCTCCTGACTATTTCATAATATGTCTGGACAGGATATAAGGTAAGGTAATAATTGGAGATATACCAATCTCCTAGAAGAGGAAGGGACCTCGAAAGGTCATCAAGTCCAGCCCCCTGCCTTCACTAGCAGGACTAATTTTTGCCCCAGATCCCTAAGTGGCCTCCTCAATGATTGAATTCACAACCTTAGGTTTAGCAGGCCAATGCTCAAACCACTGAGCTATCCAGATATCCTCGGTAGGCCCATATAAATGCTTCCGGACTAAACAACTTTTTCAAGTGCTATCATATTTACAGAATAAACTATAGGACATTTACAAATTCATTATGACATATCAGTAATTAAACTTAAATTACATATCTCAAAATACAGTTCTGCAGATTAGTGATTGAGCAAGAAGAGACTAGACAAGGAACTCCTGTGTACTACTCCTTAGCTTTGCCTATACCTTGTTAAAGTATGTGACTTGTGATTTGTAAAGCATGGATGATAATGTCCATTCTAAACTTGAACATGGTGAGGAGTAGGTAGTTGCTGTAAAGCATTCTGCATAGCGCTGTTGTATTTTCAGAGTGATAACTATAAACATTGAAGATTCTTGCTTTTAGCGTGTGCCTGCTAATTCATATTATTCAGTCGCTTAGAATGGGTCTTTCACTTCCTGCTGGTAATTAACAAGGTTCTCCCATACCACTAAAGCAAGAGAATTTTTTTGTTTGTATTGCAGGTAGATGATACTCAACAGTGCCAAGCAGAAACAACTATTGAACTCATGGAATCTAGTTCAAGATCTCCTCTTTGCATAAATAAGCAACCCACAAAAGCTGTTGCTGAGACCTCTAGGGAGAATCTTAACACACACAAAGGCAGATGTTCCTTCAGCAGAAAAACATTACCTGATCAGAATGAACAAGAGAAAAACTGTATGGTACAGTAAACCTGAGTAGTATAAGTAGTATACCATGAAAAGGACGGTTACTCACCTGTAGTAACTGTTGTTCTTCGAGATGTGTTGCTCCTATCCATTCCAGTTAGGTGCGCGCGCCGCGCGTGCACGGCATCTCGGAACTTTTTTACCCTAGCAACACCGGCGGGCCGGCTGGCGCCCCCAGGAGTGGCGCCGCTATGGCGCTAAATATATACCCCAGCCAGCCCGTCCGCTCCTCAGTTCCTTCTTGCCGGCTACTCCGACAGTGGGGAAGGAGGGCGGGTCTGGAATGGATAGGAGCAACACATCTCGAAGAACAACAGTTACTACAGGTGAGTAGCCGTCTTTTCTTCTTCGAGTGATTGCTCCTATGCATTCCAGTTAGGTGATTCCCAAGCCTTACCTAGGCGGTGGGGTCGGAGTGAGACGTGGCGGAGTGTAATACCGCGGAGCCGAAGGCTGCGTCGTCTCGAGACTGCTGCACCAACGCGTAATGGGAGGCGAAGGTGTGGACCGAAGACCAGGTGGCCACTCGACAGATGTCCTGGATCGGAACGTTGGCCAGGAAAGCAACCGATGAGGCGTACGCCCTCGTCGAGTGTGCAGTCACACGGCCTGGTGGTACGCGAGCCAGCTCATAGCAGTTCCTGATACACGCAGTGACCCAGGAGGAAATCCGTTGAGAGGATATCGGCTCCCCCTTCATGCGGTCGGCAACCGCTACAAACAGCTGGGGCGAACGCCGGAAGGACTTCGTCCGCTCGATGTAGAAAGCGAGCGCTCTGCGGACGTCGAGGGTATGCAGCTGCTGCTCCCGAGGCGAGGCATGTGGCTTCGGGTAGAACACCGGGAGGAAGATCTCCTGGTTGAGATGGAAAGCTGACACTACCTTCGGGAGGAAGGCCAGATGAGGGCGAAGCTGCACCTTGTCCCCATGGAAGACCGTGTATGGCGGGTTGACCATAAGAGCGCGAAGCTCAGAGACTCGTCTCGCTGATGTAATGGCGACGAGGAAGGCCGTCTTCCAAGAGAGGTATAACAGGGAGCACGTGGCTAAGGGCTCAAACGGAGGACCCATCAATTTGGCCAAGACGAGATTGAAGTCCCAGGTCGGGGCCGGGCGCCGCGCCGGCGGGTACAAGCGGTCCAGGCCCTTGAGGAAGCGGGAAACCATCGGGTTCGAGAAGATGGACCGCCCTTCCACGGAGGGAAGGAAGGCAGATATTGCCGCCAGGTGGACTCTCAAGGAGGAGACCGCCAGACCTTGCTCCTTAAGGTGCCAGAGGTAGTCCAGAATGGTAGGGACCGTGACCAGAAATGGATTAAGACCTCGATGATCACACCAGAGAGCAAACCTCTTCCACTTCGCTAGGTAAGTGGAGCGAGTGGAAGGCTTCCGGCTCTCGAGCAGGACTTGTTGAACTGCTGCCGAACAGCCCCTCTCCGCGCGGGTCAGCCACTCAGGTACCAAGCTGTCAGATGGAGGGACTGCAGGTTGGGATGGCGGAGTCTGCCGAAGTCCTGGGTGATGAGGTCCGGCCACAACGGGAGGGGGATGGGTTCCCGAACGGAGAGCTCAAGCAGCAGGGTGTACCAGTGCTGTCTCGGCCAGGCCGGCGCGATCAGAATGACGTGAGCTCTGTCCCTCCGAAGCTTCAGGAGCACTCGGTGCACGAGCGGGAACGGAGGGAAGGCGTAGAGGAGACGATCCGTCCAGGGGTACAGGAAGGCGTCCGACAGGGAGCCCGGCGAGCGACCCCGGAACGAGCAAAACAGGTGGCACTTCCTGTTCTCCTTGGAGGCGAATAGGTCGACTTGGGGAAACCCCCACCTCCGGAAGATTGTGTGGGCGACATCTGGACGGAGGGACCACTCGTGGGAGAGGAACGACCTGCTGAGATGGTCGGCCAGCGTGTTCTGCACTCCCGGAAGAAAGGATGCTTCCAGGTGAATTGAGTGGGTGATACAGAAGTTCCACAGGAGCATCGCTTCCTTGCACAGTGGGGAGGAGCGGGCTCCGCCCTGCTTGTTCACGTAGAACATCGCGGTGGTGTTGTCCGTGAACACTGTCGCGCAACGACCTTGCAGGTGGGTGCAGAAGGTGCGACAGGCCAGGCGGATGGCGCGCAGCTCGCGAACATTGATGTGGAGGGCGAGCTCCTGCACCGACCACTGGCCCTGCGTGTGGAGATCTCCCAGGTGAGCTCCCCAACCGAGTGCTGAGGCGTCCGTGGTCAGAGTGACGGACGGGCGAGGAGGGTGGAACGGAACTCCGGCACACACGACCTCTGGGTTGAGCCACCAGTTGAGGGACTCGAGGGTCGTCCTGGTGACCGTGACCACCATGTCGATGGGGTCTCGATGTGGCTGATACACCGACGCGAGCCAAGACTGGAACGGACGAAGGTGGAGCCGCGCATACTCGGTGACATACGTACACGAAGCCATGTGGCCCAGGAGACGGAGGCAAGAGCGCACCGTCGTGGTAGGGAAGGCAGCGAGGTCCCGGATGATGGAGACCATCGACTGATGCCGAGCGCGAGGGAGACAGGCTCTGGCCACTGTGGAGTCGAGAATCGCTCCAATGAACTCCAGCCGCTATGTCGGAATCAAAGTGGACTTCTTGGTGTTGATGAGAAGACCGAGCCGATGGAACAGAGATATGATTTCTGACATCTGATCCATCACCAGTTGCCGGGACTGGCCTCGAACCAGCCAGTCGTCGAGGTACGGGTACACGTGCATCTGACGACGTCGGAGGGCTGCAGCCACGACCGCCATGCACTTGGTAAACACCCGCGGGGCGGTGGACAGCCCGAACGGCAACACTGCGAACTGGTAGTGAGTGCCGTTGACCACAAACCGGAGGTAACGACGATGGGGAGGATAGATTGCAACATGGAAGTACGCGTCCTTCATGTCGAGGGCGGCAAACCAGTCTCCCGGATCCAGAGAGGGAATGATGGTCCCCAGGGTGACCATACGAAACTTGGGCTTGAGCAGGTACTTGTTCAGCTCGCTAAGGTCCAGGATAGGACGCAGCCCGCCTTTCGCCTTGGGGATGAGAAAATAACAGGAGTAGAATCCCCTGCCCCGTCTGTCCTGAGGCACTACTTCTATGGCACCCACGCTCAACAGAGTCTGGACCTCCTGTAAGAGGACTTGCTCGTGAGAGGGGTCCCTGAAGAGGGACAGGGAGGGTGGATGGGAAGGCGGGGGCGAAACAAATTGCAGGCGGTATCCCGACTGGACTGTGCGGAGCACCCAGTTGTCCGATGTTAATCGGGACCACGCCGAAAAGAAATGGGAAAGGCGGCTGTAAAACAGGGGGGAAGGATCCGGTGGGGAGAGTGATGGGCCGTCCTCGAGCGTCCCATCAAAAGGCCTGCTTGGCCCCCTGAGGGGCCTTCGAAGCGGCCTGGCCCTGGTTGCGGCAGTTGCCGGATGGACGACGGCGATTTTGGGCCGGACGTCGGCTGTTGTACGGGCGATACCGGGATTAGTAGGCCGGTCTAGAGGGCTGCGGACGGAACTGCCTACGCTGCGTCGCTGGTGTATGCATGCCCAATGTGCGTATTGCGATACGGCCGTCCTTTAACGTTTGGATCCTAGAATCCGTTTTTTCAGAGAACAGCCCTTTCGTATCAAAGGGAAGGTCCTGCAACGTATATTGGACCTCCGGCGGCAGGGTGGAAGACTGCAGCCAGGCAATACGCCGCATCGTGACCCCCGAGGCTAGGGTCCGCGCACCCGAGTCCGCAGCGTCGAGGGCGGCTGAGATGGAGGATCTAGACGCCCTCCTTCCCTCCTCCAACATGGCCGTGAACTCAGGACGGGAGGCCGACGGTAGGAGCTCGGTAAATTTCGCCAGGGACGTCAGAATGTCGAAGGTGTACCTGGCGAGGAGGACCATCTGGTTCGCAATCCTCATCTGCAGGCCTCCTGCCGAATAGACCTTTCGGCCTAGCAGGTCCATACGCCTCGCGTCCTTCGACTTGGGCGCCGAAGCCGGTTGACCATGCCGCTCCCTGTCATTAACCGACTGGACTACCAGGGAGTCCGGGGTCGGATGCATGTACAAGTATTCATATCCCGTGGGAGGGACAGAGTACTTCCGCTCAACCCCGCAGGCTGTAGGGGGCACGGACGCTGGCGTCTGCCAGATCATGGTGGCATTTTTCTGCACCGTCCGTACAAACGGAAGTGCCACCCACACCGGCATGTCAGCCTCGACCACGTTGGTGATCGGGTCCTCATCCTTGCGCACCTCCTCTATGGGCAAGGCCATCGCAGTCGCCACACGACGAAGGAGGTCTTGGTGAGCCCGCACGTCAATGGGGGGAGGCTCCTTAGTCGCTGCACCAGCCACCGCCTCATCCGGCGAGGACGAGGAGGACAAACCCTGGACGACTGTTTCCGAAGGAGGTTCCGCCACCTGCCCGTCGGAGGGTGCGGGCTGCGCGTGGCCCTGGGACTCCGATGGAACCGCGTCCGCCGCCGGTGGTGAAGGGGCCGGTCTGGATACCGTCGCCTCCGGGACTCTGTGCTCCGACGCGGGGGGCCGTGGAGGAAAAGGCACCCTCTGGGCCTCGTACTGAGCCCACGGAACCCAGAAGCCCCACGGTTGTGTCCCTTGAGGATGGTCTTGTGGGGTGGGCGGCAGGAGTCCGTAAGCGTCTGCGCCGGAAGCGACCGACGCGGGTCGAGACGGCCATGGCAGTGCCGAAGCGCTTGCCGAGTGCGCTGCCGAATGGGGCAATCCATCCGCGGATGGCAGAGAAGCGCGGGGCTGCTCCGGTCGGTACCGAGAAGGCGACCAGGAGTGACGTCCGCCACGGTGCCGGAAGCTTGACCGGTGCCGGGAGCTCGACCGGTGCCGGGAGCTCGACTGGGATAGAGATCGACGGTGCCACGAACGTCCGCGTGAGTCGCGGTGCCGGGAGCGGTGCCGGGACGGCGATCTGCGATGGAGCGGACGCGACGGCGACCTGGATCTCGTGCGGCGTCGGGAGTACGACCAGTACCGCGATGGCGAGCGGTACCGGGACTGCGACCGACGAGTCGATGGGGACCTGTACTGCACAGGCGAGCGGCGCCGAGATCGCGAGCGCCTGGATGGAGACCTGCCACGGGACCGGGAACGGGACCGGGACCGAGAGCGTCGTCCATGCTGCCCGTCCAGAGACGGCGGCCGGGTCATCCTAGCCGGCTTCCCCGCCGAAACCACGGCCCGCACCGGCGGTGCCGGGGGCCGGAGGCCTGGTGCCTCTATGAGGTGGATCAGGTCCCTTGCAGAGGCGAATGTTTCCGGCGTTGATGGTAGCCGGGGCTCAACCGCGGACGGTACCGGGGAGCGTGGCGGCGCGGACTCGGCCTGGCGCGCCGGAGTCAAGGGTCCGGGGCACGGCTTGTGCACGGGCACCACTGGGGCCGCCGGCTGAGCAACCGCTCTTGCAGAGTCCTCCGAGCGGACTTGAGCTAGCGCCTTTGCCAGTCTCTGCTGCTTCTGCGGCGAAAGAGAGCGGTGCCGCGACTTTCCAGCCGCCTTCTGCACCGGTGGAGCCGTAGAGGTGGAGTGGCTCGGTGCCGCCGGTGCGCTCTGCACCAAGGCAGTTCGCGATGCCGGCGCGGACGGTGCCGGTGGTTGAAGCGACGCTTCCATGAGGATCTGCTTAAGGCGGATATCCCTCTCTTTTCGGGTCCGCGGTTTAAACGACGAGCAGATCGAGCACTTGTCCGTTCTGTGCCCTTCGCCCAGGCAACGGAGACAGGCGTCATGCGGGTCCCCAATGGGCATAGGCTTCTGGCACGCCGCGCAGGGCTTAAAGCCCGGTGCCTTGGGCATGAGCCCGCACCGGGTGAGGTAAAAGGGGAAGACCCCCCCCCTTTCACCGTATCTATGTACACTATACTAACTACTAAAACTGTAAAACTAACTACAAAAACTAACTATATACAAGAGAGATGTGAACGCTAGGGATCGTGGAGAACGGAGAGCACTCCACAGTTCCAACTGGCCGTCACGGGCGGTAAGAAGGAACTGAGGAGCGGACGGGCCGGCTGGGGTATATATTTAGCGCAATAGCGGCGCCACTCCAGGGGGCGCCAGCCGGCCCGCCGGTGTTGCTAGGGTAAAAAAGTTCCGAGATGCCGTGCACGCGCGGCACACACACCTAACTGGAATGCATAGGAGCAATCACTCGAAGAAGAACAAACCCTAACCGCACCCCTTGACCCCTTAAACCCCACCCACCTGTCACCAAAAGTCCCGCTCTGGGGGGTATTACTCCCGGGGTCAAGATGCCACATGGCCAGAAGCAAGGTGTGTCATGTGACCATCCTCCACCAATCAGGAATGGTTTTAGCCGCTGGGGACCACCCCAAGAGGAGATTTGACCAATCAAGGTAAGTTCCGGGGTGGAGTGACCCATCTGGATGTGGGTCATGTGAGCCCTCTAAGAACTCCGCCTACTTCCCTCTACCAATCAGGATGGGGTTCACCCTGATAGGACCGCCCTCAGAAGAGATTTGATCAATCAAAGTGAGTTCTGGGGTGGGCTGACCTGTTCGGAAGTGGGTCATGTGACCCCTCTAAGAACTCCTCCCAAGGCGTCCTCCAATCACAGAGCAGCACCATTACCCCATAAGTCCCAGCTCCGGGCAGAGGAGGCCATCTCTTACCAAGGACACATGTTTTAGAAATTGTGGGAAGGCTACTGAGAGGAAATGTGGACCCCTTTACCACCCCCATGAGATCTTCAGACTTTGTTTTAACCCCGAGCACCTTTAGACTTGTGTGGAGAAAGCGCTACCTCAATGACAGTTCCAAGGAGGACCCTTTGACTCAACCGTTGATGGATACGTTGGAATCTGACCCCGAAACCCTTGTTAGGCACCCTGATGAGTGTGACGGCCTCTCATTATTTACCTTCCTAGAGGTGGAAAGTGATCATGCCCTTGGGGAGTCACAGGCAGACAAGGTGAGCGGAAAATAGGTCGCTCAGGTAAATGAATGATTAAAAAGCGATGGTTGAGGATAGGGTGTAATGGGGCTAAGAACCAGGGATTGCATACATTAAAAACAAGCAATGGGGTTCTTACACTGTTTGTTTTCTGAAAACCTCTCAACAGCTTGACGATGCTGTGACAGTACCTCCCATAAGGCTTTTGACAGTACCTCCCATAAAGCTTTATGGAAATAATGCTTAGAACGTGTTTTATGGAAATATGCTTAGAATGTGTTTTATGCTACATATGCCATGTAACACATCTCCATAAAGGTTATGATCTACTGAATGTATTAATCCTATTTGTATGCATGTATCATTTTTGTATTCAAAGTTATGAATGTTGGCTGTGTACTGGCTTGATTTCTAAATAACCTTAGTAGAGCATTTGGTCAGTTCCTGGGGAAAGGAATGTTGAAATTAAGTACCTAATCAAGAAACACTGAAAGGACAATGGATCTTGGAATGCTCCAATCCATATAAGAAGTCTACTTGAGGAAGTTCAAGGTAGCATGTAAACAATGGATGCTCCCTGTAAAAACTGTGAGTCATGCATGGACATGTGACTTGCCCAAGTGACTCCAAAACTCCATCTTGGAGTTAGACTTGGCACAGGAGTGAGGAGGGGGTCTCCACCCACAAGAGAAAGTCTATTTAAACCCCTGGGAGAGCCCTCCATTTTGCATTCAGCTGGCTAAAGAGAGAGCCCCCACCCTCATCCCCACCCCCACCCCAGGATACTGAAAGAAATTGGAACAAAGGACAGTGGCTGCAGGGGGTGTGAGTGATTGCTGGACTCAGGCTAAAAGGAGATTAGTCTGTAAAAGGGAGCATTGTGGAACTGGCGAGGATCTTATCTGTATTCAGTTTGATTAGATATAGATTTGCACATTTTCCTTTATTTTGCTTGGTGACTTACTTTGTTCTGTCTTTTACTACTTGGATCCACCAAATCCTACTTTCTGTCTTTAATAAAATCACTATTTACTTATTAATTAACTCAGAGTATGTATTAATACCTGGGGGAGCAAACAACTGTGCCTATGTCTCTATCAGTGTTATAGAGGGCGAACAATTGATGAGTTTACCCTGTATAAGCTTTATACAGGGTAAAAGGGATTTATTTGGGTTTAGACCCCATTAGGAGTTGGGCATCTGAGTTTAAAGATAGGAACACTTCTGTTAGCTGCTTTCAGGTAAACCTGCAGCTTTGGGGCAAGTAATTCAGACCCTGGTTCTGTGTTGGAGCAGACGGGAGTGTCTGGCTCAGCAAGACAGGGTGCTGGCAGGGAAAGCAGGGCTTGAAGTAGTTTGGGAACATCAGGTGGCAGCTTCCAGGAGGTTTCTGTGATCCAACCTGTCACAGTGGCGTAGTCAGCAGAATCTGTGCACATCTGATTACTTTGAGGTACTGGTAGTGATTTTAAGTGAGTTTTGAGTGTGGTCGGTGGCTGTAGAACAGACCAAGTGGTTACTGGTTTGTTATTTTCTGTTTGCTTATTTTGGGTAAGGGAAGTAGGGACAGAAAAGGAAGCAAAATAAGTAAGAGGCAAGATCTGAAGATGCTAAAACTGCACAGGGTGCAAATTGCCCAGAAAGGCTGAACACTGGGCACTGTGAAAGTCTCTGTTAACGAAGAGTCCCCTGAGCTGAGTGCATCCCACTTTCAGTGAACTGCAGAGGGGATGTGGCCCAGAAGAAGAAAGCAGGAAAATGACTAGCAGTGAAGCAGCTAAGAAACTAGAGTTGGCTAGCCTGGAAGCAAAAGAGAAAGAAAATGAACATAAAAGACTAATGGAGAGGGAGGAGGCTGCCCACGAGAGAGCTATGGAGGCAGAGACAGCAAGGGTGGAGGCAGAAAAAGCCAGGGAAGAGGCTGCCCACAACAGAGCTATTGTTGGACCAAAGGTCAAATATTTGCTTAGCTCAGCCATTTGCTTATCATCCCAGCTGCTCCCCCACTTCCACGTAGCTACTTTCTGCATATATGTGCACGAGATACCCAGGGGAAGGGGGAGTCAAACAGATGTATCCCATTATTCCTAGAAAGGAATTTAGGGGAAGGGGAGTCCAACAGATGTATTCCATTACCCCTAGAAAGAAATGCATAGGCTAACAGAATTTAAGCACGCTAAGTTGTTTGTTACTGAGTATAAAAGGACCTGCTCTATGCTTGTAAAGGGTGCCTCTCCCTCTGGCATGAGTCGAGGGGAGCACCCACTCAGCTGACTGACTAATAAAGGATCTGGTATCCGTCTTCTTGTCTTCCGTGCCTCCTTGGGGTGATTAGGTAAGCTCCAGGGGGAAACAAGCCCATTTGGCTAACAAATGGCGACTCCGTCGGGACTTCTCTCCCTGTAGAGGGCGCTGACCGGCGGCCGAGGACGACCCTGGAGAGTGGCCACCTTGGGCTGTTGGTTTGCTCGGGCTCCGGGTTGCCACAATTGGCCGGGACGGCTGTGCCCTCTCTGCAGAGAATTCCGAAGGACACGGAAGCAGGATGGACAAATCAGAGGGGAATCCAACTGCCGGAAGCAGCCACTCCAGGTGGTAAGTGCGTTTACCTGTCGGGTTTGAGGTATAATACCTTACAGGGACGCCCCTGCAGTGTAGGTTGGACAATGGGAACCCTCTAGGTGGCACATGCATGGGACAGTATATTACAGTATATTGTGTGTATGTCCTGTTGTTGTATCAAATGTGCTATGTTCTTTGTTAAGGAATGAAACAGTTAATGGCCAATGACTAAATCCACCAGCTCGTGGGCCGTTCTGGACAATTACTGGGACTTGGAACAACCCCAGGGATTGCTCCTGTTCTTGGTAGTAGTAATTTTGTTCTTCCTATTAATGTTTTGTTGGAGACCAAAGTTATAATCGCTGGAGCAGATAATTAGAAAAACCTGTGTGTGAGTGTGAGGAGTGAGTGCCGCTGACCAGGTCTGGGACTTAAGTTGACTCCAGCTGCCCCAAGACTCCTGCGAGGGGAAACCCGATGACCAGGATATCTTGATTGCAAGGCGGGGTCAGCCGAACCTCGTGACCCAGTGGATACCTGAGTGAATGATGCATCTCCTCCTCTCTCCCTTCCCTCGATATATTGGGTCAGAGCCTAATGGGGTCCTCTCAAAGCACCTTTTCTGGGACACCCTTGGGGTGTATGTTGGACAATTGGAAGGCGTTTAGACGCCAGGCTGATTATGGAATTGTACTGTGTAAGGATGATCTTGTAAGATTTTGTACGCTTGAATGGGCAACATTCGGGGTGGAATGGCCCGAAAGGGGGACACTCAAACCAGAAATTGTACAAGCTGTACATAGCATTGTGACCCGGGGTGGACATTGGGACCAATACCCCTATATAGATATTTGGCAGGACCTCGTGGCCAATCCTCCCCCATAGTTGCAAAAGTGTAAATCACGAACTATTAAAACCCTAATGGCCTGTGCCCCTGTTAAGAAGCCCGGTCCCCCTGTTAAAAAATCTTGTCCGCCAGCTGTGATTCCTTCTGCCCCTAATCCTATGCCCCCT